>NC_140492.1:61793259-62250759 GCF_964271855.1 Acomys minous
GAAATAATCAGGTCCAGTTTGTTAAGAACCATTTATCATGAAGGCCCCAAAGCTATGTGCGTTTGAGGTCTTTTCTTCAGTATAGTATGGTGATTATACACATTTCATGGAAGCTCCCAGACTCCTGGGCTCCAAGACAACCCCCAGAGGCCAGTTTTTCCCCACCCCCCATTTCTTATAATATACCTAGGCAAAGACAGAGTGTCATTTTTAGCACTTTGTGAGTTGATAATTTCCCTATATATTTTATGCTGTTTAATACAAGGTATTTAATATCTTGGAGCACTTAAGAACCTAAGACCGGGTTGCATTATCACTGCTTTGGAGCCAGAGCAGCTGAAAGAGAAGATTGAAAAAATAAAAAAAAAATCTAGTGTGTGTTCCATCTTTCTTTCATGATGGAGGGAGGCACTCAAGTCTGACGACTGTGTCATTTTGATAGGATGGCTCCTTTCCAGCCTGACTGTGGATGCTAAATTACTCAGCAACGTCTCTGCTTTCCTGGGATTCAACTCAAAGTCTCCAGGGCACAAACTCAGAGTAGCTGAAATGGGTAGCAATTTAATTTGCATGAATCATTTCTACCTCTGGATCTATTCCCCTCTTTACAAAGGGAGAGTTGTATGCCTCCCCCAAACAGTGGACAGTCTCCCGACTTCCTGGAATATGTACATGAGACATACAGTCAAGAATGGGCTCAGCGGCCATCTCTTAACATCTATGCAGTGGATACTGGTGTGTGTGTGTGTGTGTGTGTGTGTGTGTGTGTGTGTGTGTGATGAGAAAAGAAAAGGGTAGGTGTGAAGAGAGGATAATAGTGTTTTGACATTTTTGAAGAGATGAAAGAGACTGGGACACACATACATATTCCCGAGGGCTCTGAAAAGCACGCTTGCATAGTGCACCCTGAGTAGTAAACTATTAGGACAAGGTGGTGAAGGGATGGAGCGAAAAGTTCCTACTTTATATCTTTGATCTACCTTCAAAGGAACAAATACAATTTAATTAAAATGTAATAGAAATAGAATAATCCGATGTCTGGGTCTGTGATTCCCAGGCCTTGGAATATGTGAGTCCTGACACGAAGGGGGTGACTCTAAAAGGAGGTTCAGTGTTGCCATGGTGGCATGGTGGCACACACCTTTAATCCCAGCACTTGGGAGGCAGAGGCAGGCGGATCGCTGTGAGTTCGAGGCCAGCCTGGTCTACAAAGCGACTCCAGGACAGCCAAGGATAACACAGAGAGACCCTGTCTCAGAAAACCAAAGGGGTGGGGGAGGGGAGAGACAAAGCAGGTTCAGCCACAGAGCCAGTGGCTCTGATTCTTTGATCTCAGCCTGGGCTTCTCCTGCAACCCAAAGCTCTCCCAGGGGGCACAACCACGTGTGGTCCTTGTTCAAGTACAGGCTGAAGTGCACAGGTGCTTGCTGCCGTCAAGCAAAGCAACATGCTAACAGGTCCCAGAGGACACCCCCAGGACCTGTCGTGGATGGGCCGGCAGAAGCCACCAGAGGGCTTGAAGAACCAGAGACCAGCTAAAACTGATGGAAAACAGAAGGCATGGTAAGGAAGACCCCAGGTAGAATGTGTGTGATTGGGAGGGGGAAGGTCTAGCACCCAGTAAGAGCTCTGCAGGCCTTTCTAAGCTTATCCATTCACACATTTCCTGTCACAGTAAGGGGCGTGGTTCAAGGTTCAAGGTGGTCCCATGGATGAAAGCTGCAAGAAAACAAACAAGAACTCCAATGAAGAAAGACATCTCAGGAACTGACCTCTTTAGAGACAGATTTCCCCCATCCCCCCCCCACCCGAGCCCCCACCACCGCTGCCACCTCTTCTTACCACCATAGGTGCTGCCTTTGGGGGTCTCAAAGTTCACCAAGGATCAAAGCACCCAGGTAGGTGTCAGACACCCTCCCCACTGGGCTCTTCCAGCCCCCACTGCTCTCTGTCCTTGTCCCCCACTCCAGGCAGCTTGCAGCTCCCCGGCTCAATTAGGAAGGCATTTCCAGACCTCTCTGGGGCTGGCACCGCCACATTGTTTGCATTCCCTGTCAATGGCTGCTGCTCCTGAGCCAGGAGGCATGCAAGTCTGTCTGCATCAGACTCTTATCTACCTCAGAGAAAGAACAGAGCCTTTTAACTCACAGTTAGAACCTGTGAGGGTCAGGAAGTTGTCTTCCAAGCATGCCCTTATGTGTGTGCATCTCTTCAGGCTCTGGGTCCATGGAGACTCAGGAGGCAGCCATGGTCAAATAGGGGTGACATACATTTTTGCACCAAAACAGTGGTAGATGTCAGAAGGCCTGGGTGGGCTTGGATGACACTAAGGAAGGCCTGTGAGTTTTACAAGGCGGGTGGAAATGTGTGCTGGCTGCTGTTAAGGTTGTTTTAATGCAACACTTGCTAATCCCAGCACTTGGGAGGGAGAGGCAGGCGGATCGCTGTGAGTTTGAGGCCAGCCTGGTCTACAAAGCGAGTCTAGGACAGCCAAGATGACACAGAGAAACCCTGTCTTGAAAAACAAAAAACAAAAAATTCACAACACTTGTAGGGGGTGGGTCTTAGGTGGTTTGGGGAGGGGAGGGTGTGTGACAAAATGTTGAGTTTGCCAGAGAATATTCCAGAAAAGGCTGAGGAATAGAACGATCACCCTAGTTACTGAAGGTGGCGATGGACATAAGTGGGTTGTTATACCTACTTAGAAATTTTCAGAATACAAAATTGAAGGGAAAAAAATCTGGTGATTAATTAATAAGCATAAAACCCAGGCTGGTGTCCCATGGCACTTGAGGTTGCCGTGGGTTAAAATTTGTGTCAGACGGGAGTGGAAGGAATGGGCCGGATTTGGAAGCTCAGGGCTTTGTTTGTGTCTGTGGATCCTTTCGGGTCTTCATACCAGCGAAAGCATCTCCCCCTCACAGGGTGTGACCCACCCTCGCCTCAGACACCCTTCAGGGTGGGGCTTCCAAAAGGGTTCTGGCTGCCACAGCTGAAGCTGTCCTGGCCCTGACCAGACCCACCCTGAGACTCCGCCTATCCCCACCCCCACCACCTACCCCGCCCCTGCACCGTTTCCTCCCCTCCAGTACTCCAAGCCGTCTGGGGAAAATTATCTGAACCCCACATAGAAAATTTAAGAGCTTGGCCGTCGTCCCATAGATGACTCCCAAATTATGCCATTCCAAAGGTGGGAGTGGGTGGAAGGACAGAAGTTCAGACCTGAGGTGCCCACTGTGTCGTCTGAGATCTGTGAGCGCCACCTGCTGGCAGAGACCCGCAGAAAGGGAGGCAGAAGATGGCCAGGAGTTCACCAAAAATAGGGCGAAGTCTGGCCTCCGGATCTCTCATACTGGAGGGTTTTCACTGCCCAGCAGAAAGAGAATGGAGAGCTCGCGCTTGCGTGTGTGTGTGTGTGTGTGTGTGTGTGTGTGTGTGTGTGTGTGTGTGTGTGTGTGTGTACACGTGTGTGGCAGGTTTTGTGTGTCTGTAGATTTATACGCCATGACTGACTGCATGCTGGGCTGTGCATGCTGGGATGGTGTGTTTCTGCTACAGACTGGAGACAGTAAATAAGGAGAAAAGTTGGCTCAGCTGTATCCCTCCAAGGGAAGTTTCCAGATGTCCACTCATCACTAATACCAAGCCCAGGCATGAGTGATATATGGATCTCAGCAAGTGGACTTTTCACTTGGGGAAAGTGAGGCACGCAAAGGACAGAAAGCCCATCATGAAAACAACAGGTTCACTGCAGAGTCGGGGCACCTGGGGAGAAAGACCTCAAGAGTTACTGAATTCATCTTTTCTGTTCTGCAGAGTTTAATAAAGGAAAGACAGAAAGAAGAGACCATCTACATTGTTGTTAGTGTCTCCACCTCTCCGCCGTGAGTTCTAGTGACCAGTCCTCTTCACCAACGAAACTCAACATCCGCACCCAGAGGCTTCTGGAGCTGCTGCCCTGCCCTGCCCTGCCCTGCCCTGCCCTGCCCTGCCTCGCCTCGCCCCACCTTTGCCTCGCCTCTTCTGTTTTCTCTCCCGAAAGCATTTCCTGACCTATAAATCTTGAGAGATTTATTGTTTCCTGAGGCATCCCTTAGTCCGTCCGAAGAGGTGGCTTCACAGCTTGGACTCAGAACCACCCCCACCCCCACCCCCACCCCTGGGGTCAGGGCTCTACCGCGGGAGCAAACCCTCCCCTAGAAGGTGGTGGGGAGGACTCTACCCCTTCATCTGTTTCTGACAGACCACAGATGAAGCAGGCTTTTCCCAGAATACCCAGCTCGGAATGCTCTCTGTAAGCTGGGAGAGCAACAGGAAGTGGAGGGACAATTGAAGAGTGTGGCTCCCTCCCCTCAGCCCTCCACCTGGGAAGCAAGACTTGGACCAGAACCTCCCTATTGCTTCCGTCCATTTCTTCTCTCGGACATGAGCGGCTTGTTCTAGTCTTCTCCTTTCCTATGTGGAGATGTCTTCCTTAAGCCCAGCTCACCTCAGAAGCCCAAAGGCAAAGGCACCTTGTTACCTGTTGGATGCATTAGAACAATTTTCTGGGGTGGCATGACCGTTCGATAAAACACGTTGTCTTGCCCGTTTTCTCACACGCACTATGCTATGCCCTGTCCTTGTCCCATGCCTGAGTGGATGGTCAGTCAGACTGTCATTTCCTGTTTCCTAACCTCAAATGCTGCTTCCTTTACCTTCACGTGCTTTAGTATTTTCTTTTTTGGCAGAGGTCTTTCTCACCTGTCACCTTTCTCCGCAAGTCTCTAGAAGCAGCCTCCTTCTAAAGTCAACAGAATCTCCTCTGGATCTCCCAGGGTTGCTTTAGCTTATGCCTTTTCTGAGATTTGCAGGCTGCTACCACTTGCATTTTCTTGTGTCCATTGATGATTTGCACCCTCTCACCCCCCACCCCCTGAGGTTCTAAGCCCTATAGAGCGAGGAGGACAGCATCCTGCCTTTCTTTACCCTCACCCATGTGCCCAGAGGCCCAGCATGGTTTCCAGTGAAGAGGAGTTTCTCAGGGTGCATCTACGCGAGTGAATCTCCAAGACACTTCTGAGTTCTACTGTATAAGCCAGTATTTTTCTTTCATAGTCTTGAACGTCCTTCCCAAAGGCCAGTGAGCCCAGAAGAGCAACGTACTGAAGAGATAAACTTTTCACTGTCCTCGTGAGTAGACCCAAACCCTGGTGTTCCAGAGGCAGCAGAGCTGTGCGCACTCAGCCCTCGATCAGGCCCACTGTAGAGGGATGCAGAGCCCAGGACTGACACTGACACTGAGAGGAAAGAAATGCAGGAAGGCCACACACATACGGAGAGCCCCAGGAACAAGGCACACCAAAGGCAAAGGACCCCATTGCTCAATAATGGGTGTCCTTGAAGCTTTGGTATATGGGTGACAGCAGGGTACAGAGTTCTGGTCCTGGCTCTGATATAACCGGTGCTCAGACCATAGTGAGCTCCTTTGCCATCCACATGATGTCATCACTAAAGCCGGTGTGAGACTGAGACTCTAAGACCAGAAGGACCGCAGCCAGCAAGTTGAGTGCTTCCTGTGAAGACTTTCCCACATTTATATCTCCATCCATCCCAAAGTTAAGTCCTTCACAGTTGTACTGATACCAGACTGCCCTGGTTACCTATCAGCTCAAAGCTGATAACCAATAAATGACTATATTAAGAACTTCCAGCCAGTGTGATCTTTCAAAGTCATTGATAGTTGTCATTTCACATGTGTGTAAAATGAGACATGGGGAAAAATACATTTGAACCAATATGCTATTATTTCTTTGAAAATTTTTATGTATTTTTTTCTGGTTCTTAGAGTGACATGCAGTTATTGTAAGTAAATATTGGAAAAAGAAAAACTTTAATGAAGGAAAAAAAATACTAGATTCCCACTATTCCAAAAACCTGTAGGTCCCCAATATTTTTACTTAAACATGTTTTTTTGTTTTTGTCTTATTTTTATGAAACTACCATGTTTAAAGATGTTACTGTTGCTGGGTATGGTGGCACACGCCTTTAATCCCAGCACTCAGGAGGAAGAGGCAGGTGGATCGCTGTGAGTTCGAGGCTATCCTGGTCTACAAGGTGAGTCCAGGACAGCCAAGGCTAACACAGAGAGACCGTGTCTCAAACAAACAAAAATAAACAAACAGAAAAGATGTTATTGCTTAAAGATCCTGAACTTTTGCACATACAGTACTGTGAGCCCCTCTCCAGCCAACAATATGCTACTCTGCTATAATTAATATGATCCTATAATCCTAACATATACATACGCTATGTTTCATTTCACCAACCCCTTATGATATCAGGAATATTCTGTTTTCATGCATTTTTCAAACTATCTCTGGGTGGTGTTTCTCCAAAGGGTGGTGGCCTTTGCAACGGTCGGTTGAGCCACCCAGCTTGCCTCTCCTGCGCCAGCTGAGTGATGGGGTGCCAAAACATGAAGGGGCCCCATACAAGACGGCTTGTGAGCTTTTAACATGTGGGAAGTCCGCAAAGGGCGAGGGGCTGCCCGTAATTCCAAAGGTGAGCTGGTGGCAAAGCGAGAGCTCAAGTGTGGGCTTCGGCCACCTGCCCAGCAAGCTTCACCGCAGTCCGCTGCCTCCCTTCAACCCAGGACCCCGAATTACATTGCCTGGAAGCATGCTCGGCAGGCAGGCACACTTCTATGCAGCCAACATGGACACTTCCTGAGCTGGCATCTGCACCAGATTAAAAGTCTGGGCTAGATGCCTGTATTTGTTCAACACAACCCGGATCAACCGGGGCACCGATTGTCCATTCTCTTCACAAACAAAAAAATGCCCTGCCAGGGTTCAAGTCTTAGTTTTAAGGGGGTGGAACTGAGACACCAAGGAAGAGCAGTACAGGATGAGCCAACTAAAAAGTGGGAGTTTGGGGGAGGCTGGGGTAAAGTCGGTTGCAGCCTCAGAACTTTAGGTGTTCTCATAAAAAATGAATGGCAGATCCAAACTCTAGCCCCCCCCCCACTCATACCCCGACTCCCCCCACTCCATCCCTCCCACCGCCTCACTCTCCCCACCCCCACCCCCCATCCCCCACCCCATCCCTTCCACCGTCCCACTCTCCCACCCCCCACTTCCATCCCTCCCACCACCCCACCACCCCCTCCCCCTTCCCCAACTCCTCCAACCGCCATCCCCACAGTCCCCCTACCTCTACCCCCACCCCTTCCACCACCCCACTCCTCACCCTTTCCAGCACCCCACCGCCCCACCTCTGGCTGAATGGAGCAAGCTCCCATCATGGCTGTGAGCCCCCATCAGGCCCTGGAGCCAAATAATGTGTGCCTGGCCTAGGTAAGTTCCCCCACAGCTCGGAGAAAAAGCCTTCTGGTGGGGACTAGGCAGGCTGGGGAGGCCCTGCTTATGCTAACAAGGCACTAAATTAGGGCATTACATGCCTCATTTAGCACGACTGTGCAAAACCTAAAAGTACTAATAAATTTTCCTTCTGGGGTCAAGAATCATAAAAGGATAGATGATCAACCATTAATTAGCGGGGCAATTACAGCTTGACGGCTTCTGTTCTAGCTCTGTCTTCTCTCAAATGGCACAATTTGTTCCAAATGCTTTTTGCAAAGCAGTTTCTCTTGGAGTTGGGGGTGATAGCTTTAGCCAGGAGAGGGGCTCCCGGTCCTTTAGTTCTCTTGCCTGGATGTAAATGTTCTAGAAGGTCAGCCCTGGGCATTTGATCAAAAAAAAAAAAAAAAAAAAAAAAGGCCTTGTTCCCCTGTGTGTATTGGTTTTCTCCCCAAACAGCCTGAGTGCAAAATACACAGGACATCACATAGAGAAAAGGTCATTCTCTCACTCTGGGGAAACAGGGACCCCTGGATTTTGTGTGATCTTGCAAGGCGGGGCTCTCTGGGATAAGGAGAGTCAGTCTTTTCCATGAGTCCACCAGGAATGACTGAGGACAAGCCTGTAACTTCCTTTCCCTCCCTTTCCTTTCCCTCCCTTTTAAAGGTGCATAGGCATACAGTATGGAAAGCTGGGTGGGGGCTTTGTAATTCTCAGTTGGAAGTCTTAAAGATGCCAGTTCTGAGAGTATAAAGTGAAATGTTGGTTAAGAATCATTGGGGCTGGCCAGGTGGTGGATGCTTTTAATCCCAGCACTCGGGAGGCAGAGGCAGATGGACTGCTGTGAGTTTGAGGCCAGCCTGGTCTACAAAGCAAGTCCAGGACAGCCAAGGCTGCACAGAGAGACCCTGTCTCTAAAAAAAAAAAAAAAAAAAAAAAAAAGGAAAGAAAGAAAGAAATAAAAAAATAAATAAATAAAAATGAAGATAAACAAACAAAAGAGTCATGGCGTCTGTGGGGTGGCTCAGCAGGTGAAGATGTCTGCCGCCAGGCTGAACTTAAATTTGATCCCTGGGACCCACATAGTAGAATAAGAGAACCGACTCCAGCAAGATGCCCTCTGACCTCCATACATATGCTGTGGTACTCACCTCCCTAACTTTATTAATGTATTTATACACATATGTATGCAATTTAAAATTTAGAAACATGCAAATAAGCAAGAAAACAAATACAGAGTCGAGGTGGTAGCCTGGGCAATCAATGTAGTGTTCTGAGAGCCTCAAACCTTCCTCCCAGGCTTCGACTGAAGAGGTAGGCAAGTGCCACAGCCAGCCAAGAGTAGAGCAGAGGTATTCCAGGATGCTCTGGGCATCTTGCGGATGAATAAAGATAAAGAAGTCTAGGGAAAGGTCTCCCTGTGTGTTTCCAGGGCTCATGGCTTTGGAGATGTAAACACACCCAGATGTTTTAAACTTTCCCCCCCCCCCCCGTTGTAGCTAAGCATCAAAACACCTGCAGCTTTTCAACCTCTCCCTCCCTGCCCGGCAGGGACTTGGAGAGCCTAATTTAAATGGCTTCCCTTTGTTTCCCTAATAGCTCTCAGCCACAGGGTGGCCAGGGCCATTGCCCAACCACAGAAAAGCTCTAACTTTAAGGTGCCACGCATTTAAAGCTCCGCCTAGAGTGTTCAAATGCAGATTGAGGCTGTTGCCTGAGGTGAGATGCTCAGGAGTCCTGGGGACCGGGACCTACCCTTTGAGCTCTCGGTGGGAAGCTGCTGAACAGGAGCTGTGAGCCAGCGGAGCCCAGTTTGGTCAGACGGTCAGTGTTTAGCTAGCTAGCAGGTGCCAGGCTGTGCGGGCCTCTTGTGCATGATAAAGGAACCCATTTCCTCCCACTTGGAGCTTGGCGTTTCCCGCCTCCAGCCAACACCGCCTCCATACGCTAGCTCTACAATGGCTATTATTGGTCTGTGTCCATGCAGTCACTGTCCCTCAGTGGACGTGCAGACCCTGCGCCATCCCGCAGACCTGTTTACACTGCTTTCCCAAGACAGCCCTTGGGACTCCCAGGTTGACTCTCAGTTTTGACTCCTCAGCTCTGAAGTCTTTTGTCATTAACTTCATCTCTCACCAGGCTTTCTGAAGCCCACTCTGTGCCTTGTTCTCCCTTGGCACGCCTGCCTTTGCCTTTGACTCCCATCAGTCCCTGGACACCGGGTCATTATCTGTATCAATATTACCCAGGGAAGTGGTGGCATTGTGATTTAATACTTTGCAGCCATCTCCTGAGGCACTAAAGAAACCTTTCAGCTGGGCACCGTGGGGCATGACTGTAATCCCAGCACTTGGGATGCAGAGGCGGGTGGATCTGGGTGAGTTGGGGGTGGGGGGCAGCCAGGTCTTCAAAGTAAATCCGGGACATCCAGGGCTACATGGAAAAACCCTGTCTTGAAAAAACAAACAAACAAACAAACAAACAAAAGAAACCTCTCATCTGAGTCAGTAGACCTAGTCCCCTGAGCATTATGCGCTCACTTTTGGTGGCCAACCAACTGTCCTCCTCTCCAACAGTGGCAGCCAGCAGACACCTGCAGAACAGGCCCACACCGAGCTCAGGGTAGAGTGGACAGACACCCCAGCTCAGTCCAGTTTCATCCCGGCCTCTGGAACGCACTGGACCTGAGTGTTTCTAAGCTCTCACCATACAGTCAAAATTGGAGAGCCCCTAACTTAGTCTGAAATGGTGAGACAGCCCTTCCCAGAGAAGCGGGAACTGCCTCCACGTCCCAGCCACTTGAAGGAGTCAGAGTGATGCCTCAGGAATCTTTTGGCTTCGTTAGCCAAGGATGCTAACAAGAAGACAAGCTGAGGATTCTGGGAAATTCCTTGGGACCAAAAGACTGGGTTTCAAGTTCATCTCCCCATGTACTCTGGATGTCTCAGAGCGTCACTTTCCTTGTCTGTGAAATGGATTCAGCAATAATTCCCACCCCGTTGTAATGATTAAAAAATAAGGGGCCAGGCACCAGATATGATGTGGAGAAGTTTATTTGTAGAAGCACCCCTGGGGAGGGCCTCCCTAGAGAGAGATAAAGAGACGGCAAGAGAGAGGAAGAGGAAAAGAGATAAGAAGGGAGCGAGAGAAAAGTTTTGTTTTTTTAAAAATATATATCTTGGGTACCTGGCACACCTAGTAGCGGGCAGGTAATGACATCATAGGTTGCTAGGGGGACTGAGGGCAGTATCCTAACACCCTGGTACACTGCGCCTGATGACTAGAATAGAGATGGAAAAGCTTTCTGTAAGCTATGAAGGGCAGATGTTAATGGTTACATTTGTCTTTTTTCGTTTCTGAGTTCATGAGAAAAGGCCTGTGCCTTAGCCACGTCTGCAGCGTCTCTGTTAGGTGCCTTAGATGTCTAGTGCACAACAGAACGGCGGGATGAGCCGAGCGAGTGTGGAAATGGATGGGCACTGTGAGTTCTGTGTCCCAGACCCACACCCTAAAGCTCTACAAGGCTCAGACAAAGCCACTCGTTCGTTCCCTGCCTCCCAGGCTTCAGGGAGCGGATGCACGTGTGCATCGGGCTTAACAGGGAAGTAAAGCTCTGCTGCCCAAACCGCCCTGTTCTTAACTCTGAACCGCAGGAAAAGCCAGCGTCCTTGCAATCTCCCAAGGTGTCCTCAGGACTTTCTAAGATGCCCTAAACACTGAGCAGAGGCTGGCTGGTGAGAGCGAAGAGCTAGAGTAAATGATCTTCCCACTCAGGCTTCAGGGCTCACAGGTAGCTGGGTGCAAGGGCAAAGCCATGGAGGCTGGGCCTCAGCAATACGGGGAAAGAGCACTGCCCACCTCCCCCACATTCAAAATCAGTCCAACAGCTACCACAGAAAGGCTGTGCAGCCTGGGGCAGATAACTTCATCCTTTTGTTTTAAAATAAGAAAAAGGCAACAAACAATAAGAAAAGGCTAAATGACTCCTGGGTCACAGAAGTCTTTGGAGACTCAGTGGAAACTATATTTCTGGAAACTTTCATCACGATGCTTGGCTTTAAACATTCACTCATTCGTGGGCTCAGTAAAACTCTTGAGTTACAACAGGACACTTAGTAAATCCTTTCCCCACCCCTGCTGCCTGAACAGAGAGTCATCACTTGGTCTCTATACAAGGGTCTCAGAGAAGATAGGGCAGGAGAGTTGAGTGAACCGTCTCACACAGAAGAGAGCGCCACATTTCCAGGGGATTTCTTTCGGCTGGCAGCAGAAAGGCAGAGGAAGACCTTTCACGGGTGAAGCCAGCGCCTCTTCAGAGGGCATCCCAACAGGCCAGAAGCGCCAGGGAAGGCTGGGTGCCATCGAGGGCGCGGATCCCAGTCATCTCCCGTTTCCTTTGAGAGCCCGGAGACACGGCCTTCCCCAAGCAACCTCCGAGGTGGCCTGTAGAGCTTTTGTCCTTGGCAGCAGAGAAATTTCTGCTTCAGTGGCTCCAAACAAGGCTTGCATTAACTCCGGGCCTGTGAGGGGAGCACGTGCAACAAAACCCAACACCGTGTCCCAGCCCTCAGACAAGCACGAAACAAATGGTGCCGGAATTTTTTCAGAATAGAATCATCCGCTCAATGTCACTGCATACATTTACCTACCTCAGAGGCTATTCAAGGCCCCTTTCAAGGGAGCGATCAATAGAGATGGACCGGACAACATCTCTATGGCAACACCTCCATTGAAAAATGATGGCGGCCACAGTGAGAAGGGCGATGACCATTTTTTAAAAAATATACACAAATACAGCATGGCTCGCTCCAAAAGGGTCCTGCGGCTCCCAGGCTATGAGGCTGTGTTAAAACAATACTGGAACAGCTCATGACAAGACTGATTAGGCGCACAAGGCAAGCAAGAGAAATGCCGGTTTACACAAAGCATTACGATCTGTGAATTTCCTTCTCATCACA
Source organism: Acomys minous (assembly GCF_964271855.1). Classification (NCBI taxonomy): domain Eukaryota; kingdom Metazoa; phylum Chordata; class Mammalia; order Rodentia; family Muridae; genus Acomys; species Acomys minous. Next base: position 61,805,558 of record NC_140492.1, read on the forward strand.
CAGGCGCTCTTCTGTGTGATGGGGACAAGGAAAGCTGTCAACAGAATTAATATTCTCTCTGTCTCGGGGAAACTCTCAAGCTGAAGGGGTTTACGAGGACCTTGGTTTGAGTATCTGCCTTGGAAGGGATTGTTAGAGAGCGAGAGGCTGTAAAGCAAATAGTTGCGGCCAACGGGCCCTCAGACAGAAGTGTCTGGCTAAGCTTCCTGATCCAGCGCCTTCATACGCTAGCTTCTGGATTAGGCAGGGCACTGGTGACCTCAGAAATAAGAAACCCTAAGGGGCTTTGTGGTTTAAAGGACTGTGGTGGGGACACTCCGAAAATACTATCCCCACAGAGAGCAAGCCTCCCACTACCACTTTTCCTACCTTACCGACCGTTTCTGAAAGCAGTCATTGGCTTCCAACTGTCAGAAAGGATAAGGAAAGAAAAATGTCATCTGATCTACTTAACCCTGCGAGTCCTCGAGGAGAGCTGGGTAAAAATGGCCAGACTGGGTGTGGGGAGGCTGTCAGAGCCAAGAGCGCCCTTGCGGTGGTGTTGTGTGCCTGCTTCCTTACCCCGTGACCTTCGATGAGTCATTAACCTTGCCTGCCTCCACAGGTCCTTCCATAAAATTTGAAGTACTTATGGATTGGTAGATGAAAGATTCCAAGGCAAGTGGTGAGTTTATATACAGCGCCCTTTATACCCCACACCTGAAAGAAATTAGCTGTAATAGACGAAGCGGCGGGTGGAGGATGTGTGGGCTGCGGCTCGCCATGACCTGAGTGTTTGCATTCCTGGGCTTTAAACAACCTTATTTCACCGTGTCAGTGAGGAATGGGTTGTGGTTGATGGCTCCTGTCAATTTGTGCTGCTGTTGGGAGAGTAGAGCCCCGGGTTTGCCTTAAGAGGGTGCAGGGGCTGTTAAAGCCCGGCACCGTCATATATCCTCTGATCTGAGACCCATAGGGCTCCTCAGACCCCTCAAGGACTCGTTTTTTTTAATTGATATTATTGTGTATTTCTAATGAAGGAGAGTGCTTACCATGGTACACATGCCTGGAGTTGGTTCTCTCATTCCACCTTTACATGGATTCCAAGGACCAAACTCGGGGCTTGTTCAGCTAGTGCGCACTACCCATGGAGCCTTTGTCTGGAATTTTTATTGTTCAAAGAGTTGCTGTTACAGTTTGTGACAAGGTCTCCAGTAGCCCTGACCTAACCTAATTCCTCAATCTCCTTTCTCCACCTTTAGGGTGCTGAAATAACAGTAGTTTGACACTATACCAGGCTTACAAATAACAATTCCTTCCTATCTCTCTCTCTATCTTTTTTTTTTTTTTTAAGATATCTCACTATGTATCCCAGGCCTGCCTGAAACTCACTGTGTGGACCAGGTTGGCCTCCAACTCACAGAGATCTTCCTACCCCTGCCTCCTGAGCGCTGGGACTAATGGTGAGCACCACCACACCTGACTTTGTTTGCTTGCTTGTTTATAACTAAGATTGCTTTCCATTTGTTTCTCTTTATTGATCCTTTGTGAGTTTCACTTCCTGCCCCCCAATCCCATTCATCTCCCTTTGCATCAACCCTCCGCCATTGCAACCTCCCTCCTAAAAGAAAAGAAAAAGGAAAAGGACAAAACAAACAAACAGACAAACAAAAAACCCATCTTGTCATGGAAGCTGCAGTATGTCACAGTGTGTCCCATAGCACATCCTTTTGTCAACACTACTTTGCCTGCAAATATTCATTGCAGTGAATCATTGGTCTGGTTTGCGGCCTCTGGCTTCTGCTACACCATCAACACTGGGTCCTCACTGGGACTCCCTTCGGATATCCAGTTGTTGCCCTGTGTCATAGAAATCCTACAGCTTTGGACCTGGAGGACCTGCCTCTTCTCACACTTTAGCAGTCCATAAATGGGGTAGATGTTAGGGTGGGACAACTCAAAAGCCTGGATCTGGGCCTGGGTGATAGGTGAGGTGGTCAGCATGCCAGCTGTCGCATACCCACACTAGCAGGGTGAACTCTCCAGCACTGCCCTGGCTAGATCACACAGTACCACAGCTGGTGAGGGGCTGGGCCAGCTCTCCTGCTCTCAAACCCTCAGGGCCTGCTCACATGCACCTTTACCACCAAGGTTGGCTCTACTGTGCTTCCTTGGGTGAGGTGCATGGTTCCCTGTTTGAAATGCAGGTGAGGGGCAGAGTCAGCTCTTCACCGCCCTTGTATATCAACATGGTCCCAGGTGGCAGCCCAGACCAGGGACATCCTCAAGGCCTTTGGTGGTTATATGAGCCACTGGCATTGACACAGAGCTATGCTGCTGCAAGGCCACAGACCCAGACAAGATCATTAGTGGCTGCACAAGCCAGGATTTCATGATGGACTCAGGTGGCAGGGCAGGCTACTCACATTAGTCTATTCCTCAAGTCTCCAGTTCCACCTCTCCTCATAGTACTCAAATGGTTCTTCTTGTCTTCTCTTTCTCTCCCATCTTTCTACCACATACTTGCACATAGTAGTGGCTCCCACTGCGGGTGGACCTCTGGCTGTCTTCTACCTGGCTGTGCGGGCAAGCCGTGGTTTTTTTGTTTGGTTGGTTTTGTTTTGTTTTGTTTGAGACAGGTTTTCATGTAGCCAAGGCTAACCTGGAAGTTTTTATATAGTTGAAGAAGACTTTGAACTTCTCATCCTGCCCCTATTTCCCAAGTACTGACAAGGGTGGTTGGTGTTGGTATTGGTGTTACAGGTATTTGCCTGGTTAATGCTGGGGTGGAACTTGGGGCTTTGCTAAGCAAGCAGGATACTGAGTGATGCCCCAAATCCCAGGATCAGCTTTTGTCTCTTCTGTCTTCTTTCCTTCCTGTTTGTTCTTGCAAAATCTGCACTCCTATCAGGCAGAGCTAGAATGTCTATGATGACTTGTGTTCTGGTTTTTAGGAGTTACAGGAAAAAAAAAGCCTTACTTTTTTTTTTTTTACATTAAATCTAAAATTATATAAATTAATTATACAAGTTAGGTCATTAAAAGCATTTTTTTTCCTCTAGGATCTTTACTTCAAAACAAATATCTCTTACATAGATTTAAACTTTCTGTTGGCACAATTAAAATAGGTGTTTTACATTTGTCTAGGGAATAAAAATAAAGATTTTACTATTATACTGATTTCACTAGTTCACTAACTCATACCCAAAATACATCAGGTATAATTTCAGCAAGGACAAAAAAAAAAGCATGAATGAGAACTGAAAATATTCAATGAAGTGGAATGAACAATGCCATTAAACTCAGAAGCAATGAACACAATGTTTCTTACTCCATGAATTTTTATTTCATTTTAAGTAATTCTATTACCAACATTCTTACAATGTTGGTAGTCTACAAACTATCAAATCTATATTTGTTTTAAATGACTGATAAACGATTTTATAAAGTCATCATGAAGTTTAACTCATGTAATGTTATCTTAAAAGTAAAGTTGAATTTATTTATTTTTTTCTTTTTCTTTCTTGTTTTATTTGTTTGTTTTGTTTTTTTGTTTTTTGAGACATGGACTGTTTTATGTAGCCCTGGCTGTCCTGGAGCTTGCTTCTGTGGATCAGGCTGGCCTCTGAATTTATAGAGCCACCTGCCTTCTGCCTCCTGATTGCTGGCATTAAAGATGTGCCCCTACCCTTCTCCCTGGGAGATTTGCACTTTGCTCCAGTTTGTTCAGAAGGCAGCACTTAGGTTTTGGGCCAACGCTACCTTCTCCATGTTAGTGTACAGGCTATTCTGCTGGCCTGTCCTCAGGGACAGTGACTGCTTATATAATCACCTGCCTCCACCACCAGGTTTGTGCTGCCCAATAAAAGACCTTCCTGCCACCCTCATCTCTCTCTCTCCCTCCCCCTGTCTCTCTGTTCCTACATATTCTCCCTCCTCCTTTTCTGTCCTTCTCTCTACCCTCATGGGTCTGCCCTCATCCATCCACCTGCCTACATGTCCACACATCTGCCTCCACTTCTTTCTCCATGCCTTCACTCTTCTCCTTTCTTCCAATAAACCTTCTTATCCCATTATGTGACATAATTCCTCAGAGGCATACCTTGGCGTGGACCCACCATGGTACCCTCCCCCCACTCTCCACATCATCATTGTATTTTATAACACTTCATCTAGGGCTGCCCTTGACCCACATCTAAACTTACTGGGAATTTTAAAAAGTCTATTTTCATCCTGGGTAGCATCCTGCTGTCCGAACCAGGGAGCTGTGAGGGTCAAATAAATAATGGATGAGAAAGTGGCTCATAAAGTGATTGGTGATGTGCAGTTTCAAGTCACTGTTCATGCAGTTCCTCCTGAGGCTCCGTCACATGTTCAGTGGCGGCCTTTCCCCCACACAACTGATGGCGCTGACTCGGCTCTGCTGCCCCTCAAGGGCTGGAAACAGACTGGCTGCATCTTAGGCAAGGACTGGATGTCTTCATGTCACAGTTTGGGAAGCCAGAAACATTCTAATGTAGCCAAAATGGGGCAGGGGGGAGGCCCTGTGGGGGAAGCACAATTCTTCCTGCATGCTTTCTTCTTTACTACCAAGAAACATCTACCACAGGAATGCCTGCCACAGCAGGGCTGGGGAGCAGGGTGAGATGAACCCTCAAGAATGGCTTTGGGCCAGGATGTCTGCCGCACAGAGTCCCTACTTCCCGCGAATTTGTGGCAGACACCATGACACCACAGCGGCTAAGTCTGAGTGGCCACGCCTTTGTCACAGCCTTGTTCTGTGAGTGGGCTGTGGCCTGGGTCTCAGACAAGTCATTGGGGCTATTCAGGTCTGGAGCCACTCACTCACTATACGTTCAGACCCTGAGCTACTGTTGTCTCCTACTCATGCGGCCACACGGATGGTGCTCAATAAGGCCAGAAGAGGAATGGGGGCCTCTAGAATGAGCTGCGACAAGGCGAAAACAATGAAGAGGCTCCTCCGTCTTGGGTTTCTCCACAGGCCCTTCTAAGAACCTCACAAAACCCGCACACCCTTGCTGCTGAAAATGTAGTCTCTATGGTTACCACCTTTGTACAGATGCAGTCACAAGGAGGCTGCTGCTAGCCCCTATTGGTCCAGAAAGGAACGGAGCTGAGATTCTGACCTGGAAGTCTGGCTCCAAGTTACTATGCGAGTGTGTGCGCATGCGCGAAGGTAAAAGGATGGCGGGAGGCCATTGACCATGTCGGTCATGGAAAAAAGAGTTTCCTCTCTTCGTTTTGTCTTTTGGATGCTTTTTAGCTAATTTTTACTTCAAAGTTAAATAAACAACTTCAAAATCAGTTAAAAACATAGAGACAACAGAGCAGCTTATGTTGGACGTTAACCAAAAGCCGATCTTGTACTCAGGCCCCTGTCACGGCACAGCAAGGCTGACAAACGTCAGCTTCTGCTAAGGTCTGGCTGGCCGACTTGCTTCCCCGCCTTTGCATCAGCTGCACCACACCTCGGTCGTTCACCACTACTTCAAAGATTGCACTTGACACCAGCCCACAATGGCTGGAGTTTGAGTTAATGTGTAACTGGGAACTTTGGGGTGGGGGGGAGGGTGTCACCTTTTCTACTTAAGCTGACCTTCCCATGAGCGGAAGGGAGAACATCATACTCTGTATCACCAGGGATGGATAAGAAGAGGAGAGTCAGGGCACTTTTCTGCCCCACAGGCATAGCAATAGTCTAAATCGGATGACTGGGCCAAGTTCTTTCTTAATCCTCATCCTGCGCTTCTTCCCAGGCTTGGAGCTGATATGGGAATGCGGCAGGCAGTGACTTCAACTCTGTCGCCATCCTTGACTTCAACAGGATGGTCAGCATGCTGACTCTGGCCCAAAGAAAGCAACAAGGCAAGCAAGGGCCTTCCACGTTGGAGGCAAGCCCCATTTGCTGTGGACACCGCCTGGCACAGGCCACCCCAGCCGAGGCCCATGCTGCAAGCTGTCACATCCATCACCTGGATTGCCACCAGATTTACTTTGTTTGTAGCTGTGTAGAGTTGAGCTCCCTGCCAGACACCCAGATGGTGCTCCTGGGTCACCACCGATGATGGCGTCATCAGAGAGGACATCTATTCAGAAGCTGTCTACCCAGCATAGTCTAGTTTCACCACATGCTCAAACTCGTGATAAAGCTGCTGATGCCAGGGAGGGAGGAGCCGTACGGTTCTAAAACCAGGTCCACACTTGGCTGGTTTCTGCCTGGGTCTCTGAAGACGCTTGGAGTGAATGCGGAAGAAAACAAGAGCCAGCGGCCTGGACAAGAGGACTCCACTCTGAAGCCTGAAATGGGAACAGAAGGTCAGATCTTAGATAGCCGGGGCCACCAGTCAGATGTCTTTTTACAGTGTCTCCATCCTATTGTGAACACATGGGATTTGGCCACTAGAAGAGCGGTAGAGATAGGGTTGCTTTTGAAGGCTGCATGAGCTTGTTATTCTATCCTTGCTCTTGAATGACAATCTCTCCAGCCCTCACAAGAGAGCTCAGGGCCCAGATTCCAGGCAGCCCTGCTGGCCTGGCTCCCGCCTGCCCCTCCCTGAAAAGGCTCTGATCTCCTGCCCAGCTCCCTGCAGAATCCCGGATTAACATCATGTAGGCAGAGTCCGCTCTGACCTTAGGAGGCTCTGCCTTCTGCTCACCAGATGTGATACTTCGGTCCTCTTCTCCTTTCAGGCCTTCAGGACAGAGGAGGATGCTATGTGTCCCCTGGGCTCTGTTCTGTTCCTTGTCAGGCTGTTGGGTTTGGAAACTGCCTTGAGCCATGAATCCCAAGGTTCACCGTAGGTCTTGGTCTGCTTTCTGTTACTCTAATTGAGATCCTGAGAGTATGCGATTTATCCAGGAAAGAAAGTTACTACTTAGACTTTTGGAAGCTTGGAAGTCCAAGGTTTAGGGCTATGTGTGGAGAGAGTCCTTTTGCTGGTAGTGATTCTGTGTAGTGACATATTCAAGAGACAGAGCCATATTGGCTTGGCCAACAGACCCTTCAGATAATGAACAAGTCTGTTCTTGAGAGCCCCTGGAAGAACCCCAGTCCCACCTGGATGCCTACCTCAATACCTCACAGAGGGATTAAACGTCCACTTGAGTTTGGGTAGGGACAATGGCACCATGGCTTGGTATAGCCGTGAACCCATCTAGGCTTGGTTGAAGGCTTCCTAGAGGAGGAAGTCACCTCTCCAGCCACCCAAAGCCACCAGCATAGACTGTGCTATCTCTCCTCTCAGTCCCATTGCATTTTGAGCTCTTGGGAACCCTGTATTTAGATTAGATTAGTGTGTGTGTGTGTGTGTGTGTGTGTGTGTGTGTGTGTGTGTGTATCATCAACCAGGAGCTTTAATAAAGGTTTTATGGGAGAATGGGTGAAAGACCAGACACAGTATGTGGTGTGTGTCTCTGACTCCAGCACATCTTCAAGGAAAGACCTCCCTTTCTTTACACTTTGTAACACTCACACCACCTTGCATGCCAGGCAGTGCTCATACCACTTCTGCATGTCAGGCAGTGGTCTTGGCTACAGAAGGAGACAAAGCTACACACTCTTGAGGTATTTGTAGTAGGTGGTTTTATGTTTCAGGAGGTTTTTCTTCCCGTCCCTTAGCTCCCAGAATAATGACTCATGAGACTCATTAAATATACAAATACCTAGGTTATATAGCTAGGCTCTTCTCTGTCTAGCTCATAACTAAAAGTAACCCATTATAATAATAGAAATTCTGCCCACTTGGCTGGCTGGATCCCTGAGTCCAGGCAACATCCATCCATCTTCCTTACATCTTGTTGGCTCAATCCCATCTGCCCGGCTCTATCCCAAAATCCCTTCTGCCTGCTGGAAGTCCCACCTATTTCCTGCCTCAGCCATAGGCCATGGGTATTTTTAATTGACAGGTGTTGCATCCATATAATACCCAAGAGATTCCTTCTACCGAATTAAAATTAAGAGGAGAACAAAGAACAGGGGACACTTCAAACAAAGCAATGTGTAAAGCAGACAGGGTAGATGGATGGGAGCAGCCACGGAGTAATACGGAAGAGCTACTGCAGGGGCATGACTGGGAACCAGTATAGGACAGAGTGGTGAGAGGTGATGGAGTGGGGGCCTGGGGTGGAGGCGGGGTACTAGTGAAACAGGAAGTTACCATACAATGGTGAGGGCCTTGTTTGCTGCATCACAGCATGGAGGACTTAGGGCCATCTCGCCTTGTCATCAGCTGTTCTCTCATTGACAATCCGTGCCAGTGACATCAGCAGTAATCAACTTCTGAGACCCGGCCCACCTGGCCTCATCACTGCACAGAGGCTTCAGCTCTCAGCTTGTGCTGGGAACTAGGTCTCCAAAACAGGCCTTTGAAGGGACGTTCAAAGTCTGACAGGAGTCTAGATTGTATGGTTAGGCCCAATGTGTGCATCTCCCTTATCTTCAGAACCTGTGAACACTGATGGATACAGGGGTTCAACATGTGATGAAGTTAAAGACCCAGAGATGAGGAGACTATTCCTGATGGTCATGCTATGACTGTAGGTGATGATCGTGTTGAAAAGGAATGGAAGAGGAGTAAAAGTCCGAGAGGGGGATGTGATGATGGAGTCAGAGATTAGAGTGATGGGGCCATGGGACAGTGCAGGCAGCATCTCAAAGCTGGGATAGGTAAAGAATGGATTCTCCTCAAAGTTCTCTGAAGAAATCAGCTTTGTTAAGACATTGATTTTTTTTTAAAAGATTTATTCATTTATTATTGAATATTCTGCCTGCATGTATGCCTACAGGCCATAAAAGGGCACCAGATGTCATTATAGATTATTGTGAGCCACCATGTGATTGCTGGGAATTGAACTCAGGACCTTTGGAAGAACAGCCAAGTGCTCTTAATCTCTGAGCCATCTCTCCAGCCAAGACATTGATTTTTAATTCCCTAAGACTTCTGACCCACAGAATTACAAGACACTAACTCAATGTTGCCTTAAGCCAATAATGTAGTAGCTTGTCACAGCAAACAAAAGAGACCAAAGGAGCTGGAGACGTACATGTAGGAATATGCAAAACCTATTAGAACTTTGAGGTTTCCATAGGAACAGGTATGGACAGAAAAGAGGTCAAAACACAAAGAGCTAGGGTTGGGATGAGGAGGAAGATGGGCAGAAATAACTGGACATCATGTACTGCCTGAGGGTAATCGGGAGAATGTGGTGTCCAGACCATGAAGGAAAACATATTGGGGCTGGAGAGATGGCTCAGTGGCTAAGAGCACCAGCTGCTCTTCCAGAGGACCCAGGTTTGATTCCCAGCAACCACATGGCAGCTCACAACTGTCCCTAACTCCAGTTCCAGGGGATCTGTGTCAGAAGTACATCTCTTAGGACAGTAATGGCTATGTATGTTCCTATGACAGACAGAAGTTATAAGAACTTTCTAGAAAGTGATCCTTAATGGAACCTGTATCTTCCTAAGTATTTAAAAAAAAAAAGTATCTTTTTCTTCAAGTATAACTCTCACCAGGTGTGGTGGGCACTTAATCATAGCACCCATAAAGCAGAGGTAGGAAGATTATCTCCATAATAACTTCTAGAACAGGTATGGTCTTCCATCCCAGTTTTTAAAAATCACTCCCAAATTCAAATACAGCTTCCATCGTAGGACATAGCAGGAATTATGAACTATTTATGTATTGAACTGCATATGAATCTACCAGGATGGTGAGGTGGTGGTGGTGGTGATGGTGCTGCTGATTTGCCCACAGATCAGAGATAGATATGGAATCCTGAAATCATAACACTCCCAACACAGGGGTCCCCTGGAAAAGCTCTAAGAAACATGAAATTTTTTTCTCTGTCAAACATTATACAACTTGTGTTTATGACAAAGAACTCAAATCTTTCTATCTCTGCACCTTACAAAATATTTATGAGAGTGTTTAACACCCCCTCCCCTCAAGTAGAGCCTTTGTTCATACAAATGCCCTGCTGTATTTTCAGAACTTAAGTGACTTAAGCAGCCCATCCCTTCCAACTTTCCTTCATTTCTTTTGCATCAATTCCTTTAAAACGAGTCAATCATAAGATGCGGTGAAGTTGGACCCCAGCCAGTAGGGAAAGGACACAGTGTCCACCTGAGGTGACTTGCTGTCTGCTTGCTCTTTTCGCTTTTGTGTGACTGACACCCTTCTGGTGAGAAGTCACAATTTCCCTCATCCAGGCATTTTAACTGGGCACGTGGTTTCTTTATGAGGCTGAACTAATTTCTCACAAGGCTCACGTCATCTCTTCTGTGGGAACGGCCTGGCCTCTGCTGCTTCATCAGAGGGGATCTGTGTTCAGGATGCCCCATCCTCCGGCTGCTTAGCTTTTGTTTGGGATGCATGCTCCTTAGGAACAGAGAGTCTTTCTGAGGCAGATTCTACAATCTGTTCGATGCTGCTGCTCCGAACGGCATGCACTTCAGCTGAGTGCTGGAGATTCCGTGTCTTCTCTAGGCCAGCTACTCCTCTGATGATCCTAAGAGGCAGAAGATGGCACATGCAGTGGGCCCAGAGCAACAGGCTCAGACCTGCAGATTTCAGACCTGGTTGTCTTTTTGTCCTTTTCTACTACCTGGCTAGTCTGATTTTAAACCGTCATTGGACTTTAACCAAGATCTCATTTTCCAGGATATTTCAGACTTTTCTTGAAGTCTCTTTCTGAGAAAGAGTCCACTTTTCTGACCCTCCATCTCCACTGGATTAGAAAGCAGCAGGCTCTTAATTGGTACTGTGAATGACCCAATAGAAATACAACCAAGCACCCTGTGGGGAGGGATGACAAATGATCACCAACAGCAATTAGAAGGTCGGTGTCCTGGAGACCAGCCCTCCCACCATCTTTACTTATAATATGTCTTGGGCTGGGCCCATCTCATTTTGGTCCCTGGGCTATTTCTCAATCAGTGATGTCTCAATCAGTGATGAGAAATGTTGTCTACATGGTCCTTAGTGTTCTGTGCCCAGGGATCCTTCAAATGGAGAAAGTATAAGCTTTCTTTGGGTTTTTTTGTTTTGTTATTGTTGTTCTTTGTTTGTTTTGTGTTTTTTTGTTTGTTTGGTTTTTGTTGTTGTTGTTTGTTTTGTTTTGTTTTGTTTTGTTTTTGGTCACTGTATCCAAGAGAATGCATAGTGTTCCCTGGGCCACATATAGTATTCTCTAGGGACACATGTCATGTCAGGGTCTTGGGAGCACAAATACCCATGAATGCTAAGCCCTAACACAAGACCATTGCTAAGCCAGTTCTAGGGCTGGACCAGCTCTGAAGCTCTGCTCGAAACAAACAGACAGCACCTCACATAACTGCTACTAAAGTTTTGAAGTGCCATCCATTGGCCAAAATAAAGCAAAAACTAGTTCTTCCTCTTTGATTTACTGGTAGGTATTCAAGTCTATCTTCCTCAACATGAAACCCTTAACCAAGTAAGTACGGCTCACCATTCGTGTGTTTTAGCACCAGAGAACCTTTTACAATGATAATAATGAGCTGTGCCTAGCTCAGAGCATCACCTGGCTCAGAGCATCACAAAGCTTGTGACTATATTGGGCATTTTGAAGCCATGCACGACACCATGAAGAGGCAAAAGCAGTGCAGCATGACTGAATCATTGGACAACTATACTGTGTACAATTTTACAAAGTTCAGCAACCCCTTCTGCAGAATCTTTCTACCTTTCTATCTTTCATATAATTTTTATATTTTTTTAAGGGAGGGAGGGAGAGAGGCAAGGAAGGAGTACAATTGGGTTTAGGCATTTTTAATGCCTGGGCTTTTCATCTCTTAGGATTATGACATTCAAGATTTTGACCTTTAGAGATTCTGATGCTTTAATATTCCAAGAGCCAAGATTATGCCATTCACGATTGCATCTTTTGAGGGCAGGCTTGGCACTGAAAATACCCAAAGGAAGACAAGACCAGGGGAAACAGTAGTAAATAAAAAGCAGGGCAAATAAAAAAATAATTGTATAGTAAGATAGTAGACTTTGGGCTGGAGAGGCGGCTCAGTGGTTAAGAGTACATAACTGCTCTTGCACCCATGTCAGGCAGTTCACAGTCACCCATAACTTCAGATCTAGAGGATCCAGTGCCCTCCTCTGTCTTCTTCTGGTACTTGCACTCATTTGCACATACACAAACACTACAATATTGAAAGTAAAATATAAATCTTTAAAAAAACAAGATGGTAGACTTTAATCATGCTAATAATTACACTAAATATAAATGATCTAACTATAACAGTTTAGAGGCAGTGATTATCAGACTGAAAAAACAAAACATAAAACAAAAGTAACATTCATCAATATGTTATCTATAAAAAAGTCACAACCATTATAAACATACAAGTAGGTCAAAGGCAAAACAAAACATAAAAAGGATATACTATGATATTGGAGGTGGTTCTTCAGGAGATTAAATTGAGAAGTGCTTATTTCTAATGTAAAAAAAAAAAGAAAATTACATAGGTACCATTTGTACATATCTTGATAGTGTGTTACTACTGTCAGTGCCTCTTATAATGTTTATTCCACAATAGAAAAAAGAGTTTTTTTCAAAATTTTAGTATTAAAATCAGGACAAAATGGGCTTTCTTCCCACTTAGACCCAGAATCCTTTAGTGAGGCATTTTATTATGGGTAGTGTATGTTACTTCTGGTTTTTTTTTTTTTAAATCTTACACTTGTGATGAACACTATATAATGTGAAATCTGAGAAAAGAAAATATCTTTAAATTTTTGTTTGCTTAGTACAGCTATAATCCCATCTTTGAGGAATTGTATGGTATGACAAATAGTTCCTAAACATCTATCAAGGGTTGTCATCAGTATCGCGTACATAAATCAGCTTTCTTCTGCAGCATCTGTTAATGCAGCTCAAACATGACTCTTACAGTTCCATAGGTATTGATAAGCACAAAGTCCATCATTAAAAAGTTATTAATGATTTAATGACACTGTCAAAGTATTTGAAACATATAGAATGGGTTATTTGCTAATGTTTACTCTTGCTAGTGTGTATATGTCTTCGAAAAAGAAATCTCCTCTGAGCTGGGTGTGGTGTCGCAGGCCTTTAATCCCAGCACTTGGGAGGCAGAGGCAGGCAGATCTCTGTGAGTTCGAGGCCAGCCTGGTCTACAAAGCGAGTCCAGGACAGCCAAGGCTACACAGAGAAACCTTGTCTCGAAAACCCAAAATTAAATCAGCAAACAAACAATGCTTTCTAATTCAAATATTTGGGAAACAATAAGGTCAGGAACTCTTAACCTCTCCTGATGATAAACCTCTGTGCCATTTTTCATACTGCTCAGAATTGCTTCCGCTATCTGGGGTCTCTCGTGGTTCTATATAAATTTTAGGATTTTTTGAAGTTCTGTAAAAAGCACTACTGGCATTTTCCATGGATTACATTAAATGCATAGATCATGTTGACACATATGATTGTTTGTACAGTGTTAATTCTCCCAAACAATTAACAGGGGCAGTCTTTCTACCATTAAGTGTCATATTAAATTTCTTTCCTCAGTATTGTATAATTTTTCATTTGTGTCCTTAGGTTATTATCAGAGTGCGTACATGTGTATGCATGTATATATGTATGTATGTGCATTGTATATGCATGTATATTTATGTGCATTATATATACATGTATGTTTTGTGTGTATGTTGTGTATGCATGTATATGTGGTTTGTATGAATGTGTGTTGTGTGTGCATGTGTGTATATATGTGTGATATGTATGTGTGTATGTATATATGTATGTTATATATGCATGTTTGTCTGTATGTGAGTTGTGAATGGGATTACTCATTTCTTTCTCAGAAAAATCATTAGGTTAGAAAAAGATATTTATTTTCCTGTATTGATTTTGTTTTCTTGTTACCTCACTGTATTTATCTGTGTCGTGTGAACGTTTCTTCTGAAGAAAAACTAGTGTCTATTCACCTCAGTAGGACACATGACAGACCAAAGAAACAATTCCACCTCAAGTCTTGCTTGGTGAAGCAATGAGTTTAGTTACTTACAGGACAAAGGCCAAAGTAGTATAGGCAATGGACAAGTGACTGCACCCTGAAGGAAACTTCTCTGGTTAGCCATGGGTTGCCTATGTACTGTCCTGGATGGGTGGGGTCTCGTGAGCCCCTCCCCCTAGCCACCATTAATTGGCTGCCTAGCCTTGGAGATAGGAGGAACTCTGTAATGGGATGGTGCTAGCCCAGATCTTGTGTAATTCTCTGGTCAGTAATCACAGTGCTGGGAGTTCAAGTGGGAACAGCTAGGCCATGCCCAGAGGGCAGCGTACTCAGTAATCAATTCTAATAGCATTTTGGTAGTCATTAGGATCGTCTATAGAGAGAAACATCATCTGCAAACAGGGATAATCTGATTTCTTCCTTTGCTATTTGTATGTCTTTTGTTCCTTTCTCTTGTCTAATTGTTCTGGTGAAAATTTCTCCTATGACATTGAACAGTGTGGTAAGAACTGATTTGTTGGTCTCTGTGGTTACAGAAAACGCTTTCAGTTGCTCCTTGTTCTTTGGATGTTGGCTGCAGGTCCCTCAGATGTGCCTATTATGGTATTAATGGGTGCTCCTTCTGTGTGTAACTTATTCAGAGTTTTTATCATGAAGGGATGGCAAGTTTTACAAAATGCTTTTTCTGCTTGGGGGGCGAGGGGAAGGAGGCAATTTTTGGCACCTTTGATCATGCAGAGATTGCTTAGAGAGGACACTAAACATAAAGATTTTTCATTAGAAACTTCATTGTGATTTTTTTTTTTAAAACATAGGAACGTAAGCCACAGCCTGAAATAAAGCTTGTATAGTAAGATGCCTGCTGAGACCTTATGTCAGAACATAAAGAATAAAGCCCCGGTATTTAAAAAAAAAACCCAAAACCACAACAACTCTCTACTCATAAAAATACATGCACGTCCCTTAGGCACATAGAAGACATGTTCGGCATCCTATGAGATAAGCGCTTTCATGGTAAGTCCAGTGAGCAAGGCAGGCAAGGGCCAACAGAGAGGCATTTGATGGGTACCAGAGGCAATGGGTGCCAAGGGGAAAGGCTGGTTGGAACCCAAGTCCAGCCATTAAGATTAACTGTCTACGGCAGACTTTAAGAAGATAATAAAGCCAGCAAGGAACTGTCTGTGTGTTACGATTATCACAGCAGCAAAACTAAACAGTGTCAGTAATAAAATATCCTTGCCACAGAACCTTCCCTCTCCTTCTAACCGCTGACAACAGCTATTCCTTCATGCCACCATAGCTAATGTGAGTCTCGTCACACAGACCCCTAAATATATCCGCTCGCAAGAAGCTTCTGGAAATGGGAATTTTTAACCTCTCCATGACGGTCCTTCATATTTTCTTGACAGATCCTCCACCATTGAACACTGAGTCGGCTCACGTTTTTCCAGGCTCAGAAACAACATCTGGGTCATATCTCCAAGCACAGTTCCCAGTGCCTTCCAGCTCTTCCTGCAAGAGAGCAATGTTGCTTCTTGTTTTCTATCTTAGAGGAAAACCTTGCACAGAGAAGAAGTTGGACTGTGTGCCAAAGAGAGGAGAGCCTAGAACTTGAACCTCAGACAGAGAAAGGCAGACACTGAGCTGAGAGGCAGCTGTAATGGAACAGCCTTGTGGATCTCTTCCTGCCTGGCAGAGAGCAAGCATTTGGCACACACTTGGTGGTTAAAATAAAAGCAGCATGGCCCTGGATGGTGGTGGCGCATGCCTTTAATCCCAGCACTAGGGAGGTAGAGGCAGGCAGATCTCAGTGAGTTTGAGGCCAGCCTGGTCTAAAAATAAAAAGTAGGTAGATAAATAAGTAAATAGATTAATAATAGAAGCAGTGTGACTACAGGGTGCCTAACGAGACATCTCTGCTGAAGAGCATGCAAACCGAGGCCTTGTTTGCCTCCAAGTGACTCTGGTTCCTGCTGACTGCCTTCCAGCAGAGCATGTGGGAGCCAATGCCTTTTCTTCTGCCTGGCCAGCTTCTCAGAGATCAGCTGAGAGGGAGGCAACACTGAACTGGGAGACAGCAGGGCTCCTGCCTTGCTTTTCCATCAGCTCTTCGGGAGCCCCAGCCGCCGCTTATTAAGCAGCTACATAGTGAAGCATCTCCCTGAGGGGATCAGTAGAACCACAAGACAGGGTAGATAATGAAGATCTATTGCATAAGCAGAAAAAAGCTCAATGGAGAGTGCCTCCCTCACCCTCCTGGCTGAGTCCCTCCATCCCATAGCCCTGCCTCCCTTTCATTAGCGGTGTGAGCAAACTCATCGTGGATTTGATTTTTCTCACTTACTGTGGGGAAAAAGCATTGACCCTGGGCTGGGGAAGCTCCTCTGCCTCTGTGTCTGTAAGCTGAGAACTAGGTTCCACTAGGGACCACTGCTGATCTGGGCACAGCTGCATTGATCGCAGAGCCAACAGAGCCATGGGTTTATTTCTGACCCTTCCCCTCCTGTGAAGTTGGGGGTAACTGCCCATTCTCAGACCCCCAACCAAGGAAATGTCTCTCCAAAAGACGATGCCTTGGAGTCAGAACCAGTGGCTTGTTCTCTGGGTTCCCTTATTTACAAAAGCATAGTGGGGATGCACAAGTGAGTTCTAGGGGCATGTCTTGCTGCACTGGAGGCTTACTGTAACATATCCGCCGAAAGCCCTCATTCTGTGATCCAGCATGGGTCAGCATCATGACTAAGCTGCAGTGCCACGACTAAACTGAAGACTTGCAGACCAAACTAAACCAAACCAAACCAAACATAACATAACACGTCCCTCCCCGTGCCCCGCCCCCCGCCCATCCTCTCCAGTAGCTAGAACACAACCCTTTAAGTTTGAGCCTTTTCTTCCACTTGTGGTCCACACTGGTCTCCTGCCTTGCCTGGAAAGTTCAGCAGCTCACCCAAGCTAACTAATCTAGATTTCTGCAACCCAAGGCAAGAACTTTGGGAAACCTCACCCCTCCCCATCACCTCAGCATCACTCCCCTGCCGTTTGCCTCTGTGCTATCAGAACCACACCCCCATGACACCTGCTCAGTGGCTACCCAAATTTGCTTCTCAGGGAAGGTAAGCACCAGTACTGTGTGAGCTGGGCTCTTTGCTTTAGAATAATAGCGCAATCTGAACAACTGGCTAGGTAAATTTTGAGACGTGCCTTTCTCCTCGAGCCTCAAGGTACCATCTAGTCCAGAGGCAGAGATTAAACTAGCAGTGCTGCGGCTGGAAAACTGTGCATGCCAAGCCTCTGAAATGTGCTAAGCCCAGGAAGTTCACAAATGGACAAGCCACGGATTAAGTGGTGATGAGCGAGCACAGGCTCTCATGCGGGAACCAGGAGGACCCTGGAGGGAGGGAATGAAACTGAGACGCTGAACTTGCCCCAGTGAGGGACTCCTCTTAATGCAGAGCTTCGCTGCCCCAGACTTTGTGATGTCTTTACCCGAGTAGTCTTTGTTGAAGGGCTGCCTCGTGCGGTACAGAATGTACACGCCTCGTCCCTGCCTACTGACTGCTAGATACCAATGGTGCCCTCCCCATGTGGTATGCCCAAAAGTCTTTCCAGAGGGAGACAAAACACCCGTTTCATAGAGGAAATAGGAGCCTTACCACTGGGGTGAGGGGTAGAGAAGAATAGGACTTCCATTTCTTTCTTTCTTTCTTTTTTTTTTAAATGGGATTACAAAATGTGTAATTTAAGTTTTATTAACACGGTGGGGTAAGCCAAGAACAGTTAGCATGACAGCGACACCCCCGGCACTCAGACAGAGGACCCTCGCTTGTTCTCTCTCAACTTATCACAGGGAGTCATGGCTCCTGTGTCCACATAAGTGAGTTTAGAATTGGTTTAAATGTCAGGTTGTTAGAAACACAGGGAATCCATGGGTTATAACGTGCCAAGGTACTTTAAAATGTGGTGTATGTTTTTCTCTTACAAAAAATGCAAATTATTTCCATATATGTATATATATGTATATATGTACGGCATTCCCTTTCTCAGTGGGGTCCCCTTTCTGAGCCCCAGAAACTCTAAAGGGGCATCACATAGTCGTCAGGGAAGATTACAGGCCCGACCCTTTCCTGACAGAACCTGTGTAGCAAGCATCAGGGGATGCCTGGAAATACCCACCGTGTGTAAGGAGATCCTAGTCTTCAGCAAATGACTTTTAGTCGTACCTGGAACTTCTTCCCCCATCCATAGGATGATTAAGTACTGGGTTCTCCTTCTTATGGTAGGACCCCATGCTACTGCATGTAAATACAGTACTGTACCACTGCATGTAAATCAAGTATCCTGACACCCCCAGCCCCAGTGAATCAGATACATTCACCCTCAAACCCCTCCCCACTGCCCAAGGTTTATAAATCCCTGACTCACGACTTCAAGGTTGGATTGCCCTCTCACTCCATGCCTCCACCATGACCATCTGAGCCTCATCATTTATTCTGGGGGAGAATTGGTGCTGGGCGTCTGGGGCGGTGGGGGGTGACTGCCGGTGGTCAGGCAGCAACGGAAGATCTGCCGTGGCAGCCACCGAAGCCTGCTCCATCTCGGCAAGATCAGTTCTGAAGACCGGTGAAGCACCCACTGGGCCTGAGTCTCACCAGACCTTCCTATCAGGGGCGTCTGCCAGCATCCTCTGCCATGTTTAGCTCGGGGCTTACTTAAGGGCTGTAACACTGCGGTATCATCACAGGCCTTTGGAATGCCTGAGTCTCCACTGTCTCTGCTCTCTTTCCGAAGCAAGCAGCACCTGGACCGACCCGCCAGACATGGAACCCAGGACCAACCCGCCAGACATGGAACCCAGGCCATCCACCCACTGGATGTTGAACAACAGCTTACAGTAGCACAGCTGCTATTTCCTTCCTTCCTTCCTTCCTTCCTTCCTTCCTTCCTTCTTTCCTTCATTTCTTGCATTCTTTTTGAGACAGGATGCCACCATGTCACCCTGGCTGTCCTGGAACTCACTATGTAGACTAGGCTGGCCTTGAACTCACAGAGATGCTCCTGTGTCTGCCTCCTGAGTATTGGCATTAAAAATATAAGCTATGGGCTAGAGAGATGGCTCAGTGGTTAAGAGCATTGCCTGCTCTTCCAAAGGACCCGGGTTCAATTCCCAGCAACCACATGGCAGCTCCCAACTGTCTGTAACTCCAAGAGCTCACACCTTCACAACCAATGCATGTAAAAAAAAATTAAAATTAAATAAAATATTTTTTAAAAATATAAGCTATGACTTTCAGCCAAGATACTTTCAATACATACTCAATATACACACAGTCTACCTTTTCAGAGTAATGATGATATTTAATCCTAGGTAAAAGGTGACTACTTTCAGAAATGAACTTGTACTATGGGGTGGGGGTCGGGGGAAGCCAGGTATGGTAGCACATGACTTTGATCCCAACATTCAGGAGGCAGAGACAGGTGGATCTTTGAGTTAGAGGCCAGCCAGATCTGCACAGTGAATTCTAGAACAACCTACAGGGCTGCATAGTGAGCCCTTGTCTCAAAAAAAAAAAAAATTGCAGATAATATGGATAAAGTATGATACGCTGTATTAGTTCACCCTTCATTGCAGCAAGCAAATGCCTAGGATCCATCATATCAATTTATAAAAGAGAAAGGCTTGCTTTGGCCATAACTCATGGTCCTGTTGATTTGGGCCTGTGCAGCCTATAGCATGAGAGAAGATCCTCTTCCTACAGTCTCACTCAAGGCCATGTCATCGGTGACTTAGATCTCTCCCTGATCCCACTCTTCCCAGTTAAAGGTTCCCAGTAGTGCCACTCTGGTGAGGAACACACGGGCCTCTGAGGGAAGGCCGGTCCAAACCCCTGTTCATGCTTTCACACAGATGTGAGCGGAGCGTGAGCATCAGGAGCCACTGTCAAGATAACCAGAGGGGAAAAATCCACACACTGGAATATTTACAAAAGATAATTCTGGTAGAGGATGGCTAACCCACAGAGGTAAAGGCTCTTATATGACATTCTGGAAAGGGCGCAGCCACAAAGACAACGGGGAAGTAGGATTTTGAAGGCAAGAAAACGACTTTGTACTATTGAGGTAGCTCATAGTGTTTCGTGATTTTCACAGACATAACAAAACACATGCTTCCAAACTATGAGCCTAGCTCTTAGTGGTGGGTTAATATAGTCTACCCACTGCAGCATACGGACCACGCCAAAGGAAGATGCTAAGGGACGCGGAAGCCTCTGTGCCATTGTCTCTTGATAGTCATAGGTCATTTGTAGGCTACAGAGTGAGACTAACACCAACCCCTGCGAAGTCTGAGCCCTCCCATTACACAGTGTAGTATGCTTTAAGTTGTGTCTAGATTCCTTGTAACTCCCAAACAATCTAAGTGCTGTGCACAGTGTGGTTCTGCTGTGTCGCTTAGGAAAATATTAGCACATGTACAATTTCTTTCAGCTATTTTTAATCTTTTCCTGGTTGAATCTGTAGATGCAGAGCCCACAGATTCATGGGGTGCAGCTGTGCTTTCTGCCCATTTTTTCCCCCACTGACATAAACTACTCCAAAACCCAAACCCTATTAATTGAAGAAAAACAAAATCACAACAGACAAGTTCTTCAAGTTTATAGGAATCCACACACAGGAACAGACTGTGCTTCTCTACATAGCATCAATGAACAAACTGAA
This sequence comes from Acomys minous, assembly GCF_964271855.1. Lineage (NCBI taxonomy): Eukaryota > Metazoa > Chordata > Mammalia > Rodentia > Muridae > Acomys > Acomys minous. The sequence goes on from NC_140492.1 coordinate 61,826,274, forward strand.
AATGCAGTCGTCTTGATTGTAGTCCAGATCAGGAAGTTGTTGCCACCAACTATTTAGGACCTGGAACAGTGGAGGTGCCTAACACGCTTGGCGCTGCAGGAAGTTACACAGGACTGCACAGCTCTAACACCATCAGGCACGGTCAGACTGCCGGAACACTGAGCAATGACTTCCAGAAAAGCAGGCATCATGACTGTCTAGTAAACAAAAGGCCTGGAGGCAATAAAGCTTCAGAAATAGCTGCCATTGTTGTAATCAGGACCTGCTGCCCTCCAGTTGCCTTTATCTGTCTGCAACGGATGCCAGGAAGCTCTCTGGCTTGTTGAGCCTCAGGGTGAGCACTAAGTAGCTTCCTCTCCCTAGCACCTCAGCATCCTGGTCTGAAAAAACACAGAAATTGGGTCTGGTACTAGCAAACAGTTCTGATAGCTGAAGGGCCTGTTCACCAAAGGGTCTTCCTGTGACAAACGATGAATATATCTGGTCGCTCTGTCTCCGTGCTAGAAAAGCAAATCATGCTAAAATGCAGTAAAACAGCAGAAAAACAACTACCACCATAAAAACAAAAAGCAAGCAAGCAAACAAACAAAAAGACAAACAAAAAACCCTAAAACACTGTTCTCTCATTTTCCAATCTACAGCCATGCAGCCCTGAAGGAGCCTGCATTCGTTTCATCTTTATGAAAAGGTCTTACGAGTCTTCTTGAAATTTGACAATTAAAGACAAAAAATGATTTACTCTTTCAGCGTATTGAGGAAGGAAGGAGAGGGGGAAGGGAAGAGGTATATAAATTTACAGGTTGACTCAACCTGTTTCAGCAGGCAGCTGGGGACACTTGACCTCCATATATCTCCTGAACAAAGTGGGAGGGAAAGGGGCGTCCTGCCATCCTTTGTCATGAGGCAGGCCAAGCCTGGCTAATAGGAACTGTCACCTGGGCCTTTCCAGGTCAGAAACGAAGAACAGCAATTAACTCCTCTCAGAGGCCGATGGCCCCCCCCGAGCAGGCCCTGCTAGGCCAGGTAGCTAAATCATTAAAGACACAGTTCTTTTCAGTGATAAATTGTGCAGGCACATGAAACCCGCTGCTGGCTATTAATCTGGGCTAATCAGGTTGAAAGCTGGGTTGTTTTATTTAGTAATTAACGGGTTATGTGAAAAAACATGATCCATAGCCTGGGGTTCGTCTATAGAGCACTGTCCAGGAGGAGAGAACCGGGAGCTGCGGGAATTCTCCAGAGAGCCTCTCGGGCCTGTGCAATTACAGCCATTGGCAAGCACTGAAAAATGACCCTGGGCTTGTATTGACACCTGGGGGTTGGGGGGGGGGTGCGTGGGGGGGGGTGCGTGGGGGGGGAACAACATTACTGCCGACAGCGCAGGTGGAGTCCCAAAGGCCGTAATTGCTCTCTGCCTTCTCTCACAGCCACAGCCAGCTAAGCCAAACGCAAAAGTCTCAAGGATGCTCTCCGATGCTGTAACATCCCGCTCCCTCCCTGCGGTAGTGGGCAGCAGGTGTGTGCCGGCAGATTAGTGGGAGAGCAGAGAAGGGAGTCCCGGGGGAAGCGAGGGTAAATGGTACCGTGTTGAGCACACTAGAGTGGTCATATCGTTCAGATGGCCAGGGGCGAGATGACCACTTGGTGACTGTGTGGACTCAGGTAAAGCTCTCAACAAGACAAGAGGTTAGGGCCTATGCTGTGAACAGAGAGGCTGTGACAATAGATCGAGGCCATCCGGGAGCATGTATATGGAGAGTTAGGAAGACTTTGCCAGGGGCTCTGAGGTGGCCAAGCTGGAGGTCACAGATATGGACTGTGCAGTCCCCTCCGTGAAGTTTACTATCCCCAGTGATCTACCTAGTCTGCTTCCGGGTTGCATTCACCGCTTATCTCCTACCTACAGGGCCTGCCGTCCATGTCCGGCTCTCGGTCCTTCATTTTTGTCATAACAGGTACTGGCCATCTCTGATTTAGTTAGTGTCCCCAAGGGGCCAAGATGATGACCCTTTGACATTGCAAATCAGCCTAAGCTTTTAAAACACTTCTGAAGAATTAAAGCAATAACGAAAGCCTAACTTTAAAGAAACATTTATTTGTGGGGCAGGGCAGGGCGGGGGGTCGGAGGGCAGAAGCACAGTGTGTGTGGAGGTCAGAGGACAACTTTGAGGAGTCGGCTCTCTCCTTTCGGCACGTGAGTTCTGGGGTTTAAACTCAAGTCATCAGGCTGCATGACAAGGACCTTCACCTGCCGAGCCACCTCACCATGCCTACTCTGAACAATTATTAAAGTTTAAGAAAAAGTCACAATTCTTTTTTTTTTTTAAAGATTTATTTATTTATTATGTATACAGTGCTCTGCCTTCATGTACCCCTGCAAGCCGGAAGAGGGCATCAGATCACATTATAGATGGTTGTGAGCCACCATGTGGTTGCTGGGAATTGAACTCAGGACCTCTGAAAGAGCAGTCAATGCTCTTAACCTCTGAGCCATCTCTCCAGCCCCAAAAGTCACAATTCTTAACTGGCTTCCGTAGGTCAAACATAAATTCAGGGTCCTGCTGCCCCTTTGGCCTCCTCCCTGCTCAGCTTACATCCCGTCACAATCGAACACCACCACGAGACACCTGGCTTGCTTCTTCGACTGTACTAGGTTCCCAAACGCACAAACCAGCGTCCTGCTGTCCAAAACCTGTCCCCTCTGCCATCACCACCTTTGGTAGGCTTTGGTTCTCAGAAGGAATATTTCTTTTCCAGGAAGATGTGAGCTGCTCCAGGAGGCTTCTTTGGAACGCTGCTGCCCTGGGCATTGAATTTCTGGGCACTGAAATCCTGTGGCAAGCATCACTAGGTTCTCCCTCCTTCCAACTGCAGGTAAGAACCCCAGCCTTGTGGCTGTTCCCCGCTGCCAACAGTTCCTGGTGTACAGCAGGTAGTTGGCAAAAATGTGTTGACTGGATGACTAAGTTAAGACAGTTCACTGTTTAGATAGAAAACCTTTGCAAGGGTGTTAAGTCTCAAACCCAACTCAACCCAGAGAAGGCCAACAGCTTCATGTCACACAGCATGTTAGTGGCAGAGCAGAAAAGATGTGCTAGCCTCCTGTCTTGGGCTAGAATTCTCCCTAGCAAGCTATGTTGTATTTGGACTCTCATCTGCTACATTTTCTTATTATTTAAATTCCTCCTGGAAGGGTCTGGGCCTTTTGGCCAGTTGAAGTATTCCCCCGAGCTGGGCAGTTTGTCCCTGCCAGTGGGAACCTCTGACATTTCAAAATCACCACTGTTGACTGGAAACCAGTCAGCAACTCCTGAATGGCAGGGTTTAGCCTGAAGGGTCCCCAGAGGCGGTTTGTTGTTAGGTAAGAGGGAAGAAGGTTTAAAGGCAAGAAAAACCTGGAAATGCATCCTCCTATTGTAATTACTTAGCTGAATCATTTGGGGGGGGGATTTAGTGGACCTTCCTGTGTTTTTCCCCCCATCTATGAAATGGAGATGCTAAGAAAATATAGGATTAGCCCAGTGTTGGTAGTGCATGCCTTTATTTTCAGGGCTTGGGAGGCAGAGGCAGTTGGATCTCTGAGTTTAAGGCCAGCCTGGTCTACAGGACAGCCAGGGCCACACAGAGAAGCTCTGTCACAAACAAACAAACCAGCAAGCAAAAAAGCAAAAAGAAAAGAAAAAGATAGCATAATGTTTAAGTACCAGGGACTATGTGCTATAGGTTTCCTCTTAGTTAATCTTTGGAAATATCCTCTTTTTATTACAGATTAGAAAAAAAAAAAAAAAGGAAGGGAATTTAGCCTGGTGGCCAAGGTTACGGGGAGAAGCTGGAGAGCTGTGTAGGACAGGCATTCTGGGTCACTGGGACCCGGTGCACTGGGTATATCCAATGCTTCCCTTGAAGCCTAGGGTCACAAAAGATCTTCACCTCTGGCACCTTCTGTGAATGCCGCCTGTAGCTGTCGGAGTAGTCACGTGGTGTCAAGGTCCTGGCTTCCTGCAGGTCCTCAGTAGAAGACAGTAGCTTGTAGAGAGCTGTGCCACCTTAAGAAAAAGGAATTTCCTTTCCCGGCTTTTTGGCAGAAGGGATCTGCCGGGAGTTCAGTCAGTAGGCTTTGATGCTCATGGAGCTACTGTGCACATTTTTGTCCTTGGAGGGGTAGCTTTCTCCTGCCCAGAAGTCCCTTCATCAGCTGGCCTCTGGGTAATCAGAGCACCGGGACAGATGTGCCAGGCCAGCTCCAGCTGTTTCAGGCCTGAGACGATGAACAGACATAACTAGGCAAAAAGATCAATGAGGCAGCTTGTGCTGGCCCAGGAGGAGCGAAAAAGACTCTGGAAGGGGTGTGGGGGGTGGGGTTGGGGGTGGGGGGGTGTCTCTGCTGTGCTTGAAGCCAGTCCCTGGATGTCAGCTGGACACATAATGCTCTGATAGTTGTTCCCTGTTCCTCCTAGGCTAGCCACACCCCAGAGAGGAGAGGATCACACATCTTTCCATCAAGAGAGAGCTGCCAAGCCAAGTGTGGTGGCACATGTACTTGGGAGGCAGAGGCAGGCGTATCTCTGTGAGTTCGAGGCCAGCCTGGTCTACAAAGTGAATCCAGGACAGCCAAGGCTACACAGAGAAACCTTGTTTCGAAAAACTAGAGAGAGAGAGAGAGAGAGAACATGCATCTTTTGTTGTCTGAAGAAAGGAAAGCACTGGTCATAATGTCTTACTTGACAATGTAATGCCAAAGTAGGGATCCCATTAATCTGGAAGGGTAAGGGTAGGTGGTGGCTTGGAGATGTTCTATTTGTGTGTGTGTGTGTGTGTGTGTGTGTGTGTGTGTGTGTGTGTGTGTCTGTCTGTCTGTCTGTGTGTCTGTCTGTCTGTGTAGCTGTGTGTGTGTATGTCTATGTGTGTCTGTATGTGCAAGATCTATTTTTGTCTTATGTGTATGAGTGTTTGCATACACCTTTGTGTACCATGCTTGTGCCTGGTACCCACGAAGACAGGTAGAAGGTGTCAGAACCCCTGGAACTGGAGTTAAAGATGATTGTGAGCTGCCATGCAGCACTGATGTCAGAACGCGGGTCCTCTGCAAGACCAGCAAGTATTCTTAACCAGTGAGCCTTCGGCTGTGGATGAGTGAAAGCGCCCGGGGCCTTCCTCCTGAGGTTTGAATCCATCCCCGCCCCGATTTTCTTTTTCTCTGTAACAGTGGGAGCGACAATGACACAGAGACAAACTGTGTAAGGTATTTGAGAGGTACTTGAAGGATGGTGCGTTTTAGTGAGTGTCAATTGCCTATCCTTGTTACTACAGGCAGTGCACGCAGAGGCAAGCCTTACTCTGACTGGTGTGTGGCAGTGTCTGCTTCGCCGCACCTGGTGACAGAAAGGCCACTTTCTTCTAAGGCCTCAGTGCTGTTGTTTGGCGACTGTGATTCTTGGGCGGCCCTTCTCCACGCAGCAACTAAGGAGTACACACAGGCAGTCTGCTAAAGCATCCACTGAAGTGAGGGCTGTCCAGTATGTCGTACGTGAACATTTTTAGGCTTCAGAATAGCTCAAAATATGATTTGTCCTGCTCCGAGGTGTCTAACGGCAGTCACAGATACTGGCCTTGATCTTGGGCTGACTGACTTCCAGGGGACGGGGCAGAGGCATTGTCCTCCTGAGGTGGCATTTTAGGCAGCTAGGTGAGCTGGTGGGAATGAGAAAGGCTTCTGTGAGGCACTTCCAGATGTCTGAGCCCCAGATGCCTCTTAATTCATCAGAGACTGCTCAAAAGAATCTTGCTGACTTCAGAAAACTAGTTTAGATCTTTTTTTTTTTTTTCTGGAATGAAATTGAGGATCCAAAATTGATAGGAATTCTCAAGTCTGTCACTTTAAAAGTTTTCCAGAACCCTTAAGAGCTGGCCAAGCATCTCATGGTGTGTGTGTGTGTGTGTGTGTGTGTGTGTGTGTGTGTGTGTGTGTGTGTATGTGTAGTAATTTCCTTTAGGTATGTGTGTGTGTAGTAATCTCCTTTAGGTATGTGTGTGTGCATGTGTGTGTGTGTGTGTGTGTGTGTGTGTGTGTGTAGTAATCTCCTTTAGGGGTGTGTGTCTGTGTGTAGTAATCTCCTTTAGGTGTGTGTGTGTGTGTGTGTGTGTGTGTGTGTGTGTGTGTGTAGTAATCTCTTTTAGGCTGTCCCAGGAGGCGGACACAGCATGTCTTATTATCCAGGGTGGTTGGTCTAGACTGCCACTGGGGAACTTGGATTTCCTGTCAGCAAGAAATCCACTAACCTGGGGGATGGTTTGAGCTAGGATTCTGTACCCACATTATTAGCCGTAGAAGAAGGCTTATGTTGTCTGGTAGCATGGCTTTCACTAGGAGTCTCCTAATCTGGGTCATATGACTACCCAAGGCACTGGCTGGGTCGGTTCCTTCATTAAAACATCCAGCAACCATCTGTGGTAGGCAAGGGGGTGGGAAGCACTTTCCAGTGCAGCTCCTTGGTGGCACTTTCCAGTCTATCCTCCTGAACATGGTTTTGTCCAGGCTTTGGTCCCTCTTGACAGCTCTAGAACAAAGGACTTGAGATACTTTCCAGTTTGTTCCCTCCTGTCAACCCTATTACGCCTTAGCTTCCTGTACCTGGGGCAGCAGCTCCGGGTGGGCTTTGACCTGAGGTTTGACCTGAGAGGGTGGCTTGCCCTTATGCGGCATCAAAGAAGGCCTGTGGTGGGTGCTGTCATACCCCCCTCCTCGCTTTCCCAAGCCTATGGATTGGTTCTTGGGTTTGCTTACTACTGAGCAAGAGCTCCCAAAATGTCCCTGTAATTGTGGAGTACCTCAGAGATCCCAGGGAATCTACAAATGTCCATTCCACGTCCTAGAGCCAGGCTCTGTTTTCTGAGCGGAGTGGTCCTTTTGTTTTAGAGATGAATCTAAAACATACACGAGCAGACACACACACGTAAGCAGGCGCATGCACCTGTTCTAGTTTGTTCAGCAAATGTGGCCACCTTGCTTCACTCCGCCAGCCCCTCTCGTGCCTGTACTGGGTGCCAGGGTGGCTTCTCATGGGGATACAGAAAAGACAGATACACAGAAAATGGTACCTGGGTTTGGTTGCACCATTATGCTCCCTGCCCCCCTCCCCCCCCCCATGTCCTGAGCACTGAGCATTTGGCATCACAGCTGATCACAAGAGAAGCCGCCTCAGAACAGAACACAGCTTCTCCCATTCACAGAGAGGGGAGGTCACAGAGACCGGGCCACTGACCTGCTGGCCTCTCACTCACTGGTCGGATCACGTGCAGCTCCCAGGGGACCCCATTGTCTGCAGGGACAAGCCAGGGTTCATTTGGGAAACCGTCCCTGGGAATGGAAAAGGGAGATTTCAACCGTGGAGTTAGACTTTTGTGTTAACACAACTGTGTTTTGTTTGGGAGGTTTTGTCTTTTTTTTTTTTCAAATAACACTACACAGAAAACCCTAAGAAAGTGCCCAGGCCACAACAGACAGACGCATCGTTTCTTTTTATTCTATCAGGGGGAGGAAAGAGTAAGGGGAAAAAAAGAGGAGAGAAAGGAAAGCCAGGAGAAAGGCGCCCCTTGAGCCCCCTCCCCAGTCCTTCCCATCAGCCACGTGGGTTTGCACAATTAAATCTCAATAGCTCCTTCCTGGGCTTTGTGAGGGCTGTGACTGCCCCATGGGGAGGGTCCCTGTGGCAAGCAGAATGACTTGGCTCTCCACGGCAGGGCAGTCTGTGGGGCCACGTCGTCCCCTGCAGCTCCTTCCGGGCATCACCTAACTACACAGACTCCTTCCAGGTCTGAGTTGTTCCCAGCAGCAGGGGAGCCCCCTGCCTGGCAGGAAACGACTTGGGCTCCAGCCACGGAAAACCTGTCTGGCTATAAAGAATGCTGTGGAAACTGATGGCCAGCTTCCCTTTCTGGGTTGTGTGTGTGTGTGTGTGTGTGTGTGTGTGTGTGTGTGTGTGTGTCTACGATGAACTCATCGCCAAGTGCTAAATTGGTTTATAGCAGGGAACTCCACTTCAACTAAGGATCCAATAGAAATCTCACCTATTCTAAAAATCTAGCATTTTCCATTGTAAAAAATGATAAAATTTCAAATTACTTCTTAATAAAATTGCAAGCATGGAACTCTTGTAACGGTGAACATCTTGAATCCGTAGTGCTGTGTGGAGTGGGTCTTAATTAGTGAAGTCAGAATCAGATAAGTAAGAGAGAGCAAGGCTCCATCTCCTTCGCTTTCCTCATCTCCCTTTCTCCCCCTCCCCGTTGCTAGGACCATCTTCAGAGATCTTTTATTTGGCTCATTGACCTACCCCTATCACTCATCGACAACTCTCTCTCTGGAGAGCGGGTCTAGTCCAGGACCTCTACAGGATTTTTCTGTCCTCATCTCTCAGAGAGAAGCCTGTCCAGACCCACTGCCTCCACAGTGTTTTTCTGCCCTCATCTCGGTGTCCCCATCTCCCTGACTCTGCCTTTTTTTTTTTTCTGTGTTCTCTATTTACCTGCCCACCCGTGCCCTGTGTCAGTGCTTGTCAACCTTCCTAATATTGTGTGTTAGGTAGAGCGAGTTTAGTAGGAAGGATTCCAGACTTAAGACAATTCTGGGAGAGCCTTCACAATACGGGCCACCAATTTTATGTTTACAAAGGTAAGATGATAAGAGATAATAAGAAATAAGATGCCAGGCAACAGATATTATATTATATGAGCATGGAGGAATAAGAAAGGGGGAAGGGGTACAAGAGAGAGAAAGAGAGAGAGATGGGGGGGCCGAGGTGGGTCTGTCCTTTTCTATAGCCCTGGGCAGGGCCACTCCCCTGTGGCAGGTAGGCAATGACATCACAGGTCAGCAAATTGAAGCAGAATCCTAACATTGTGACCCTTTGACACACTTCCTCATGTTGTACTGACCCTCAACCATAAAATTATTTTTATTGTTACTTCGTAACTGTAATTTTGCTACTGTTATGAACCATAATGTAAATAACGGTCTTTTCTGATGCTCTTAAGCTACCCCTGTGAAAGTGGTTGAGACCCACAGGTTGAGAAACAACACCCTAAGGGAGCAAGACTCCCTCAGGAGTGGTGTCCGTCTGGGATGCCTTTGTGTTCTCATGTACAAGAGCCTAGCACGGTAAGTCTCAGGGACAGGGTACAAGGCTGATATTGGGCAGGCTAAGCCTGGCTAGCTGCCACTCCACACTTACTAGAACTCTGGCTAGCTGGGCTAGCTGGGAGGCTCCTCGAAGGCTTCTTCAGAAGCCTTCATTAACAACACGAGTCTCCCAAATATTTGTTCTCCATTGTGCCTGTGTGGCCTGTGCTGGGCAGGGGACTGAGCAGACCCGGGACCTGTGCATGCCTGGACGTGTCACTGTACCTCCACGAGCACTTCCTTCCCTGACTGACTGTGAGGATGGCTTGTCTGTGAAGAATACTGTCTAAAATTATGAATAGAAGGGCTAGCTAGGCATGGTGGCACACACACAAGTAATTCGAATTCCAGATTTGGAAGGCTGAGGCAGGAGGATGATGACCTTGAGGCTATTGTGGGCTGAGTAGGAAGGCTTTGTCTCAGAAAATGTAGACACAGAGCAGGACATGATGACACAGGACTTTAATCCCAGCACTCTGAGAGGCAGATTTCTGAGAGTTCTAGGTCAGCCTGGTCTACATAGTGAGTTCTGGGCTAGCCCAAGCTACATAGTAACATTCTGTCAAAAAAAAAAAAGTACATATAAATGATAGTGCTGTGAAGTGTCACTTCCTAAGGCATTCCTGCCACTAAGTAGGAACTGATTTGACAATTTACAGAGTAAGATAATGTGTAGATACACACACATGCATGCAACTGCCCTCATGCATGCACACACACACATACACACATACATACATACATACATACACACATATGAGCCATATATGCACATATGCACATATAACTATATATGTACACATATATACACATAAACATAAACACATACATATATATACAAAACTTGGGAAGCAAGTTTTGTGTCACAAGCATCATGTTTGTCACGTTGCATATATATTACATCACCTTACATTCATAACAGTCTCAGAAGTATTAATATTACTGGATCGCAGAGTTTTGGAAAAGAAAGTGACATGACTAAGCTCACACAGCATGTCAAGGAAATTTAAACATAGATTTTAAATCCATGTCTGTGTAACATAGGTGTTAGCATCTGGCAGCCCTGCTAACCTTCCCCCGGGGTGCTTAGCAATCTCTGATGTCATCACTTGCTGCAGCCAGATGTGCACCAAATATAAAAAAGACCAACCCTTCGCCTCCCTCTCTTTTTCTTATGTAAATTAACCCATTTATTGCAGGCTAGGTGCACTTGCAAAGCCCTCTTCCTTCTAGAAGTCCCCGAATTCCAGACTGCAATGCTCATGAACATCTCCAGAACTCAGCTCACAGGCTGAGTGTGAGCCAGAGTTATCCCTGGAGACAAGTCTCCAATGGTAGCACTTCTACTGGTCTTTCAGTTCCTTGAGTCTTCTGATGGGAGACTTCACTGTGATGGCAGAAGTGGTAGTGTAGGTCCATGCCCCATCAGCCACTGCTTTCATGCAGGAACCACAGTGCCAGATGCCAACTGCTCGCCTCTTCATCTTGGTCTTGCCACAGAAGGAGCAAATGTACTTGGCGTGCTGGCTGGTTTCAATTTTCTTCACCATTTTCTGGAGGGAGGCACCATAGCGGGTCCCATATTTCCCGTCGACCTCGGACTTCTTGGTGCGTTTGTCCATCAGGCTGGAAACAAAGCCAGAGCCTAGAGAATCTCTCTTTCTCTCTCCCTCTCTCTGTCCCTCTGGGGTCCCCCTCTCCCTTCCTTTTTCACCCCTCCACTCTCCCCCTTCTACAGTAAATTACTCCATATCAGATCTGTTGTCTCTATTTATTTTTAATGATGAAAGCATGTGGTGCTGTGACTGGGAAGGACTCTTCTGATACTGTCTAGGCGCGTCAGAATCACTTCTACCAGCCAAACCTTACTTCAGCTCACCGCAGTCTGCTCCTCTTGTGATGCCTTGTGTGTGCATGCTACCCTATCTATAGTTAGGATTATGTAGAGGAACCTTGCTTGTCTTGAAAAACCAAGAATAAATAAATAAACAAACAAACAAATAAATAAATAAATAAAATTTAAAAAGACTCTGCCCGTTGTTGCCCAAAATGGTTATGTTATTTTACTTTTTGTCAGCAGTGCATGAAGAATTCCGTTGCTCCACATACATGTGGACACCTGGTTTGGTCAGCTTCATCTAAGCCATTCTGAAAGGATACATTAGGGTAACTTAGCTTACCAGGTGCTTATTCAGTACTGCAAGTCTTCTTCCTTCATGTAATACTTTTGTTTGTGTGTTTGGTTGGTTGGTTTTTTGAGACAGGATTTTTCTGTGTAGCCCTTGTTGTCCTGGAACTGGATCTGTAGAACAGGCTGGCCTCGAACTCACAGGGGTCTGTCTGCCTCTGCCTTCCTAGTGCTGGGATTAAAGGCATGCCCCGCCATGCCCACAGATAAAATATTTATTTATATTCACTGGTTTTGTTGTTAATTGGATCATTTGATTTTGTGTAAACAGATTTCTGGCAATAATTATACTATAGTATAGATATTATACTGTCTTGAGATTTCACCTTCCAACCAACTTTGTCCAATTCTACTTTTTAAATTGACTTTTATTTTATGTGTGTGGATATTTTGCCTGTATGTGTGTCTGTGGACCATGGGTGTACATCCTAGTAGAGTTGAGCAGGTGGCATCAGATCCCCTGGGACTGGAGTAACAGATGGTTATGAGCCATTACATGAACCCGGGTCCTCTGGAAGAGCAGTCAACGCTCCTAACCTCTGAGCCACCTCTCCTGCCTCATGTTGTTTTCAATTCAGCCTCTCCTTATGTTGTCAGGATATGGGCAAAACACAGCCATATTCCTTGCCAGAACAACACGAGTAGCCTCTACCTCAGCTTCTGATAGAGCCTGGCATCCTTTAAAACCTCGGACACAGTCCTTATTTTCTGCATTTCTAGCCATGTTTTGTTTTGTTTTGTTTCAAGATTTCTTTATTTATTACGTATACAATATCCTGCCTGCAAGCCAGAAGAGGACACCAGATCTCATTATAGATGGTTGTGAGCCACCATGTGGTTGCTGGGAATTGAACTCATGACCCTTGGAAGAGCAGTCGGTGCTCTTAACCTCTGAACCATCTCTCCAGCCCCCCCCCCCCATGTTTTGTTTCTGAATCCCCCCAGGATGGCTTGTAACATTCTAGGGCAAGTCCAAACTTTCCAACATTACCCTTGCAACGCCCAGTTTTACAGAGAGAGGCTGAAGAGAGAACAAGCCAGACACGGGTGAAGACAGAACGAGCCAAAGAATGAGAAGGAGCCCGAATATTAGAACACATTGCCAACGTTAGTAGGAGGCCAAGGTGAACCATTCAGTCAGAAGCTGAGAGAAGCCAGTTTGAATCCCTCAGCTTGGGGGGAGGAGTTTGAACCAGAACAGCAGTAAGTCTCAGAGGCTTGAAAACATTCTAAGTCTAAATTAGATTGTATGGAGGTTGGAAGCTTCCAGGATTAGGCCAAGGTTAGCAGATGGAGATGACAACTGCATCAGGCAAATAAAAGTTATTTTTCCACAGGTAAATGGTTGCTTAAGCTCAGCGGAGTGTCTTCTTTCCCTCAGGGTCTGCTAGGGCAGTGTGCTGAAGCTGCTTGTAAGCAAGCACCCTCAATAGCATAACAACTCATCTGAGTACTCAGATCTCTGACCGACTGACCGACAAGACAGGGCATACAGTGTGAATAGTACGCTGAACAAAACAATGATTTATTACACTGTCAAGCTTTTGGGGAACAGCATTCGACCTCACCCTAGTACATAGAATGGCGCACGGTTTTAAAACACATTTTCCATTCATATTTTCGAACCCAATTCACTGTGGCCACGGCGCAGTAGTTGCTTTGGCATCTAGACAAAAAAAATAATGTCCCCTTGCATCCGTGGGTCTATTTGTGTGCTTGCCATGGTGCTCTTCCACTGACCTATTTATCTGTCACCAGGCCAAGTCACCACTTAGCAATTGTGTTAGCTTTATAATAAGTCCTGAAAACAGGTAGTATTGGCCTTTTAGGAAGGCTTCTTTGAGTTTCTACATCTTTTGTATTGCCTTATGAATTTTAGACTCAGTCTTTGGTTTGTTCTTACAAACATTCGAGGGACGGGTATGAAGCTCAGTAGAGTGTTTACCTAACTCACATCACCGTGTAACCCACAATGGTACACACCTGTAAACCCAGTGTTTGGGAGAGAGGGAGAGACAAAAAGATTCGACACTTAAACCCACCATCAGTCAAACACAGGATCAAGTCTAGTCTGTGATGCTGAGACCCTGTTTAAATATGCGTGGAACGCCGCACTCCAGGTCCTTCCTTCCACACACCTTGGGATAATGAGCAAACCAACATTTTCAATTGCATTTTATAAGGCTATCATGTTTAACCCTTATCACAAATCTAAGACTTAGTCATTATTCATATCACTTTTTAAAAAAGATTTATTTATTTATTATTACATATACAGAGCTCTTCCTGCATGTACACCTGCAGGCCAGAGGAGGGCATCAGATCACATTATAGATGGTTGTGAGCCACCATGTGGTTACTGGGAATTGAACTCATGACCTCTAGAAGAGCAGTCAGTGCTCTTAACCAATGAGCCATCTCTCCAGCCCCCACTTTTTTTGTAAGATGAAGAAACCAAACCTCTTACAGGTTTTGGAACCCCACTAATGACAACGAAACTCGAACCAAAGTCAGCTGTGATCTGTGCTGCCAACCAGCACCTCGTAGCGCTCAGGAGACCTAGCCGGGTCATACAATGCTCCTGTCGTACAGCTCTCTGCGTTTCTTTTCCCCATACTCCAGGCAACGAGTTTCCAAAGTCGCGGGGCCCTTTCAGCATCTGTCTTGCCTCCCTGTGGTACCTTTCCCATCAATGCTTTCTTCTTCCTATCTCTTCTCGCAAAGCCTCGACTCCTACCAAGAAGACTGATCTCAAGTGTCCCCTCTTCCATGAAACTCTTTCTCATTCCCTGAATTGCACACCTAAGTTCTCCACCTAGCGGGGCTGTCATTATGTCTGACGTGGGAAACGCTGGGTGAGATGAATAGGAGAGTAATTCAGGCCACCTGACGATATAGGAACAGATAAATAAAACAAAAGCCAAAACGAGGCCCGAAGAAGCCAAAAGAAAAAGTCAGGGAGGAAAAATGAACTGTGGGACAACTTCAGTTGGCTCATCACATACGTGTCGTCGGGCATACATAGTTAGGAGATCATAGATGACGTTTTTCTAAGTTTAATTAAACTATATAGCCCTGGAACCAAGAATGTTAACAAACCCCAACAACAACAAACACCGGGAACCACTACCGTGACAAGGTATGTCTTAATCAAATTGCTTAAGCAGTTGCCACAGGTCATCTGCCAAAGGTTTGTTCATTAGAAACTTGGTCTCTGGTGTGGTGGTGGTGGTGGTGGTGGTGGTGGTGAGAGCTGGGGGGACTTTAAGATACTTGGGGCCTTTAAGGGATAATCAGGTCTCAGGATAAGCACTATGGAAAGGAATTGACATAGCTTTCACAGGTTAGTTCCTGCAAGAGCAGGGGATTGTAAAAGAGTGATCCTGACCCCACCCCATTCTCGATGTGTTTGCACTTGTTACTCCTAATTCTCTGTCTGTTTCTGGGCCATGTTGCAATACTGACATGGAGCCCCTCACCAGAAGCCTGTGTGGGCTCTTTTTGAAGCTTACTTGCACCCAAATATATATCTTTCTTAGAGCAGCTAGCATCAGGTACTTTATTTATTTTTTTATTATTTATTTATTTATTTATTTTGGTTTTTCAAGACAGGGTTTTTTGTAGTCCTGGCTGTCCTGGACTCACTTTGTACACCAGGCTGGCCTCAAACTCACAGCGATCTGCCTACCTCTGCCTCCCAAGTACTGGGATTAAAGGCGTGCGCCACCACCGCCCGGCCTAGGTATTGTGTTATGGTAACACAAAACAGGCACAAAATCTATGGCAAAAGCAATGCTCTTCTTTCCTTTTGAAAAAGAAACTAGAGAAGAAAAGATGCATAAAAAACAACATAACACAGCTGGGCAGTGGTGGCGCATGCTTTTATCTCAGCACTCAAGAGGCAGGCAGATCTTTGTGAGTTCAAGGCCAGCCTTGTCTACAGAGTGAGTTCCAGGACAGCTAGGGCTACTCAGAGAAGCCCTGTCTTGAGCTCCTCCCTCCCCAAAAGAACGACAGACACGACGCAGACAGAACAGACGCAGACAGACAGAACACAGAAGACTTCCTATGGAAAATAGTGCAAGCCAGAAGACAGTGGAGCAATGCTTTGCAAGTTCTGATAGGTAAATTTATCTAAAATTCTATGCTTTAAGAAAATATCGGGCTGTAGAGATAGCTCAGCAGTTAAGAGCACTGTCTGCTCTTCCAGAGGTCCTGAGTTCAATTCCCAGCAACCACATGATGGCTCACAATCATCTATAAGGAGATCTGGTGCCCTCTTCTGGTGTGCAGGCAGAATACTATATATGTAATAAATCTAAAAAATACATCATTTAAAAACAAAGGTTAGCCGGGCGTGGTGGCGCATACCTTTAATCCCAGCACTTGGGAGGCAGAGGCAGGCAGATCGCTGTGAGTTCGAGGCCAGCCTGGTCTACAAAGTGAGTCCAGGACAGCCAAGGCCACACAGAGAAACCCTGTTTCAAAAAAACAAAACAAAAACAAAAAAACCAAAAACAAACAAACAAACAAAGGTTAAATAAAGATCCCCTTGGGTATATAAAGCCTGAGAGAGCTCAGCTCCAGCAGAATCCACCCCAGGAAACATTGACAGAGACAACTTGTGAGAGTGGAAGGGAAAGAGAACAATGGAATCTGGGTTTCCAACATGAGTGAACAGTGGGGCTGGTACTAGGTGGGCACCACGAGTCTTGTCTTATCCCTTAGGTCATCTGCAGATTATTTAAAAAAAAATAATTGCACTGAGCGTGGTAGAGCACACCTTTAATTTCAGCACTCAGGAGGCAGAGGCAGGTGATCTCTGTGAGTTTGAGGCCAGCCTGGTCTACAAAGAGAGTTCCAGGACAGCCAGAACTTTTACACAGAGAAATCCTGTCTCAAAAATTAAAAACAAAACAGAGAGAGAGAGAGAGAGAGAGAGAGAGAGAGAGAGAGAGAGAGAGAAAGAGAGAGAGAGAGAGAGAGGGGTAATTGCTTACACAACTAAGGTAGTCCTAGTGACACACTGGTCTTACATTCACCATACCTTCTGTTTTCACGATGCATTATTTTGCACAGGCAGACAGCTTGCTCTAAATTTTATTCCTTACCTGCAAGCCCATCTCTGAACGTATGAGAGCTCAGGTGTCAGTAGTACCTGTCTGTAACAGGCACTTGTTTAGTATTATTGAATAAATGAGTGACAATATCTGTTAGGCAGAAAAAAAACCCAAAACAAATCTTTGTCCACTTAAAGCAAATTTGATGGGCCACTAAGGAATTCGTAGCACACACAGAAGTAACATGTGAGGAAACAATACCACAAAGGCTGGGGAAGGAGAGACAAAAGCATATCATGGGGCCCTTACAGATGAAGTCCAGTGTTCGGGTTAGGCCCCTAAAGATAGGCCCCGTAAAGCCAAAGCTAGCAAGACTAAATAGACTCACAGCTAGCAGCCAATGTAGGAGGTCGCATGGAATCATGAAATAGATTCAGTTAACGGAGATGAAGAGAGCATAGGGGAGAAGACAGTAAAAAGGTAGACCAAGCAAGGAGAATTAGCAAGACGATAGATTTAAATGTAGCATAAATAAATAAATAAATAAATAAATAAATAAATAAATAATAAAAAATAAAATAAATAAATGTAGCATAGTAATGACCACACGAAGTGGAAATAGTCTACACTCATAAGTTCAAAGCAAATGTAGTAGACTTTAACAACAATAACAACAACAAAAGTTTAAATTATTTGTTATTGTTTTTATATGAGGGTGTTTTGCCTGCATGTGTGTCTGTATACCATAAATATGCAGTGAGAGGTCAGAAAAGGGTATCAGAGCCTAAGAAACTGGAGTTGCAGATGACTGTGAGCTGCTGTGTGGGTGCCGGGAATTGAACCGGGGTCCTCTGGAAGAATAGCCAGAACCAGGAAGAACAGCTGAGCTATATCTCTCCAGCCCCTGTAGCAGACTTCTTAAAATTAATTTAAAGTAATAAATATTACTTTAAAATTCTTATTTATAAAGTAATTAAAATAATTAAAATTTAGAAGTAAATATTACAGCAATGATGATGATTATTATTAGTTATGGGGTCATGTGTGTGCCATGGCATGCATGTGGAGGTCAGAGGACAATGTTTGACAGTTGATTCTAGCCATATGCCTTGGTTAGGTACTGTCTCTCTTGTTTCTGCCACAATACAGAATATTCCAGGCTAGCTAGTTCACAGTCATCCAGGAGAGTTTCCTGCCTCTCTGCCTCCCATGTCATTGTAGGATCTGGGATTATCAATATATGCCACTGTCTCTGGCTTTTCTTATGAAATGTGGGGGTTGGGCTCAGGCTGTCAGGCTTGCAAAGCATGGACTATTACCCTTGGCAGAGGCAAACGACCTGCATTCCTATCTGCTTCCACCATGTATTTGCCTTGACCTATCTGAGCTTGTGTTGTATTGTAGAGAAGGTGGAGGGGACTATGTGTCCCTGTGCATGTGTGTTCATGCATGTGCAGAGTGGCGCATGTGCAGTGTGCCTGTGAGGGCCAGAGGTCAACTTCACGTGCTGCTTCTTAGGCGCTGTCTACCACGTTTTGAGACTGGGTTTCTCACTGGCCTGTAGGTTGCCAAGTACTCTCAACTGGCTGCTCAGTGAGCCCTGGAGATCCTCCTGTCTTCAGCTCTTCACAACAAGTGGCTTTCTTATGTGGGTTCTGGGTACCAAACTTGCATCTCCATGTTTGCAGTGTCCTACTTTTCCTGTTGCTATGATAAGACACTGACTAAAACTAACTTGGAGGAAGGAAATATTTATTTGGCATATACTTCCATGTCATAATCTATTATTGAAGGAAGTCAGGCCAGGAACTCCAGCAGGAACCTGGAGGCAGGAACTGAAGAAGAGACCACGGAGGAGTGCTGCTTCCTGGCTTGTTCAGCTTGCTTTCTTACACCCCAGGATCATTTGTGTTCAGGGATGGCACCACCCACAGTCTTATTCTGCCACCTGCCACCTCCCTCTTCTTCTCCAAAACTATTTTTGTCTTTACCCTATTGGGGTGGGGGGCGAAAAGCCACAATGGTTTTTGGTACAGATTTTATGTGTAATTTCAAAGAAAAATTAAAGTAATAGATTTCGACACATCTCTTACCCCTGTGCGTTATAGCCTCCTTAGTGACATCAGCACGAGTGATGTTTTGGCGCAGTCTCCATGGATGATGTGTTGGCGCAGTCTCCATGGGTGATGTGTTGGCACAGTCCACATGAGTGATGTGTTGGCACAGTCTACATGGGTATATATCATTATCAACCAAAGATGGGTTAGCATCAGGGATCACACTTGGTGTTAAGCATTCACTGCATCTACACAAGAGCACGATGATGTGTGTCCACCATGATAATGTCACACACAGTGGTTTGACTGGCTTACAGGTTCTCTGAGTTCTCCCACTGCTTACTGTCTCTTCCTTAACTTTGTGATCTTTTTACTGCCTCTGTCGGTTGACCTTTTCTGAATGCCAAATAGAATGCAGCTTTATCTTGCATAGACTGATTCCTTTCACGCAGTAATATACCTTTCAGACTCTTGACAGTGTGTGTGTGTGTGACTATCCATTGTCTGGATGCTCTACAACTCATGTACTCACCCTCTAGAGAACATCTTGGTTGATGGAAAGTTGGGGAAGTTATGAATAAAACTTCTATCAATATCCGTGCTGAGGTTTTCGTGTGGACATACATTTTCAGCTCACTCAGGAAAATAGCAAACACTGCCAGATCCTGTGGTCTGTGTGTTTGTTTTCATCAGCGCTTCAGAATGGCTGTGCTGGTTTGGCTAAGGAGCACCGGTCAGCTGGAATTGCCGCTGCTCCTCATCGTCAGTGGCATTTGGCACCGTCAGTGTGTCTCATTATCTGTCTGTCTGTCTGTTTGTTTGTTTTAAACATTTTAGTCTTTAGTTAAGCACATAAAAATGTACTGCTTGATATTTTGTTTTCATGAACTTTTTGTAAGATTCAGATTACAGTGTGTTATTTACAAATCTTTTGCCTTTTTGGGGGGTCTTCCAAGGCCTCTGTAGGTCCCCAGTTGCATATGTTCAGAACTTTGGTGCAGTTGTTCCCAACCTTCCTAATGCTTCGACCTTTCATATAGTTCCTTGTTGTGATGGACCCCAACCATGAAATGATTTTCATTCCTACTTTATAACTGTAATTTTGCCACTGTTATGAACTGTAGTGTGAATATCTGATATGCAGGATATTTAATATGCGACCCCTGGGAAAGGGTCATTTGATGCCTCCTGGGGTCACTTCCCACAGGTTGACTACGTCTGTGGTGTTCCCAACTCCATGTTTTGGAAGGAAGTGAAGCAAAGGCCTCAGGACAATGTATAAATTTCCCAATTGAAAGGCTAGTTGGTATCTGGGGCCACACGTGGAGTCCTGTAGGGAGGCTAAGATCAGCTCTCCATCTCTAGTCAGTTTAGTCTTTTGGCATCCTAGCATTTGAAGACCAGCACCAGGGTGTATGCTCAGGGGAAGGGGTAGCACTTGCTGGACCCAGGCTCTGCATTTAGTGTGCAGAAAACCTGAGGGGATTGCCTATGACCTTCCAAGTGCAGAGCAGATGAGGTTCCAGAGCCTCAGCATCGCCAAGCCAGCTCCCTAGGTAAGCCACGGCACTGACAACACAGTTCAAATGCAGACCTGAGGTCTGTACCATGGAGTCTGTGATTGTAGAGACGGGGTGGCTGTTATCCTGGGGTGAGATAAATTCTGCAGCGGCTTGGAGATTAAGGGGATACAAGGGAGAGTTAGGTGATGAGAGACAGAGATAGAGATAGATAGGAAGATAGATAATAGATAAATGATCGATAGATAGATAGATAGATAGATATGATAGACAGACAGACAGACAGCATCCTTGGTAGGGAGAAATTACTTTTGTCCTTTGACAGGAGCCATCATGTCCATGGGTTGTTGTTGTGTTGAAGGTAATGGAAGTTGGGTCTCATTCATGCCAGACATGTCCTGTAGCACAGAGCTGGTGAGTTCTTTAAAATACATTCTAGGTTGGGTGTGGTGCTGAGGCAGGCTTGCCTCGGATGCTCTGCAGAACGTTGTGCAGCTTCTCTCTGTTGAAGACCCCGCTCTCCTACACACACACACACACACACACACACACACACACACACACACACATGCTGTAAAGAGGCTGAACCCCTGGCTGTGCCTGCTTGTCGTCAGCTCTTCCCCTCTCCTGCCCCCACCCAAGCACAGAGACAGCTGTTGGCTAAAGGAGCAGGCGGGAGTGCTCAGGAGGACTGCCTTCTCGAACCCTGCCAGAGATGCTCTCAACATAGACTCAGGACTGAGCCTATCGGATTCCTTCCCTCCAGTGTGGATGTCTCATGTTTTCTAGGGATGGCAAGTAGTATGGAAGGGAAAGGCAGGCAGGGCATGATGGGAAAGTTGGCAGTCAGTCACCTGTTTTGATATGGCCCCCGAGACTATGTGTCAATATAGACTCAGACACAATCCTATGTGGTCAGGCCCCTCTGCATCTCCCATTGTAACACTGGCATAGAGGAGTCAGCCACTGTATGTTGGCCCTGGCAAGGGGGAGGGGGATACAGGAAGACACGGTCTGCCCTTTATCAGAATGGGCCCTTGTTGCCAGAGTTCAGAGCGGGGTATGCGGGGCATGCTCACATCAGAGGCTGAGTCGAATCCTCATCTGTCTGGCTGGCCCTGCTAGACAAACACACGCTGTATTTGTTTCCAACACAAGGGGGGAAATAGCCAAATCTTGGGGCTTAAAACAGAAACAACTTCCGTACATTCTTTCTGACAGACACCACCCTTGGTAGAGATAACAACTATACATATGTGCCTGTGTGGTGCTGGGATTGCTCCTGTCCTGGGTCTCGGGGCTCAGTAGTCAAAGCGTATGGTAGTCTGTGAAGAACTGTCAGGTTGCACTACTAGCTTGTGCACGTTACAATTTAATAAAAAATATCTTTATTAAAGACTGAACCAGAAAGCTAGGTGTGGTGGTACACGCCTTTAATCTCAGCACTCGAAAGCCAGAGGCAGGTGGATCGCTGTGAGTTCGAGGCCAGCTTGGTCTACAAAGAGAGTCCAGGACAGCCAAGGCTACACAGAGAGACCCTGTCTCAAAAAACAAAACAAAACAAAAAACCCCCAAAACCAATACAAAACAAAAAACAAACCCAAAAAAACTGAACCAGAGAGAGGCTTAGGCACTGCTTAGTGGCCCCATGGGATATACTTCCAACAGCCCCAACTGTAACCATGGAGGGGAGAATGTTTGAGGGTCGGCCACTGGCATGTATTGGCAGAGCAAACACATGGGCTTCCTCACACACCGTCCCTTCTATGTACACAGGGTGTTAGGCCAGCCTCCGTGAGCCGCACTTCATGGTAACAAAGACAACAATGCCGTCATCTCGTAGTTGTCAACAGCATGGCGGTACTCAAGTCTTTGGCCCAATATTTGCACAGCCAGAGAAGGCATGTCTACTTTGCAATATTGACTTAGATTCATTACTCTCCAGAAAAAAGAAGGGGGGGGGTCAGAAAGAGCCTATGCCCAGGCCTCCTGCTCACACACTGTGGCCTTTGGAGACTCCAACTCCAACTACTTGGTTTCCTAGCTGTCATGTTGTTATCTTCTTACCTGTGGCTGCCTGTAGGTCAGAGACTTCCCCACTGCTGGGGAAGGCTGCCTGGAGTCCTCAGTAGTGCCACCTGCAAAAGGGACCTGGGAAAACATTAAACAGGACTTCTACATTCTTGGAGTTTCCAGGAAATCACCATCCAAGGTTTTTCTTCATGACAACATATTTTGTAAGAAAAAAAAATGTTTCTTTTCTATAAATGACAGGCATTTTAGCTTGCAGTTGGGTTTTTTGTTTTGTTTTGTTTTAATGTTTCCCCCCTACCCCCATTGTTTCTGAGTGAGACACTCAACCATTGACAAGTACAAGAGACTGCTTTCCACACACTCTGTTGTCAAGGGAAGTGCCTCTTTGTAAGCTCCAGGGTCCCCAGGCCTGGCCACGACCTGTGACCCCACCTCAACATCAGCTGGAGAAAGTGAGGGGCCAGCATGCATCAGCTGGACAAATGTGGCCCGGACACACTGCCTTGGGACAACACTCCACTTTGGGTGAGAGGCTGACCCCTCGCTGCAGGTGTTGAGTCCCCGGGGCATCTTGGAGCCCTAATCAGGTGGCAAGAGCTGCCACATGCTTGCTCTGAGGGTGTTTCTCTTCACCCTCTTTCATCAAAAGAGCTTTGAGGAGGCTCCTTGTCCTACCCTCTCTCTGCCTCCGGGGGCCCACACAGTCGGTAAGCCCTCCATAACCATTAATTTAGCCAATTTCCTGGGCCACCCCATCCCCCAGGGACACCACTTTGGTGGGCAGCCCTGGAACAAGACTCCCTGCTGTTTCCATTCGCTTTTAATTACATAGGGACAAGCTTCCTTGGGCTGACTTTGGGAAGCAAGCCCCCGAGCCGGCCTGGCCTGCCCTCCACCAAACAATGGACACATGTTCCGGAGAATTCCCTCCTTGCCTAATCCGGGCTGGGAAGAAAAGGGCTTTTCTTCTTGTCGTCAAAGGGGATCTTCGATGCTAAGATACCATTCTGTGTCTCAAGTCATGCCACGGGACTTCTGCCTCGGCCTCTTTAGAAATGAAAGACACAGTCCTCGATTCACCTCGAGACAAGTGCCCTCCCCTCCAGCCCTGGAAATAAAAGGAGGCTGGGGGGCAGGAGAAGCATGGGACGTGGCCGGGGCTCCCACTGTTTCTTTTCTCATCTTGGCAACCTCGGCTTTCTGGACTGTTTGCCCAAAGGATGAGTAAGGGAGGGCTGAGCCTCACCTGCTGATCTCAAAGGTCATGAATATTCTTATAATCCCCGAGAAAGGAAGGTCTTTCATTAGGAGTCTGTCCAGGAGGCCACCTCTTCCACCAGCTTCCACTGCTGCGGCCTGTGGCCCACTCTGCTCCCTTCAGGCCCTGGTGCGGCTGACTGGAGAATCGGGTTTTCACCAAGCCTTGCTATGCCGGTCTCTGTCACTAGTCCTATTTTATAGGCAAATTAAAGGGAACGAAAAGGAAGCCAGAGACTTGCAAACTGCTGACTACGGGGTGGCTTTGAGAGAGAGAGAGAGAGAGAGAGAGAGAGAGAGAGAGAGAGAGAGAGAGAGAGAGAGAAGAGGCTTGTCTAGTCTCTTCCTCGTACCTGTCCCCAATGACACTCACTTGCTGCTTCCAGCCGTGAATATGAGGGCGATTTTGGAGCAGCCATGTGAAATCACTCCAGGGAAAGATTTAAGACTATATATGCAACACAGAACTAAAAAGTACTATATGAATGCTAAGATGAAAATTTGGTTTCAGGTTTCCTAGCAGCAGAAGAAAAGAGAAAGATGGTCAGTTGAAGTGAGGGGCAGCAGGTCGCCCTCCCCTGGCACAGGTCTGAGGCACCTCTATTCATTCCAAGACGTCCAGGATAGCACAGAACAAAACCCATGTTCTGCATTCAAAGTGTCATCCTGAACATCTCGGCACCCAAAAGCTTAAACATCTCAGATCTAGACTGTCCGCATATCCTTAAGAAGAAAAACAAACCGATATGTGGGAGCCCCA
The DNA here is from genome assembly GCF_964271855.1 of Acomys minous. Lineage (NCBI taxonomy): Eukaryota > Metazoa > Chordata > Mammalia > Rodentia > Muridae > Acomys > Acomys minous. Next base: position 61,850,328 of record NC_140492.1, read on the forward strand.
GTTTTCTTCAGAATCTGTAACTGCAGCCCCTGGGCTGGTGTTGCACAGGCCACACCCTTTGTGGCCATCCTCAACACATGGGGGTGCGAGAGCTGCACTGTTCACTCTTGAGCCGAGCCCCATGGCACTAGGCCAGTACAGGTGCAACCAGCAGGGAGCCGCAGAGCACTGTGGGGGCCACAGTAGCACTACAGCCGCATGGGTGCTGGCTCCAGGAAGCAGGGGCCTCAGAGGCCAGTCAGGTTCTTTGCTTGGGCCAGTGGAAGAGGCATCTTTGGAAAGTAAGCTATATTCAGTGTGGCTGAGAGGACCAAACAGGAGGTGGGCAAGAGTCCACTGCTTCTGGTGTGGTTCTTACTTGTTTTGAAAACAACTATTGATTGAGACCTCCAAAGTATAGTCCTAGTGAATGCTTTGAATGCTCATACAGAATGCTGCATACAGAACCCGATTTTCATTTTTTAATGAAATGAGAAAATCAAAGTTAGAGAAGAATTTGGCACCACATAATGATGGCATAGCTTTCTAGAATTTTGACGCAGTTGGATCTTCTTGCAGTTCCTCATCACATCCTTGGGGTGGTGGTGTTACTAGACATCAGAAAGCCTGGCAGGGCGAATCAGAGACCACTGCTGTAACAAGACAGCGTTGCCATGTTCTTCAGTCATTCATTTTCTGAGTAGATATTGGATTTCTGAAATCATTTATAGTTTCCACGTTCTGATAAACACATTCAATCGGTGATAACTTTCTGTGGTAGCCACAGTCTCTGACTGTCATAAAATGAAATATATAAGACAGACAAGAGTGGTGAAGAAGGGGGCTGGAGAGATGGCTCTGTGGATAAGACCTCTGCTCTTCCAAAGGTCCTGAGTTCAATTCCCAGCAACCACATGATGGCTCACCACCATCTATAATGTGATCTGGTACCCTCTTCTGGCCTGCAGGTGTACATGCAGGCAGAGCGCTCAGACATAAAATAATTATGTGTGGGGAAGAAGGAACTCATAGAAGATAGGCCAAGATATGTTGTAGGCCCACGCCCTAGGACCAGAGGCAAATAAGGATATAGACACACAATTAAAGAAAAGACATTATGAATTGAAAGAGAGCACAACGGGGTATATGGGAGTGACTGGGGACAGGAATATGGCATAATTACATTTTAAATAGAAAAATAAAATAATCTGGGCTGGAGAGATGGCTTAGATGTAAAAAGGACGGATTGCTCTTCCAGGGGTCCTGAGTTCAATTCCCAGCAACCACACGGTGGCCCATGACCATCTGCAATGTGATATGATGCCCTCTTCTGGCCTGCAGGAGTACATGCAGGCAGAGCTCTGTATACATAATAAATAAATCTTTTTTAAAAAAAATCATTAACGGGGAAACCCTAGTCAGCATAGTACATTTTAATGACTCTCCTTGTGGCTCATCTTTTCCACACCCTGCTATCCTTGATCCTCCCATATTAAGACATTTATTATAAGTATTGAATATCTTAAGAATTTGTTGCCTTGTCTACTGATATTTATCATATTAGAAATTTAAACTGAGCGAAGTTTACATGTCAGTTTATAAAATTATGTTAAATATCACTTCTTACCAAAACAAAGGTAGTAAGAACTGCTCTGTGTTTCCATTCTCGCAATACTTTAGTGTCTGGCTTGATAGCAGGCCAGTGGACTCTCCACTTTTGCACTCTGTGGGGACGTGTATGTATAGTGAACCTGGTTAAGTGTATGAAGAGTACCTGGCTCTGAACAGTTATGTAATGGGGAAAGAGAAGCCTCTTAGCAGATTTTTCAGCTAATGGTGAATCTTCTAGAATATTCCACAATGCTAGAAAGGTTAGTCGCTGCGTGGAACCTGCCATAGCTGCTAAGCTCCCTGAAGTCTACACCTTAGATCCCAGTGCCTGCCTCGCTTGCAGAGATATTTACCCAGGGCTGACCCGGTACCATCGCAGGAGCTCTTTGGAACATGGATCACGCTAGTCTTCTGTCCACACACTTCTTTCTACAATGTCAGGAAATCACAGCATTCCTGTCCTCAACCACATCACTGAGAAGCTGTGGGGCTCACGGGGGCACCACTGGCAACAAGTACAAGAATCCTTTCCTTAGGAAAGACATTTGGGAGGATGGAATGGGGTTTGAGACAGGGTTTCTCTGTGTGTTCCTGGCTGTCCTAGAACTTGCTCTGTAGACCAGGCTGGCCTCGAACTCAGAGATCTGCCTGTCTCTGCCTCCTGAGTCCTGGGATTAAAGGTATGCACCACCACTGCCTGACATTTGTTTGTTTTTTGAGTGTTTTTTTTTTTTTAAATGTGCCTGTGTGGGAGTGTCCTCTGAGGTTATAAGATCCTCTGGAGCTGGAGTTACAGGTAGTTGGTTTTGAGCTGCCTGGCATGGGTGCTGGGAACTCAGGTCCTCTGAAAGAGCAGCAAGTGCTCTTAGCTGCTGAGCCACTCCCTGAAGTGTTTTGTTTTCAATGAAAATTTACATTTACTTATTTATTTACTTAATGTGTGTGGCACAAGTGTACCACAGTGTATGTGTGGACTGAGAGGACACTCTTCTTCTCTGAGAGCCAGTGCCCTTTGTCTGCCATGTGGGTCCTGGGCTGTCAGGCTTGGCTGCAGGTGCCTCTTACCCAAGGCATCATGTTGTCAACCCTTGTGCTTTCCTTATCTTGTGAGACTCAGTCTGCTATGTGAGGAAGTGTGAATTAGCAGAGTTTGTTAGTCATTCATTTAAGCAAAATGGTGTCCCTTGAGAACAATTGTAGTTCACAAACCAAACAACTGAGGCGCTAAGGACCCTCAAGATTTCTGTTTCATGTGACTTTCCTAATTTGTCCCTGCAGCAGTTTTTCTCCTTTATAAAAGTTGTTCTTGCAGGGGCGGCTGCTGGAGGTCCGTGCTGTGGACTGGCTCCGTGCTAAGGCTCCAGTGTCCTGTCATTGCTGTTGCTTCGCCAGTGGAAGAGTAAAGCAAACACTCGGTATTATAAATCCATGTTGGGACTGGAGAGATGGCTCCGAGGTTAAGAGCACTGGCTACTTTTCCAAAGGTCCTGAGTTCAATTCCCAGCAACCACATGGTGGCTCACAACCATCTATGCTGACATCTTATGCCGTCTTCTGTCTGCAGGTGTACATGTAGGCAGACCACTGTACGTAATAAATAAATCTTTAAAAAACAAAACAAAACAAAAAACAAATCCATGTTGACCTTGGGGTCACTGAAAAGATCTGGAAGACCCTGTGTCCGCTGCTGGGGCACAAAAAAGTTGGTACCTAAGGGGACACTGACTCATGCAGAGACTCTCCTATGCAAAATGAACTAAAATAAAAAACGAAGGCACGATTTCCTTCTTGAAACATTTCCTACATCGAGTATAGTTGACAGCACACAGGACCAGAGATGCATACTATGCTACAGCTACAACCATTTTAGAGGCTTACTGTCAGAAATGAGCTGTTTGATGAAGGCTTAACTGTTTCATTTGATGCTTAATAAGAGACTTGAATCAACTCATTTCACACAACGAGCACCTTATCCATCTGGCTGATGTGTTTTGAAGATTGCCCGAGATGAGGGCTGTGGAGGCCACCTGCCGGCTAAAGGTGACTTCATTTATAAAAGGCAGTTTCACAGGAGACCGATCAAGGCTTCAGTGCAACCGGTAAGGCTGATTTTTATCAACAGAAAAATAAAGCTATACAGAATCAGATTTAATGGTACCACAGGCTGGAAGTGGGAGAGAGGAAAAAAAATGAAGGCTAATGGTAAAGTAGGGGTGATGTATGTGGCCCAGCGAGTGTGGAGACAGGAGGCTGGGAAAGACTGTATGGATTAAAAAGATAAGGAGATGAAAACAGTAGAAACCTGTGCCTGGGTTGTTGATTGTACTGCAAGGGGCATTATCATGTTTCTGCCTGGTGCAGGGCACACAATGCCTGCATCGAAACAGGAAGCCTTAGAGAAGGCACAGTTTAATGGAGGGAGGACTGGGTGCTCTTTGGCTAGGTTAAGCATAAACCGGCTGTGGGATGTACAAGCAGACAGCTGGTTAGGAGTGTAGGGAGAAGCAGGTGGGTAGAACTGAGAGTCTGGAGTAGACACACAGGGTGGTGACCAGCCGGGGAGGATTTGTGGCTGGGGCTTGCTGTCCCAGGAGCACCTGAAGACAGTACTGCATGCCAGTAGCCACTTGTCATTTAGAAAGAAACCCAGGGAGGGCTGGTGGTGTAAATACTACAGGGTTTACAGAAGTGGCCAATTGGTTTTTAGGCATGAGGATTCAATGACACTTAAAAAGTTTGTTTGCCTCGCCGTGTACAAGCCTTTAATCCGTTAATCCTAGCACTCGGGAGGCAGAGGCAGGTAAATTGCTGTGAGTTCGAGGCCAGCCTGATTGATCTACAAAGTACATCAAGGACAACCAAGGCCACACCGAGAAACCTTGTCTCAAAAAACCGAAAACAACAACAACAACAAACCCACAAAAATTATGAGAAAGAGCCATGGGGGAAAATTGGTAAAAGTACCTAATGGTGCAAGGATACTAAGTACTCAAGTACCCTGAAAGATAAGACCTAGATCAACACCAGCAACCGCTTGCTTCTTGGCCATGTACTAAGTATGCCCACACCTCACATGGGGCATGCTCTCAGGGTTGATGGTACCTTTAGGTTGCTAATCCATACCTCCGTAAAAGCTTCCCTGGGTTTTGGGCTGCTTCACCCTTTTCTAATGCAGACAAGCTGAGCCAGAGCTCTCATGATTTCCCCTTGAGGGGAGGACTTGCCATCTCCAAGCTAGTTCCTGGGGGGCAAAACGTTCATGAGGGACTGGGGCTTGGAAGGGGTACACCAAATGAGGGGAAGCCACTTCCTCTTCGGCAGCCCCAGGAGGCAGTTCGACCACAGTTCACATGTCTGTCACTCTTTTGGAGACTCTTTGCCAAAGGTGGCCTTATATTGGGCAAGGAAGTTTGTTTATTTTGGTTGTTCCAGACAGGTTTTCTCTGTGTAGCCTTAGGTATTCTGGATTCCCTTTGTAGACCAGGCTGGCCTCGAACTCACAGAGATCTATCTGCCTGCCTTTGTCTCCCCGAGTGATGGGATTATAGGCGTGTGACCCTGTGCTTGGCTGAAAGCTTGGTTTTTTGTTTTTTTGTTTTTTTTAAACTTGAATATCTGGCCCCAGGTTCCTGCCCTGTTTGAGTTCCTATCCTGATTTCCTTTGATGATGATGAGCAATGTGGACGCATAGACCAAAGAACGCCTCCCCCCCCCTACCCCCCCGGCCCCCCCCACCCCCAAGCTGTTTCGGGTAGTGGTGTTTCATCATAGCAATAGTAACCCTCACAAAGCAGATCTCCCTGGGCCTGTGTGTTTGAAGTGCAGCTGCTGGTGTGGTTTGGGAAGGTCATGGAATCTTTAGGATGGGAGCCTAGGTGAAGGAAGGGGTTCATCAGGACTGGGCCTTGCCAGTGTACGGCAGCCCTGCCTCTTCTCTGCTCCTTTCTCCCTGGGACCAGCCACTTCCTGTTCCTGTTGCCAGACCTTCCTGCCAGGATGGACTGTGTATCTGCTCAAATTGGAGGTGGAAGAAATCCTTCCTTTTTTTTTTTTTTCCCTTTTTTGTTTTGTTTTTTTCTTTTCTTTTCTTTTCTTTTTTTTTTAAATTATTTAACTTTAATTTATGTGCATTGGTGTGAGGGTTTCAGATCTTGGAGTTACAGACAGTTGTGAGCTGCCATGTGGGTGCTGGGAATTGAACCTGGGACCTTTGGAAGAGCAGACAGTCTTCTTAAACACGGAGCCAACTCTCCAGCCCAAGAAATCCTTCCTTTTTGAAGTGGCTTCTTGTCAGGTATTTAGTTAGACACAGCCATCAGGGACAGTTCCTGTTCCTGTTCCTTCTCATTTCCGGTATGGAGAAGGAAGGTTCTCCTAAGGCCTAATATGATGGTGGAGTCCCAAGACAGGTACCATTTGCTGGGTCTCCTGGGGTCTGCTCTGGCTCTTATTTTCATGTAGGCTTGTACTTTTAGAACAAGGGATTTTAGAATGCTGCTGTGAATCCTGATTCCATGGCCCCATCCTCTGAGGTTTAAGAGCGGCATTGAGAGGTCTGTGTTTTTGGGTAAGAGATGCATTCATAGAGTTACTAACACTACAGACAAATGGACAGACAGCATGGGGTGGGGGTGGCGGTCTGAGGAGGTTTCAGACCCATGTGGCCGACTGGGGGTCACTTCTTAGAGCTCAGAAGGTTCTACACCACGTGACTGATGGGTGGTCCATAGTAAGGTGGTCTGTCACTCCAGGGAATGGAACAGCGGCAGGTATGTGTGTCTTGCACTTGCAGGAATGTAACTTTGAGGGTGTGTGTGACCTATTTCCACTTGGGGAAAGCACTGGCAGGAGGATCTCTCTGAGTTCAAGACCAGCCTGGTCTATAAAGCAGTCCAGGGCAGCCATGGCTACACAGAGAAACCATGTCTCAAAAACAAAAACAGAAAACCAACCAACCAGTCAACCTAATAAATGAGCAAAAATCTAAAAATCTGTGATGAACAGGAACTGATGCCTCAGGATGGAGTAGCTGAGGAAGTTCTGAGCACACGCCCAGCCATTTCTGTACTTGATTTCCCAGGGCTTTGCAGCCACTCTCACCTGAGCTCCCACAGAGACCTTGTCAGCTAGCTAGCTATGGACTTCAGATGCCCCCAGTCTGTGTCCTTGCTGGTAAGATGCTGACGATGCCTACATTAAGAAGTTGTAAGACTAAGCAGGGCGGTACACTGACTAAAGTTAGTTAATATTTTGATATATAAATATAAATGCTATTTCCAGACGGCTGCAGGAGCACTCAATTCCACAAAGTGCTGGGGTTGAAGGCTTCCGACAGTGACTAATGGGCACGCAGCACGCCCCCTGTAGGTACTTCTGACTCACCTATGTCTTGATCTCAAAAAGTAGCTTCAAGTAGTTCGAAATAAGGAGACTTCACATGACCAGTCCAAGCCCTAACTGCTCTTCCAAGTTGCCCTTTTGTGGAGGAGATGGCCTGTGCCCTTGGGCCTGAGTCTTCACAGACCAGAACAGAGTTTGCTAGAATCCAGAGCCAGTCCAGCTGTAGCACACTAGCTGAGCAAACAGTTTCTTTGGGCAAAAAGAGCTATTGGAGCTCTAAAGCGGTGGTTCATCTTTTAGGTATAGAAAGAAAACCTGAGGGTTTTCTTTTTTATTGTTTTGTTTTTCAAGACAGGGTTTCTCTGTGTAGCCTTGGCTGTCCTGGACTCGCTTTGTACACCAGGCTGGCCTCGAACTCATAGTGATCCACCTGCCTCTGCCTCCCAAGTGCTGGGATTAAAGGTGTGTGTTCCCATGCCCGGCTCAACCTACAGGTTTTCTGAAAAAAAAAAAAAAAAAAAAAGAATTCTTCCACCATGCCATACTCTATCCACTTAGTCAGGTACTAGGAGACAGACAGACAGACAGACAGACAGACAGACAGACACACACACACACACACACACACACACACACACACACACACACACACACACAGAGTTACCCTAACTGTAGGCATCAGTATGAAGGTCATGATGACTCATGTAAAGAACTCTATGCAGAAACACAGGCAAGACATAAGTGCCCCAGCAGCAGATGTTGAACATGCCGACGTGTGGCATATCCATCTGCTCTAGAAAGTTCCCAATTTCCATATTCTCATCTTGCTTTTTTTTTTTTTCTTAAAGGAGGTTGAACATGCCACGCCTCATCTGCACAGGCTTTCTGCTTGGCTGGCCTCAGACAAAGTTACCATTAACTCCCCAACCTGAGAGAAAATGATTTGACACAAAGGCTTCCAAAATGTCCTCCTCTCCCCCTACAAGCCTGCAAACAAATACTACAGGCATGAGGTCAGAAAGGAATTCCCCGCCTACCAGGCACTGAATTCATTTACCTACCTCAGTGCCCATTCAGAGAAAGGGGTGGGACCAGGAACAAGAGCTGCTTGGAGGCCAAGTAGAGTCTGGGGGTCGCACTACATTACAAGATTTGACAGGCCTTTGCCAGCCTTCAGCTTCTTTGTATCTTTCACATAATGGAGCAACACAAACTGAGCAGCCACGATCTGTGGTGCCGCCCTAGCACAGAGCACCCTCTTTGCAAATGCTAATAGTATTGCAGCATCCTGTCACCCGCTTACACAAAAAAAGGATGTTGATTTTCACATGAACCAGAACAGCCTCATTGTACACAAGTTTGTGACCAACTTTACTATCTGTGCATCAAAAGCGCAGCCAGTCATGGGGCACGCAGCTGGCAAATCGCACCAAAGGGGGCACCCATGGGGAGAACATCCCGGTCCCAATGCCTCACACCACATGAATAAAATTACTCTCTATGATCTTGATTCAGCTATGACCATAGCAATTAGTGTAATTAGCAAGAATGCAAATGTATCAAGACGTTTGAAAAGAGGAATTTGGAGGCATAAAAATGGGAGTGGCTTTGTGTTTATGCCGAGAGCCTCTGAAAGACACACTCCTATAAGTCTTGGCAGGAAAAGTAGCCATTTCCGTATTAAGGCTCAAGAAGCCTGATGCATCTCAAAGCAACAGAACTAAGGGTGTACATGAGATTTCTGGAAATAAATTCAGTTGAAACTGTACAGGCTTCTGTTAACACCTTTCCTTTCAAAAGTGTTAGATTTTTAAGTAACAAAAAGACAGCCAAAAAGAGTAAGTTAGAAAAACTAAATTTGGTACCATGGAAGAGAGAGAGAGAGAAAAAAAAAAAATCAAAGTCTTAAAAACTGGGATAAAAATAAGTCTGCATCTTAAGAGGTTAACTCAAAAAAGACGAAGAGCTGCAGAAATGAGATGCAAAAATTCACAAGGTGAAGCGAAACCACACAGCACAGGAGGCCCAGGGCTGACAGGAGCTCAGAACCCAGGTCAGGTCCTCTGCAGATGTCCACAGCCCACCAGCTTCTCAGGGACGGCCCCGAGCCATCTGTTTGAATGACAGCTCACCTTGCTCTTTGCAGTGTGTCGCGTACCAATGGGATCCCAATACAGTGCACACCTCCCTTTCCTCAAAGCATGGCGTAGAGGAAGACTGCTATGGAGAGTGGTCCAAAGGTTATCTGAGCCTATGTCGAAGTCACTCACAAACTGTTGCACATCTATAAAGTGGAAACGGTTCTGCTAGTGATAAAGTCACAAAACTCAAGGCATATAGGATCTTTTGCTCTGGATTCGAGTTTCCTCAATCAAGTTTCACAGGGACAATCTTTTGGCCAGATGCAATACTGACCATTAGATGCTTCAGGTGAGCTCTAGATGAATTTCCTTCTGCTCATGGCAGTGCTGAGCCCAGCTCAGACCTCTGTTAGACATTCCTCCCAACACACACACTTCTGGCACCTCCTACTGTTGTGTTGTTCAGTGAGGAAGGTTCACTACTGTCCCCGGGGGTGTGTGGTTTGTTGTTGCGGCATTAATTTGGTGACTTCTGGCTTTTGCTATCTATAAGTAACAGAAAAAAAAAAAGTACTTGGCATTCCAGGGGTCGGGCTGGCAGGTTCGTTACTGTCTGTGTGGACATCTTCAATTTATATCCACTAGACAAACATGATCTTAACCAGGAGACCAGTGAGACCTGTGCTTTGGGTGTGGTTCAGGGGCGGAGTGTTCAGTTTTCAGTCTCCAGCACCATGGAGAAGGAGAGAGGGTGGAGGTAGGTGTGGGCACAAAAGAGTTCAATGACAGAAGCAGAATACAGACTAGGGGGGAAAATGGTTGGGTCATCCCTCCTCCAGTCGAAAGGTCATGGATTTGCCCAATTTCCTAGTGGCTGAAGCTGGCAAAGTCTGAATTCTTATTGTCAGAAACAACAGTTATTGTCTCTAATGGGACCTTTGCTGGCTCGAATTTTCTAGCAATTCTGACAGCAAGGGCAAGAGATACTATGCTACTTTTTCTGAGCAGATGTGCCATACCTTACGCCTGCACATGAAAGGCAGGGCGGGCCCTGTGGAGGAAGGTGAGCAGTCCTGGCAGCAGCACTGCTGGACCATGGCGTAACCTAGTCCTTTCAAAGCCTTTCATGAAACCCCGAAGGTCTCATGAGCATTTGGTAAGTGCTACAGGGTAGATTCATGACTTCCAGGCTGCTGTTCTCTGACCCAGTGCAAGCAGGAGTGAACAGGCCACCTATGCCCAGTAGTGTGAGCGGCTCTATTCATGGGAGGCTGTGGCCAGCACTACTACATGGTAACTGGGTCTTTAGTGGGGTCTCTGGTCCCCCTTACCAAGTTTTCAATCTCAAATACTTGCACAGGAATCAATTTACATGTCTTAGTTTACACTAGTAATAAGAATAGCAGCAACAATTCTTTGCCACCTAGAGGCCCAAAAGAGCTGATTTAAATGCACTTCAGAGTCCTAACTGTCCTATCAGTGACTTGATCCCAAAAGATCCGTATCACCTGTTTTACAGAACAGTAATCCCTCACCAAGGTCTTGGCAGGAGGAATCACATGCACACTCACCACTCCTTTTGTTTCTTTTGAAACAGGCTGCCATGTAGCTTAGATTGGCTTTGGACTCCTTTTGAGACAGGGTCTCTCTATAGTCCTGGCTGTAGTGGAGCTCACTATGTAGACCAGGATGGCCTCGAACCCACAGAGATCCACCTGTCTCTGCCTTCTGAGTTGGTGGGATTACAGCAGGTACCGCCACACCTGGTCACATTTCCAACTGTCAGGGTGATAACTTGATCCTGCCATTTTAGGACAGCAATTTAATATAATGACTTATGAGGAAGGTTTTTCTTACCCGTAATTTTATGAACTGTGTTCCTCAGGCTAAAGATCTAATTAAACAGTCTTTACAATGTTACTTTTTAGCTTCTAACGCTTTTGTGGTTCTTGTTTTAATCTTCAAGTTTCCTGCAAATGCCCACTTAGTCTAATTAGTGTAATCAACATAGTTATCACAACCTGAGTATGCAACTGTTTTAAAATATAACTAAAGGCACTGTTACCCTTAGCACATTGTAACTATATTGCTTCCTTAACTGGACATGCTAAATGAAAACAAGTTGTTCTGGTGAATCTTTAGTAACTCAATTCTTCATTTTTCGGACAAAGATTTGGAACTTGAATTACAGAAAGGATGAAAGGCTGAGGTAAAGCAAAGGATCTTACATTCATTGACCATTCCTGTCTTTCTGCAGGCACTCTGAGCACTTCCTGCATCAATGGGGCTCTGCATCTTCTCCTAGCATTGACCTCCGCCAAGCACATGAAGGCTGTAGGAAGGCTCAACACTCTGCTATCTCCACAGCTAATCTGCAACGAGTTAGGGTGGAAGCATCACTTAGGAGCCAAGTGTGGCAGCAACGGAGTGCGGATGGGAGGTTTTACTCAGGATGGATAGAAGGGATCTTGACAGGTCCCACCAGGCCTGTTAGTTGACACCCCTCAGCAAGCGTTGTGTGGGACAGAAGGTGTTAGGATTCTGCTCCGGTCAGCCTACCTGTGATGTCATTATCTACCTGCCATGGGGGCGTGTCCCTGCACAAGAGTATAAAGTCCAAACCCTCCCTCCGGCTCTCTCTTACCTAGCCCTTACTCCCTTTCTCTTACTGCCCCCTTCTCTCTTCCTCTCTCTCTGGGGTGCCCCTCTCCCCTTTCTTTTTCTCCCCATGCTCCTTTAATAAGCCTCATATAATCTAATATCTGCTGTCTGGTATCGTATTATCTCTTATTTCTTATTTTTTAATTGTTATAGAATGTGTTAGCCTCATTAAGGAAACAAGGGCCACGGCAGCACAGTGCACTAGAAAACTGTCTTCTTTGTTATATTTTACTGAAAACAAACAAAAAACCAAATCTTAGTATCTGACAAATACTAAGATAGGAAAAAGCATGGATTACAACTGTGAAATATAAGGTGCATAAGAGCCAAGCCACCTGAGACAAGCCACTTTGAGAGCTTATTAGATCATGGATTTGGCCATATCATGGAGTCAAATCAGGACCCTTCGTACAAAGGCTTTTCTCTCACTCATTAAAACAAAGAGAATGTAAAAGATGCTCTCCAGTAATAGACTTATAATGTCACATCAATATGTTTTAATTACCCATCTATACAAGGGACCTTAGATCAAGCACAGGCAAATAAAGTCGTAGTAACATTTACATCGAGTGTAAGGTTTAAAAATAATACAAAGTCCATTCACAGTGCACAGTGAAGACATGATTAAGTTTTAAATATTTAGCTATCAAATAGCCATGATCGTTTAGAAGGTAAGCACATTTTCAAGCACATTTCCATTTGCTACAGCATACGACAATCTACCATAGCCCAGAGTAGAGGATGAAGATACACCAGTACCATGATCTCATTTATTGGAAAGGAAAAAAAATACCACATTTCTTTTATCAGATAAATACATCTAAAATAAATAAATACAAAATTAACTAGTTAATAAATTTGCCTGTTAAGCCTACACTCTTATTTTTACTATGTTTGTTTTTGAGGCAGGGCCTCCCTGTAGCTCTGGGTTGCCTTTACCTCATGACTGTCCTCCTACCACCGAGCGCTTGGATTACAGGTGTGTGCTGTCAGAATCCTACACGTGACACCCCAAAACTGTCCAGTTAGGAAGTCCCACCTGCTGTGCTCCCTATGAACTTTCACACCACTCACGTCTGTTTGGTCAATCTATGGGAGTCCTCTGAAGACAGCCTGGGAATTGGGATAATGCACGAGAGACTGAGGGTGAGGCCCAAAGCGCTCCACCTGGACCCGCAGCCTGCCCGCATGCTTGCTTCCTACGCTCATGCTGGGCGCAGACTGGGCATGCAGAGTGGACCAAATCATTTTGATTCTGATCTACTTACAATTCCTTAGTTCTCCAAATAGAATTTCACCCACTCCATTCTTTGCAAGTCTGGACATGAAAGCAAATGGTCTCTTGTCTAGTCAAGACTTTAACTTCTGTATATTAAGCACCTGAACTACAGACATGATCAGAGGGTCTACTCCTGGGACTGAACTTAATTTCCTTCTCATAGCTTCTACACTAGTAAACACCTAGCTTTCAGTGTGTGTATGTGTGTCTGCACGCGCTCGCGTGTGTGTCATGGTTAGCATAAAGCCAGTTTAAAAATAACCCATGGGGATGTGAAGAGTGACAGGGATTTTTGGTAATCTACTTTAAAAAGATTTATTTATTTTATTTATTGCATATGAGTGCTTTATCTGCAGAAGAGGGCATTAGATCATATTATAGATGGTTGTGTGCCACCATGTGGTTGCTGGGAATTGAACTCAGGACCTCTGGAAAAGCAGGTGGCACTCCTAACCACTGAGCCATCTTTCCAGGTCGGTAATCTACTTTTAAATTGAAGTTACAATTATTTATCCCCCCCAAAGAAATAAAAGTTCTTTTCCACTATGAACGAACAAGCAAAAACCACAGGGATCAAAGGGATATGATGCTTACCATCTGACTTCTGCTTGGGGGAAACCTGCAGATTGCTCCTGCTGGCCTCAGACAAGGCCTCCACCTGAGTCAAGCGAGCAGGGCTTAGGGCAGTGGTTCTCAGCCTTCCTAATGCTGCGACCCTTAATACTGTTCCTCACGGTGCAGTGACCCTCAACCATAACATTATTTCATTGTTACTTAAGCACAACTTTGCTATTTATGAATTGTAATATAAATATCTGATATGCAGGATACTGATATGCAACCCCCAAAGGGCTGAGAATCACTGGCTTAGGGGGAGCATCACCTAGTGTGTGTGGAGATCAGCACAGGGCTCTATAGAGCTTTGTTCACGACTGCCCCAAATTTACAAGACACACAAGTACCTGAGTATTCACATCCTGGGAATCCATGGACACTGCTCTTGGCAGAGAATTGTACCTAAGTTTCCTATCTGATAATTTAAATAAAGTACTTACTGAATACACAGTTTCTGAAACATTTTCCTTTCCATACGGTCAGATTTTTGAGGGAATCAGGACCAAAAACAATCCCAAGAAAACTAGTTATACAATTAACTGTGAAATAAAAACTGCAACACTCGGCATTTTTATCTGCACTTGATAAAGCCTTAGTAAAACAAGGCAGCAGATGACAAAGACATTTATGGAGTATTTGTTTGTTTCAGTCTTTCAACCAATACAATGTTACATAAAAACATGAAGTATTGTGAAGGTTATTACTGTAACTGAACTGCAATGAATTAAACAGGGTTTCCAGCTTTATGGGTCAGCGTTCTCGCACAGGTTACAATCATTTTTGTTTAAAACAGTGTACGAGGGCTGTGGTGTGGCCGTTCCCTGATGTCTCCTTCAAATGCCTGACAGCACTCTAAATGGACTTCGTCAAGGGGCTACCTTAATCTTCTCCATCTCGTGTCATAATCCAATGGCTCTGTCGACAGGAGAGACCCTACTACTCCAGAAAGCCTGACCAAAAGCACACAATATCCAAAACAAATTAATTGCAAATGGACACAGAGCTTAAAATCAGCAACCGACTGTATGCTGCTGCTGTTGGCTTCAACGCGAAGCTGGCAATGGAGGGCTGATGTTTCTTTCACTGAATATACACTGAACTGTCCAACACAAATTAACCAGTCTGAAGTGTTCTTTTATAAAGCGGCGGTCTTTCATGTGGTGAACATAAACTGAATTATTACAGCCAAACCGTTCCTGGGTATAGAATACTGCAGATGGATGGCGGCTTAGCAGGTAACTGTCGTCACATACACAATTGATGCCTTTTAAAAAATTACCAGAAGTTTTTTTATTCCAAACAACTAACATTATATGTCTGAGATTAACCATAATGAATCATAGTGGTGCCACCACTTGAGAGCAACTTCCTTATCTTTGAGGACTAAGCCTAACGGCCATGCCAATTATGTTTTCCCAATCTGTCATGTCAGTGCAAGCACATAGAATGTGGATGCCTCCAAAGGCAGCTGGGAGTGAGTGCCTGTAACACACATAGGTTCTTTTTACCCTAGGACTTTATTTTGCACTGAAAAAGGTGGAGGAGGAGAAGAGGGGCAGGACAGAAGACTGCCGTTTTCGTTCTTCCAATGTATGCACAGGTGATTACATTAGGAGCAGGATTCTGTAGGAACAAATCCATTTGATAAATTCAGATTTGGCAAGACAAATAGAAAGATTAAACAACTTTATCACAGCATGATTGCAAAATTAAAGCTTAATTCTTCAAATCTGGTAGATTTACTAAAATTATCAGTATCTGCCATAAAATAGTAACACAATTTTGCAAACCATGTAAATAAACATATACTAGAATTCATTTCTTTTTGTTTTCTTCAAAATTTTTTCCTATCATTAATTTGTGTGTATGTTTGTGTGCGCACACCTGTGCCACAGTGTGATGTGAAAACCAAAGGACAAGTTGCAGGAGTTAGTTCTTTGCTTCCCTCTCGTGGCCCTGGGGACTGCACTCACCGTGTCAGGCTAGGTGGCAAGCCCCTTTACCTGCTGAGCCACCCTGCCAGTCCCAGAATCCATTTCTTTCTAGTTCTTCTCTTTTTTCTTTTTTGAGACAGGGTTTCTCTATGTAGCCCTGGTTGTCCTAGATTTGCTATATAGGCCAGGCTGGCCTAGAACTCACAAAGAACTTGACTCTTTCTGCCTCCTGAATATGCTACCACACCCAAATTCTAGAATTCTTTCTTTAAAAAATTTTTTTTTAAATTTAATTTTAATTTACATGCATTGGTGTGAGGGTGTCAGTTCTTGGAGTTACAGACAGTTGTGAGCTGCTATGTGTGTGCTGGGAATTGAACCCAGGTCCTTTGGAAGAGCAGGCAGTGCTCTTAACCACTAAGCCATCTCTCCAGCCCTAGAATTCTTTCTTAAAACATTAGAACTATTGCACAGAGAAGCAAAACAACTAGTCTGAGGCACTTAATATATGTTGAAATTACAACATGTTCTTTCAGATACTAGGTAACTTTTCAAAATGGTCAAACTGAAGCAACGTTGCCACTGCCAGATTCACTCTAGTAATGGATATTTGAGTTAGGAAATAGAGCAACTGTCTAATTTAGCTATGTTGTGAAACTCACTTTTGGCATAGAAGCAAAGGGGAGAGAAAGGCTTTAGGGGCTTGAGACAGGCAGATTAGGAAAATGAGGATGGCTCCTTTGCTTGGGTCCTCTGAGAGAGCGATATGCAGTCTAAGCACTGCACCATCTCTCCAGGCTATAGCTTTATTTTCAACAAGGTTTCATACACTTCTTCATCTAAATGTCATTTCTGAGAACAAGATGCCATGTGAACTCTGGGCTAAAAGGAAGTGCCAAGGGAGGAAGGATGTCCATTTTAGAGTGGCTCCTCGCAGCACCTGCCTGATAGTCACATGCTTTATGCCTCCAACGCAAACTTCCATACACACTGACACAGCTTTCCCAATGTCAAAGGTTACTTTGTATTTTGTATACTTTTATACATTTTTTTCCTCCAAAAAGCAAATAAAGTGATAAGATTTTTTCTTTAAATGTTTCTCCTCCCTTCCCAGTCCCTTTTTTGTGTGCGGGCACCAGTGAGGCAACAGGTCAAACCTGAGTGCTGTTCTTCATCTTGTCTTCTGACACAGAGACTCTCACTGAGCCCCGGGCCCCTGGTTAGGCTAAATGACTGGCCAGAGAGCCCAGGGATCCTGTCTCCCTCTCGAGCACTGAGGTACAAGGGCGTGCCGCCACACCGGGCTTTTAGTGTGAACACGAGCTTGAACTCAGACACTCACGCTTGCATGACAAGCGCTTTAGCAGTCGAGTGAGCTTCCCAGTGTCTCCTCTAAGGCTTTCCACCTCCTTCCCGACCCTACTCACGGCTGGTATACTGTTCTGAAAACTGTATAATCTAGACAGTGTCTCCCCGGTCAGCTAACTTCCTCAAACGCACTTCCCCGTGGTGGAGAAGCACAGCACCAGGCTCTAAAGACTTTCCTGGGATGAAGTGAGTGTGAACCAGGGAACTGTTCAGTCACAAAACTTCTTCAGGGATAGAAGATTTAAACAATAAGTGATAATGGCTTAAAACAGAATTCTTACCTCAATTTCAATATAAGCCAATGACTTACTGATAGAAATTCCTTAGTGATAATTAATAATTGGCTGTGTTAAGAGTAACAAACTGTAATGCCATTTAAGTGACTTTAAATTGAAAAAAGGCATATCTAAATGTTTGTAAACAAGAGAAGTAGATTAAGAACAATTATTAAAATTTTAGTCAAGCTAAATAAAGAAGCTTTGTAAGTTGACTATTTAGCACACAGTTACCGTGAGCATGAGGGTAAGACAGAGACAAATGCAGATCAATTTTTCAATACAGAAAACAAGTCACCCACATGTTGGAAAAAATTATCATTATTAAGTATCTTTATTAAGCTTGGTTCTGTCTGAAATGAGTTCTAGAGAATAGTTTTAGTCAGCCAGAAGGCAATCATAGGATTTAAACATGTGGCACAACACATGGGAAGCTGGTGTGGAGAATCATGCTATCAAAAGGACCACACAACAGAGAAGCAAGCAAGATGTAGTCACGCAGAACCATAAGCTATTAAGAAAAGGTTTTGATACATGCTTTGTACTTGGTGTAGCCAGTTTCAGAATTACTCACTTTATGTAGTCTACTTCTCCTGGTGAAGAGCTTCAATGAACGCATCAAGTTTTTCTTGAATTTCTCTAACTTTCTCTATGGAGATACAAATAGATAAACAAAGGCATCGCGCGTTATTAGAGAGGAGTCCTTACTATTAAAATTGCTAACACAATTTCTTTAGCTCTTTGAGGAAAAAGCAGGAAACCATTCTTACTAAACCTCCCGTAGTCCATGCCCTGGTGGGTCAGAAGAGCAGGGAGGAGAGAAATGCCTGACAGACCCTGTTGGGAACTCTCACATAGAACAGTGTCTGTCCACCCACGCGTACAAGTGCTTTAGTGCACACTTAGATTCCGTGAAGCTCCTCCAAAGAAAATAACAGGCTAGTTTTAGGAACTAAGGGGATAACTGGAAATGGTGGCTCGTGTCTGGAATCCAGCACTTGGGAGGCAGACTGCGAGTTGAAGGGCAGACCGACTGTCGCAACAACAGTGAAAGAACAAAACCAGGAGGATATCTAACTGTCCCTAAGTGACAGGTGAAGTTATCCAGGAAGATGAGGCAACGCCACCTTAGAAAATGATGTGACTGGTGTCAACCTGGCAAGGACAGACTTATGCTGGTTAATCTTGGTTGTCAACTTGACACAGCCTAGAGTCGTCTGGGAAGAGGGAACCTCCACTGAAGAACTGCCTTGGTCAGATGGCTGGCGGGAGGCTCCAGCCTACTGTGGGCAGCACCATCCCTAGGCAGGGAGGGAGGCTCCAGCCTACTGTGTGCAGCACCATCCCTAGGCAGGGAGGGAGGCTCCAGCCTACTGTGTGCAGCACCATCCCTAGGCAGGGAGGGAGGCTCCAGCCTACTGTGTGCAGCACCATCCCTAGGCAGGGAGGGAGGCTCCAGCCTACTGTGTGCAGCACCATCCCTAGGCAGGGAGGGAGGCTCCAGCCTACTGTGTGCAGCACCATCCCTAGGCAGGGAGGGAGGCTCCAGCCTACTGTGTGCAGCACCATCCCTAGGCAGGGAGGGAGGATCCAGCCTACTGTGTGCAGCACCATCCCTAGGCAGGGAGGGAGGCTCCAGCCTACTGTGTGCAGCACCATCCCTAGGCAGGTAGGGAGGCCTGGGCTGTATAAAGAAAGGAAGCTAAGCTTGAGCCAGCAAGGAAGCCAGCAGCAGGCTGCTGAGCAACACTCTGTTCTGCTATGGTTTCTACTTCAAGCTCCTGCCTTGAGTCTCAGTAATGGTTGTGACCAGGAAGTGTAAGCAAACACACTTATCTTCTTGAAGCTGCTTTCATTTAGTATTTTAGCACTGCAACAGAGAAGCAAACTGTGAGCCATCTTGCAGGGCATAACACTTCAATCTACACTTTTCTGGAAGGCTAGCTTCTACTTTCCCCCATTTTCTTCTTACTCTTTTTTCCCCCCTTTTCTCTTCTTTCCTATTCCCCCTCCTCTTTTTTTTGAGACACGGTTTCTCTGTGTATCGCTGGTTATCCTGGAACTCGATCTGTAGACCAGGCTGGCCTTGAACTCACAGATATCTACCTGCCTCTCCCTCTGAGTGCTGGGATTGAAGGCGTGCACCCCGCCTTCCCAGCCTACCTTCCATTTCTTAATCAGCAGTCAAACTAGCAAACATACTTGATTTCCCAAATGAAGCTAGTCCTAGTTTTAAAACTAATCCATTCAGTTGCTTAAAAACAAGTAATTAAAAAAAAAATGAGTGTTTTCAGAGTTTCATATACATGCACTTCATCAAGCTAAATCATTCTTTAAAAGAATATTTAAATGATCTCACAGCAGTTCGGGAGGAGATGACCATGATCTCCATAAAAACCAAACAATAACAACTAAATAATAACACTTGACCAGACTCCCCAGTGAGCTTGAAGAGCACGGCACGAAGGAAACCCCACAAAGGCGTGCATTTCCAGGCTGAGCAGTGCTCAACCACTCCCTGCTGCAGTCTGCTTGGGAATGTCTTGCCATATGCAGAAAGGAAAATCCAACTTTATTTCATGCATGATCTGAGTGCAACTGGGCAGCCACAGGGTCAGTCTGACAGTTTTGCCCTATCAATGGCCTCAGCGGGGCAGACTGTCTGCAGATGAACGGCGCAGTAACCCATAACAGGAGACAGATCAGAGAAAGAGCTACTGTGTGGAGGTATACCATAGCCCCAATGGGCAGGTATCTAATTCTGTAAGTTCTAAAGAAAAAAAAAATCCAAGTTTTTGGAAACAAGTGGTAAACAGTATTTTTTTTTTCTAAATGAAAGTTAAAGGACTATTCAACATAAAAATACAGAAAATTCTGTTTCTCTTAAAAATTTATGCTTTTATGAAAAAAATGCAATTGTAATATCAGGGTATGGTACTGCCTTGCCATACAAGTTTAGGAATGCCACAAAGGGTATAAACTAGCAGCTGTAATGGGGACGGGAGGTGTGAAGAGAGAATGGGCTGTTACGAGGAAAAGTGCAATAGTCAACATACATCACTTCAACCTAACAAGTTCAGTTCTTTGTCCTTTTCACTTGTACAATGGACTAGATGGAGTCTTATAGGACACTGAAGAAATGCTACCCTTCCCCTTTTAGAAAAGTTTATCTTGACTTATGTATATGTGTGCGCCTGTGTTGTGTGGTCAGGTGCAGCTAAGTGCAGTTGCGAGGAGCTGCCCTGTGGGCTCTCTGCTCCTAACTGCTGTGCCATTTTCCCCCAGACCCAGAGCTTCCACCTTTGAGAAGCATTCCCTAGCCCGGTGAGGAGGCGCACACCTGTGGTCCCAGCACGTGGGAGGCAGAGGCAGGCGGATGGATCACTGCGAGTGTGAGGTCAGCCTGGTCTACAAAGTGAGTTCTAGGACAACCAGGCCTGTTACATGGAGAAACCGGTTTAGAAGTACAGAAAGAAAGAAAGAAAGAAAGAAAGAAAGAAAGAAAGAAAGAAAGAAAGAAAGAAAAGAAAAGCAAGGCAGGCAAGTGGCATTCTTTGCTTACTCTCTTACTTCTGATTGAGGAAATATCTACTCTTTTGAAGTGATTTCAAATCCGACATTGTGCTCCTCTCTTTGAGTCCTGTAGGCCCCACTGCTAAGGACAAGCCCTGCTCACCTTCCTCTGATTTAGAAACACATACGATGTCTGCTGCCAAATGCCAAATGAAAAGAGAAAGCTTATTGGGGCTTTTTGTGTAAAATAGGATACATTCTGGTAAAAATCAGAAAGGAGCACAAGTCAGCATGACTAGTTGTAAAGTAAACTCCCATTTCTCTTAAATATTTGGATTAAATATTTACAACTAGAGAATTCTTATAAAATCTGTGGCCTCTTTGATAAATTAAACCGATCCAGGAAGGGCTTAAACTATTCTGTTACACAGTTCTACACGTAGAGAACACAGAGCCTGGTTCCCATTTACTCAATGTTTATTTAAAAGATGAGCCATCTCACACACCAATTCATTGTGCATCTTGATTGGGTCATGAATATTCCCATAATCCCCAGCTCATAACCCGCCAGCCTCAGTGAATGACATTCCTTCTTTTTTCTTCTCTTCAGATGACGTGACACCCATTCACATTTTAGGTCTCTTTATCCCCACATGAAATAGCACTGCTCCTCTCAGCGCTTTTTGAGTCTTCTGATACTTGCTCTAAAAGTCCCAGATACAGACTAATCTGTAATTAGGTTCTGAATACCCTGACTGCCAAAAGGCCTGACCTGGGGAGAGTTCACATTAGTGGTTAGTATCAGTTTAGAGCCACACACAAAGCGTTCCCACATGCACTGAGATAAAGCTTAGGTAAAACTTTAGATGTCTTAAAGAAAGCATGAAGAAATCAGCCCAAGAACTAACTAAATAGACCCAGAGGTCCAAGTCACCTAAGAGCTCTCTCTCTCCTACCATGCCGCTCCATGCTGTCCTTAGGACACCTCAAGAGTCATGTTCTTCAGGCTGCTTGCTGATGGCTGGGGATTGCTGGAGCCCTGCTTCCTACGGAGTTCACACCCTACTGAGAACACTTGCTATTTATTGCACAACTGTACTATATAGATGCCATTTAGAAACTCAGGATCCAGAGGAATCTCAGATACAGAGAAACAAGGAAAAAGGAAATTACAAAGGGAAATAGGAAACCAGAACCCAAATTATCAAAACTATAGGCAACTCGGCTGTCCATGATGATCTACTCACTGTTCTGCCTCAACAGAACTTAATCCAAACATTAAAGGATACTATGAAAACTGTGCTGTTTTATACCTAAAGCTATCTTAATGCTTGGCGCAAGAGCGCAGCTCCCATTTGCTAATACACAAGTAGCTCAACAGTTACTCCTGCTCCCCCCCTTCCCTCCCCCCCCCCCCCCCCGTTCCCCTGCCTCTCCAGACTGTTTGTTCTGGCCCTCACTACATGGACGGGGCTGGCCTCTAATCACAGAGGTCCACGTGCATGTGCCTCCCCAGTGCTGGATAAAGGTGTGCCCCACCACGCTCTGCTCCAAATCCAGCTTTCTTAAACTATTTTGAAGTCATTTTAAGACATGGTAACTAGTCCTATCAGGCTCCTCTGGTGAACATACCCATTCATATACTTGCTAAGGATTTTGTAGTCTATGCCAAAGGGCTTCGGTGTAAACGCAGAGCAGCAGCCTATGTTTAGGCCTGTGTTCTGGTTAGACTCTGGGATCTTCCTACTTGCATGGCAATAGTGATTTCAGCTCGGCTGCCTATTAGTGATTCTAGGTCTCTCCTACTCAAGCACAAAGAAGAGTGCCATTCAAGGTGCTGGCCAGTGTCGGTAGGAACAAAACCATGACTTTTGGTCGTATCACACTCACTGAAAGGCGGAGCTGCTCAGCGAAAGGAATTGCATGTGGGATGGAAATCCATCTAGCTCCTGAGAGACACTTTAGAGGAGCCACATTAAGTAATCATGTACTTGGACACTTACACTACTGGCCCATCCTGAGAACAGCACGTTGAAGACCTATGGCTGGGAACATACTCAGCTGTACAGTGCTGCCTAACCTGCACAACGCCCTGAGGTCAGCTTCCAACACTACACAGACCAGGTGGGAGGCGGAGACGAGAGGATCCGAAGTGCAAGCCACCTCTATGCTTGGGCTACACGAGACAACGACACAACGCCCCAGAAACAACTCAGGTGTGGCCATTTGCCTTATAATGTTGTTGAACTCAGCATCGACTTTGAGAAGAAGGACGAGACATTCCTATCAGGTGTGGACCAGGTGGCTGTATCCTAGTCCTAAGCTAAACTGCTGTGCGGTGGCTTGCTGACCACAAGAACTGGTTGTCCAACTTTACTTTCCACTGGGCATTAGGAGGGCATACAGAGCTTTCTGTAGCATGTTCTTGCAGTGTCACCAGCCTTACTCAAGTTCCACTTTTGTACAAGATGATCCAGCCTCTGACTTACACAGATGAATAAAATATTCTAAATGTGGTCTTTTAATATTGGTGATTCTTTTAAAATCAAAATTTAAAAGCATTCTGTAGGGTAATGATAGAAATAACAGTATTTGTCACATTGCCCTTTAGGGAATACTTTTCCTAGGGGAGGAAAAATTATGATTTATATTGAATTCTTTTCTTTCTTTCCTTTTCTTAAAAAAACAAAACTTTTTTTTGAGAAACGGCTTTGCTATACAAACCCAGGTTGGCCTAGAACTCACTATGTACCCCAGCTGGGATTTGAACTTGAACTCATGGCAATCCTCCTGCCTCAGCTTCCTAAATAAGTGGAATTACAGGTATGCCCCACCATACCTTGCTATGCTCAATTCTTAGAAAAGCCAACATTAAAAGTATCTACAGCAGGCACTTTCAGGACCAGTAATAACAACAACAAAAACAGCTTCTATGTCATTCATGACCATCTTTTTCTAGTAAAAACCACAGAATCTCTCAAGAGGTTTAAACTGTCTAATGTGAGTCATTTTATTGTGTCCAGCACATAAAATATTTCAGATCATATCAGCTCACAGAAAGATAATAAAAATTTAAAGTTATTTGATATTCTAATTTATTAGTGATACATTGTCTTATTTTCTCCTCTAATAACTAAAATATACTTTGTCAAAATGAATCATTTCATTTGCCAGTGTACTGCCAGTGTAGAAAATCTAAACATCACATTTCAAAGATATACTGACACAGGCAATTACTTGAGAAGATGGAAAAGGTCAGTAAATTATTCTGTTCCATCAAATTAAATAAAACTTCATAGTTTTTTGTCTTTTCCATTTTACTCCAATTTTTAAAAAGCATATTTTACTTTGAATTTTGTTAGGAGGTAAGCTGAAACATTTTAAGAAAAGAAAAACCACCCAGGCAGCCCTTAAAGAGATAGGGCATCATTTATCACTTGCAAAGACAGATTTATAAGAAGAGGGCCCCTTCTGTTCCTTTAAGACTGCAAAACAGATGGGAAGTGAATGGCTAGTCAATGGGACAAGAAAACACACGGGAGGTGCCGCTGGATGCATGTTCCCAGCATAAGAAAGGAGGCCAAGATTGTAACTGCATGACTGGGTCCTGGAGAGGGTCTTTCTTCAAGCTGTTACAAAGACAAGCGCTGCTCCTCATCCTGCCGTCAAACTGTTATAAATATTGGTTTGTCAAAGGCCTTCAGCTCCGATGCTTTAAAAAGGAGTGGTAGCTGATAAATGAATCACAGGAATGAGTCTCAAACAGCTTATTAATGGAATTTTTTAAAAAAGAAAAAAAATAAGCTAAGAGAATGTAATTCCGATTATGAATTGAATGTTTAGTCAAGCTCAAGTTGAGATGAAATAAAAAATGAAATACATATAGCTCTTAAGTAAGACGTTCCATTAGGCCAAGTGCTGCCCAGCTTGCTGGAAGCACGTCCCAACAAGGAGGTCTAGTTACTATTACAAGCTGTCTTTCTCTAATCGGCAGTGCCGGGGACCAGAAATATTATACTTTTCTGCTTTTCTAGTTGAACACCCAGAATCCAAAAATCTAAACTCTAAAATGCTGGAAAACCTGACATTCAGAGAGTATCACGTGAGTCTCAAGTTCCAGGTTTCACAGCCTTTTGGCTTAGAAGTGCGTGACCTGAACTGCTGTAGTAAGAGCGGAGGTAGCCAAAACACAGTAACTCCAGAAGTGACGTCACATATTATTTAAATTAGAATTCATCCTCAAGATTTTAATTACACTTTCTTTTTCTCAGCTGCCTGACATGGGTGCTGGAACCAAACTCCTAAGAGCAGTCCATGCTTCTGATCACTGAGCCATCTCTCTAGCCCCAAATTCTAGATTTTTTTTTGTTTTTTTTTTAAAGAAATTTACCTTTTAATTAACAAGACATCAGGTACATGTGTGTGAATGAAGGGGCATGTGAGTATATGTATGTAGATATAAGCTCTAGATGCTCAACGCTTGGCTCACTTAGAAGACAGGCTCGGAAACATTGATTAAAAACACAATATAAGAAGCCAAATGACAGGAGCTGCTGTATCTGCAGTCACTCTCAAGCAGAAAGCAGACTGAGACGAACAGAACCACCGAGCACTTCTAAGAAGGCGCCAGCGCTGACAGACCTAGCCCGCTCTGCCTTGGCCGTTCATGTCCTTAACCTCAGTGAACACCAGTTTCTAAGTGGACAACAGGAGGATGCTTCCTCACACAAGCCTGAGGTCCACGTGGGTCACAGGATCCAAGCTAACAGATGATCAGCTCCATGGGAATCTCTCTACTTCTCAACAGACTACATTTCATTCCCATAGAACTAGTTTCTCTTCATTTTTAGTAATCGGTGGGAAATTTTCAGTAGAGATGAGAATAAGAATATTTAGAAGAAGCCAGTGGATTCTGAGAAGCAGGGCAGCAGGCAGTTTTTCCTTAGGATAAGAGAATCAAGATTTTAAAAAGTGGTTAGATCTATACCAAAGGGTCTATGCATTAATTTTAAGATGAAATCAGTTTGGGCATCTTTGGAGAAGACAGACAGGATGGAGGCACGGGCACATGGGCAGGAAGGCCAGGGTCCTGGACAGGTGCATGGACTCTCAAGAATAGTGATTGTTAGTACACAGTATGCTACAACATGGCCTCCGGGTCACATGGATGCTATAAAGTAACTTTTCTAGAGGTTTTGTTTTCATTAACGCTGCTTCTTTTCTGAATGAGTATTTCCAAAGTAAGGCTTACAAAGAGAAGGCAGTGAACTGTAGCCCACCCTGCTAGACGAGAAGCTGGGTGTAAGTGCACCAACAGTGAACTCAGCATTTAAGCCGGGTGTGGTGGCGCTTGCCTTTAATCCCAGCACTCGGGAGGCAGAGGCAGGCGGATCTCTGAGTTTGAGACCAGCCTGGTCTACAAAGTGAGTCCATGACAGCCTGTCTCAAAAAACAAAACAAAACAAAAACAAAAAGAAACTGTCCCGAGGCCATTAAATCGTGTATTAAGCTACAGTGTTAATGGTAATATTCTCTGGTTGGGACAGTTTTCATAATGAATATGCACTGGCTTTTTTTTTTTTTTGATAATAATAAAATACTTAAAAATGAAAACCTAAATCTTGGTAGTGTATCTGTTAGATCTATTTAAAGATAGAGCTGTATACACAGCTCAGAGTAAGAAGTTGTGGGGGGGGGGGGAAGGAGATATTAGATTGAAAGTAGGGCTGGGGAGATGGCTCGGAGCACAGCTGCTCCTCCACAGCTCCTGAGTTCAATTCTTAGTAACCACATGGTGGCTCACAACCATCTGTAATGAGATCTGGTGCCTTTTTAAAAAACATAGCTAAACAATCTTAAATTCCTGCCTCAGAACGGGGACAAAAATTAACTTTACTTATTAATTAAAAACAAAAAATAGCAGCCTCTGTCTACAATCTAAAGTACTAAAACTAGAGCAGACCAAAGAGACATGTAAGGGATAATTAAAATGGACTATTTTGTACATGGATGGTAACAGTGAAAGAAACAAAAATCTCCCTAAAATGAACCATCAAAGCTTGAAAGCCTCATCAGCCCAAACAACACTTCAATACTACTCAAGATGGAAACAGAGCAGAGGAGAACACATGGCTGCCAACAACAGAGGCGGATGCCACGGTGAGCCATTGTCATGCAGGTCTGTGCCATGTCTTTACCCTTTAAGACTGAGCACATCATGTACAGATGTCATCATTCCCATGACTAGGATGATTCAGGTGGTGACATTTCTTTTTTTTCCCTCTCCTGCCCTCCCCTTGCTTCCTTCCTTTGAGGCAGGATTTCTCTGGGTGGCTTTGGATGTCCTGGAACTTTGTAGATCACGCTGGCCTTGAACTCATAGAGACTCGCCTGCCTCTGCCTCCTGAATGCTGGGATTAAAGGCATGCGCCACCACTGCCTGGCTTAGACGATGAAAATTTTAAGGGAATTCTGCATTGTACTTATTGGGAGGGAAAGTTTAGAAACATATAATAGTAAAATATCAAAATTTCTTTGGCTTTAACCTGTGTCTCCATTTAACCCTAAAAACTGTACTTCACACTGAGCATGGTGGTGGATGTTTTTAATCCCAGCACTTGGAGGCACGGACAGGTGGATCTCTATGAACTGGAGGCTAGCCAGTTCTAAGCCAGCTATAGCCATATAGTGAGATCCTGTTTTAAAAAGCCAAAAGGAAAAAAGAAGAGTATTTCCCATATACTTGGTGTAGGTTGTCTATAGTGGGTCTATAACCCATCAGGTTCTTCTTTTCACAGTATTTGTTCATGCCTTGCTTAATTTTATTTTTTTAATATACTGTCATAAACCAGATTATATTGTGATTATATTTGGATTCCCATTACTAGATTCTATTTTTCCCATTTTTGAATAGGAGAGAATACATAAAAACATACAATTTGAAAAAGTAGGGCTGAAGAAGGGGTGTCTTTGAGGCTAAGAGCACTGGCTGCCCTTCCAGAGGGACTTGGTCAATTCCTAGCACCTGCATGGCAGTTTACAATGGCCCATAACTCAGTAGCAGGGGATCCAGGGCCGTCTTCTGGTCTCCTCAGGCATGAAGTATGCATATAGTCTACTTACATACATGCAGGCAAAACATTCATATACATAAAAAAATCTTTAAAAGAAAAATTGAAAAACATTCATCCCAACCTTAAATTTATTATTTCATTCCAATATTGCTCATTAAGGAAAAAATAATACTTATAAGAGGAAAAAACCCCCCAGATTTCTAGTTTTAAATATGGACACTGGTTTCCACAATAGCACATAAACAGAATTTGCTTTACAGCAGTGGTTCTCAACCTGTTTGTTGGTTATGATTCATAACAGTGGCAAAATTACAGATATGAAGTAGCAACAAAAATAATTTTATGGTTTGGAGTCATCACAACATGAGGAGCTGTATTAAAGGGTCACAACATTGGGAAGGTTGAGAATCACTGCTTTAAAGGTTGTGGTTAGGTACATGTTTAATTCCATCACTTTGGGTTGGAGGATGGAGACAGGTAGATTTCTGTGAATTTAAGACCAGCCTGGTCTACATAGTGAATTCCAAGCCAGTCAAAGCTACCCAGTGAGACCCTGTCTCAAAACAAAACAAAACAAAAAAAACAAAACCAACAAACAACATCCTTAATACAAACCCAACTCATAGATTATTGAAAATAAGATTGTTTTATTTTCATTTGTAATTATAATCTCATTTATAATAATGAGTTGTAAATTATAATTTGTAAATGATTAAAATCATTTAAACTGTGTTTAAAGCAATAAGATATTTGCTAATGAAGTGTTGAATACAGTAGCCTATATAATATAATGTAAATCTCTCTTTAATCTTACACCAATTTATTCCTCAATTATGACTTTAAAAACCAGACTTGGGCCATGAAAAATGCCATTTCATCTGAAGGCTCAGTTTGAGCCTGCATTTCCTCATCAATTCAGGAAAGAACATCCCGAGGCCTTGTCATAGGGAATTCTATGTGTAAATAACTACTTCTCTCTCTACCACAGAGGTTTCTCCCTAAGGATTACTTTACTCTTTGTGCCAGCTCTGTCCTTTCTTGGCTATAAAACAAAACAGAGCCCGCCTCATGCATGCAGATTCAGGGTAAAAATAATTCTTTGTTTTTCACAGTTGCTCTGTCAATTATACCTTAGTATGAAAAATACCTTCACAATGGCAGAACTTACAAAAGTAGTAACTTTTATCCAGAAAAGATGTCCTAGAGTCACTAGTAACATAAAACAGAAGTGTTTATCTTGTAGTAAAAAGTATTAATCTTTCCTTTTTACAAACATATTTTTCTAGAAATAACTATTTCAAAACACTTGAATGCCAAAGAAAATGTGTTCCAATACACTTAAATTCTTAACGTCAGAACTTTATTAAAGGTTTTATGTGTGTGTGTGTGAATTGGAGAGACTGGCAACTAGGGAGTCATCACTGGGGGCCCATAAATCAGAGGTTTGCACACAGTGAAAGTCAGATACAAGTCAGTGAGGGAGGGGTTGGTACCAGAGTGAATACAGAAAAGATGAGCCACTCACAGAGATGAGACAGGAGCTTCTGGCGAGACAGAGGAACGGTCTGAGCCACCTCCAGCCCCTCCCTCTGAAGTGCAGAGAAGGGCTAATGAAGTCAGTGTTACAATCGTGATTGAGAGTCACTGGCCATGTGTGATGTATAACACAGGGTACAGTAAACCCATAAATAAACTCAATCTCCTTGCTAGGGTGGGCTGGTCATTCTAGACATGAGAATGTTTCTGTGAGTGCTTACTCTGGCTGGGTTTACAGTTATGTGTGGGAAGGCAGTATTCTTTCTGCTCAATTACACAACCAGGGCAGCAGCTGAGTACGCTTTGAATCCCTGAGGGAAGGCAAGCAACCAGGTAGGAGGGAAAATATTGGCTTAGGTGAAACGATAATGACCTAGAAGAAGGAGTAAGAAAAAAGGGACGAAGATGTGCCAGGAGCCAGGAGCCAGGCGGGGGGAGGACAAAGAAACGGCAAGAGGGCTGAGAGAAAAGCTGGGAGCCCGCAGTCCCGGCTCCTCAGGCTTTCTTCCCTGTCATTCTGACTGCACCTTGCGTTTATTTCTCTTTCTGTGTATGTGAAGTGCCTGCATGTATGTGCATGCAGCACGTGTGTATGTGGCACTTACGGAGGCTTGAGTGACAGGCAGCTGTGAGCCGCTCGATGGGAGTGCTGGGAACTGACCCTGGGTCCTCGGCAGAGCAGTAAGGAGCCATCTGTCCTGTGCCCGCTTCTCTCTTTCCCCTCTGGACCTAGGTGCTAAACTCAAAGCCACTCTTTTCTTTAAATCGTATTAAAACTGTTTTCTTTTGCCTACTTTACAGAAACAAAATTGTTATGCGGCCATATTTGTGACAGTCACATATTATTTTCAAAAGAGGTCATTTGTGTATATGTCCCAGTTAAGGAAGAGGAAATGGCCCTGCTGTGAATAGATCTCCAGGAAATACTTGGGAGTGAGGAAGTAAGCGATGGTGAGGAATGGCAAGAATCGCAGAATGTCCATGCAGTTTAGGCTTTACATTCAGAATAAAATCGCCTTTATGGGGTGGTTTTTAGTCCCCATCTCCCAGGACCACTGATCTTATCTGTGAAGCAGCAGACGCCAGAGGTTAGAAATACAAAGTAATCAACAGAAATTAAATCTCAGGCTCACCTGACACTCTCCCTTTCTGAACACAGGAGAATAAAAGCATTCCAACTAGCTATGGTTCTGTTAGCTATGACCTACCCACTTTTTAATTCAGATTTAAAACGAAGACATTCTTATGACTAGCCCATTAATTAGGATGGTACCTGAGTCACTGAAAGCATCTGTAGACTTAGGCGACTTTGGTAAGTTCCTCATCATAGGTTTGCACATGAAGTCTTAGAGCATGCTCCTGTTGCTTGCTTTTTGTCATCATAATTTAAAAATGAACAAATACGTCTGTTTTCAGTCATTAAATAATGTTAACCATGCTGAGCTGAGTTCTTATAGTATGCATGACTTCTGTTGCTGAATATCGGGTAATTCAGAGAAAAGCCCCTTGTATCTGTGGTCTCTGTAGCCAAGTTTTGGCGTCACAAGTGAATGTCACACAGCCTAAGACACAAAGGTTGTATCTTTGCTCCTTTCTAATTATCAGGAGAAAGCACAGGATGGCGGATAAGAAGAGACTGGGAACGTGAAGAAACACAAAGAGGCGCCTGAGCAGCATTGTACATGCTCAAGAGAAACAAACTCTAAGTTTCCAGTAACAATTGCTTGCTGTCTGGGAGATGGCTCAGGCATCAAACAATAAAGACCAGTCAACAGAGGCAAGAGGCCGGCACGCTGCTGCTCTCCTGCTCTCTAATCCCCCAGGCCTGCTAAAAAGGCCAGCTGTTGCCACCTCGTGCAGGGCGGAGGCAGTCAGCAGAGCAGATGAACTGGGGGCGGGCAGAGGGGATATTGCAAAATTCTAAATTAACATCCTCTTTGATTTTTACAGCTTTTAACATGAAGGCTATTCAACTATACCATTACAATAAGCCTGCACAGTGCCAGCCAGAGTGCATTTTTGTCTTTATATTTCACATATTTTTAATTTCATGTTTATATTAGTGAATCTGAAGAAATACACAGAAACTTCAACACTCAATCCTGCTCAACAAAAATCCTAAAGTTAGAGTAACAGCCAATTAGAATTTGGAGGGTGGTGTATCTCACACCGGGCCTTAGGACTCAGCTATGAACACAGCACACTGAAGCGCTCTTTAGTTTGGGGCCTGGGGCTGTGGTTCAAGCTGGGAGAGTTGGCCCAGAGAGTTCAGGCAGAGCCCTGGTGGATGGGGCCTGGAACCCTTAAACCAAGCACTCAGTAAGTGGGAGCAAGTTGAGCAAAGTTTTTCTAGATATACAGCAAGTTTGACACCAGCACAGAGGAAACATCCAGGTTTGCGGTGGCTGATTATAATGGCTCTGGCAGTCTGGAGACAGTTTCCAGATCATACAAAGAGGACAGGCTTCCTTCAGCTCACCTACTGACCTCATATGCATGTTTCTTTAACCAGATGTTGTCAGAGTGAAAGTCTCAGTTCCAAACTTCCTTGCATGGCAGGGAGGACTGAGGATAATAAAAAGCGGCACCACTGCTGACACCAGGGGACTGTCTCTGACATTCCACTAGATACACATCCCAATACAAAGGGTTAACTATGTAATTATACTTTCTAAAGCCTTGAGCTTTGCCTTCTTATAAATTAAAAATTCTAGGACCGTGTGGTAGCTTACCACCATCTACAGTGGGCCCAATGCCCTCTTGTGGCATATAGATGTATATGCAGGCAGAGCAAAGATACATGGAATACATAAATCTTTAAAAGACATTCCATAGGTAACCCAAATAGCTATCTATCTTCACAGTTGGCTCCACATTTAGACACTATAAAAATCTTTTACTCTTACTATCAAGATTCTCAGTGCTGGGTGTGGTGGCACACACCTTTACCCCAGCACTCGGGAAGCAGAGGCAGGAGGATCTCTGTGAGTTCGAGGCCAGCCTGGTCTACAAAAGTGAGTCCAGGACAGCCAGGACTGTTATACAGAGAAACCCTGTCTTGAAAAACCAACAAAACAAAACAAAACAAAACAAACCCAAAAAACCAAAAACCAAACCAAACCAAACCAAAACCAAAAACAACAACAAAAAAGAAGGCACCGCACGAGGTGATACAGGATTTTGATTTGTGCTCAGCTTTCTTCACAATACCAGTGGAGAAAAGTTAAAATTAATAGGTATTTTCTTTGAAAACAATTTTTTAATAGTACGTCTTTTCTGTTGAGATATTTTGGGTGGTAAGATAAACATTCTATTCTTCACCACTAATTGCATGCCTGCCCCCTCCCAATATGATTCCTAATTCACAGGTTCGTGTTTCACTCAATAAGCTACAATTTGTCACTGTCTCCATTACTTGAAGTCTGGCCAGCTGCAGCATCAAACAGTGCCTGTGTCATGTGATTCCGACACATCACACGTCAAACACATCCTTACTACTTACTCTAAAGAGTTCCAGGCTCATCCTGTCCTTCCCGCACTCCAGCTGTGGACACCACTGTGTGTCCAGAGTCCTGGCTTCTGTAAGTTAGCCTCCTTGCTGACAGACATGGAAGTGGGCTTTCTTCCCATTTCTTCCATCTTCCTAACCCTAGTCTCACTGCTTTACTTTGGGAGAGAATGACAAACTGCTTATAACTGAACAACCAGTGGGTGAACATCCAAAGTGATGAATGATTGAACACCAGGTAAACTTATGAGTGACAAAACATGAATGTTACCAACGTGTTAGTAAACTCTACGTGACACCATTCTTTACAAGTTTGAACTTATACTTCAATCTCTTGATTGTCCTATACTTTATCCCAAATGCCTCTGCCACACTAGACATCTTGTTCCGTCTAATACAGCCGTGACTAATAACCCTAGAGGGCAGTGTGGCTCGAAGCACTCCTGGCTATACTCCCCGTCCTCAGACCCAAGAGAAACAGTACGGAAAGGGCTTTCAGGACTCTTTAAACTCCGGGGCAGCCATGGCTCATCTCCATTCATGTGACTGATAAAGCTGAGTCATGGGCCAAACCTCTGCTTTTAAGGACATTATTCGGAACATTGACACCATAACTCTGTTTGCACAAACGTCACAAATCACTTCAAGGGGGCCATATGACTGCTTTCTTAGGGAAGTCACCAGAACATGGAACTTGGCTCGACAGAGCGCATATCTGAGTTAGTACTATACTTTCTTTAAATTATCAAGTTACAACTGGAAAATAACGGGACTCTGCAGGCTCTATTATAAAACATGAAAAAGCACATCACTTTTTTGTCACTTAAAAATGCAGAAGCTGGTAAAATTCATTGAAGAAATTTACAGTGTCATAGCTATGTCCTGAGGGATATAGAAATTGTGCACACTGTGACAATGACAAGTGTCTTGGAATTATGGAATTATGAGTCAAGGATTTCCAAACCCTTGCTGAACGGACGTCCCTGCGATTCACAAGAGGCATCTTGCAGCACAGAGGCTTTGGGGGCTTTGAGGACTCCCTGTATGAGGCCTGCACACAGGGCCTCCACAGCAGCACAAACCTAAACATACTGCCGAAGAGACAGGAACCAGCCAAATGTGACAGTGATGGAAACAAATGAGGTATATACATTAAAAAAGAAAGAAAGAAAAATGAAAGAGTTCCAAGAGAAAGCAATGGAAGCTTAGATAACCCGAAAGAAAAAACTGGATGAGGTGGCATAGAGGGAAGGGAAAGCAAGGCTGAGGCACAGGCACGGTCCCAAGGTACAGGGCACAGGGCACAGGGCACAGGCACAGGGATGGCCACAAGATGGGTACAGGCACAGGCACAGGCACAGGGACAGGGACGGCACGGGCACAGGCACAAAATCCTGCCTGGCTCTTCTGGACATTTTTGTGACTGACTGCTGAACTATAAACTCAACTTAAAAACTGCTCCCAAACTTGAAAACCTTCTTCCCACACAGTATTTTATTTCTTTCTCCTCTGATCACCTTGGGCTCTCAAAGACCCAGGCAAGGCTCCACACGAGGAATTTAGCAGCACTTAGAAGCAGACGTGCTTCCAACAGGCAAGGCTGTGGGTGGGGTGCTGCAGGTGCAAAGGCCAAAGGCTAGCAGGGTGTCGGCAGCCCGGCCCCTTGATGCAGATCTGTGTGGGGTGACGTGCTGTAGGGTGCTGGAGTACAAGCAGGATGATGAGTAAGTTTCTCAGGGAAGCCTGGCCTGGCTTCTGGGGAGAGGGACCCACAGGAGATGGGTAAGGGAGAGAATGTGGGGAAGATGAGATGGGCAGATCCCTGGCACACAGGTCAGATCATGAAAGGACTTCATGAAGAGGAGCAGCCTCTGGCAGGATGCCATGGCTTGCAAGGTAAAGAGGGCGTCCACACAGGGCGAGGTGCTGTGATGTGGTCTGGTATGAGACAGCTAAGAGTCCAAGATGGATGAAAAGAACATTTTTGTAATGGGGTGGGGGAGAAGGATCAGCAAAAAGTTCAGTTACACATTAAGAGGACTGAACAAAACAAGCAGCTATGTTAAAGAGACCAGAAGCCGTTTCCTCACTGTCAGAACTACAGTGGGAGAGCAAAGCAAGAACAAACTGGACAGAACTGGATACAATGCGAAACGGTCAGCATCCACTAAGAGTCTTCAATAGATACACATGACTAGGAGAGGGCATGCATGTGTGGGTATTGTATGGCTGTGACACACACACACACACACACACACACACACACACACACACACACACACACACACGCATGCACACTTTCTACTGAGAAGACCTAAGGACTAATATTTCACTAATAACAGACATATCCAGTTCTCAGACCTTGATTTCTAAATACCATTCTTGAAAGAAAGGAAGAAAGGAAGGAAGGAAGGAAGGAAGGAAAGAAGCAAGCAAGGAAGGAAAAGCTGTGTTAGGGAGTGAGCTGAACACTGTTATGTGGACGCTGCTCGGTGAGAGGTGAATGAGGTCTAAGGATTAGATACAGCGACACTCTGACTTTGAGAGCTCCTAAGAGAAAAATCTTTGTTCCTAGGAAACACACATTCAAGTATTTAGAAGTGAAAAGATTTTAGGTCAGTGTCTCATTTTAACAATTCAGAATAAAACAAGGTCTTCACAGGCAGTTGTGGCTTCTCTTTGAGCTTGAGACTGAGCAGGTGCAGAGACGCGGGAGGGGAAGGGGTAGAAGTACTTACTGAGATCTTCGGCCAGCTGAACTCGCTTGCCAGTAAGCAATTTAACCTTCTTCTCACCATCTTCAGCAAAATCTTCTAGTACCTCTTTAACGTTTTTCTCCAGTCGCCTAACTGTTCAGAGTAAATAAAACCCCAGAAGAGCAGTTTTTATGAACGTGTAGAATGAAACATTTCCTTACACAACGGAAATGATCTACCAGCATGCCAGCTATGCCTGAGTTCACATGGCTCACATCTATCAGCATGAATCTTATCCACAGTCTGATGAGGACATGTTCCTAAGCCATTCCACTCAACAGACGCACAGACTGCAGCCACGGCAATGCTACCTGATGGAAGCATAGCATCTTTTATCCCTATCATTTTCTAATTGTAACTTATTTCAACGCAGGTTATGAGTCTAAGGTTTTTCTAATCAACCTGCTTTTAGGAGTTACCTTACCTTCAGTGTTTGTAAGCTGCTGCCTTAATGTATTGGCAGTGATTGCCAGCATGCGCTGTATTCGCCAAAACAGGACCACGTCATTGCATTCCAGCTGAAGCAGTGAACGATCAGGAACGTTAGAGGCAAATGTAAAAACAAAGCCTTTATTAAACACATAGAACTTATTTCCTGAGCTTCAGTAAAAATATTAGTGCTTACCTAATAAATACATATATACATTCATTCATAAATACATACATACATACATACAATTTTCTTTGAGCTGAAAAAAACTCCAGAAAAACACTTAGAGCTTCAATTTAATAACAACACAGATTAACAGAACTTTTCCAAGTGCTATTTTAAAGCTGTAAGAAAAAGCCCAAAAAACAGAAATCTGCTGCCACCTAGGGGTTACTTTAGAAGGTGTGAGAGCTATGTCCATTACAAGTATGTCTAGTTTATTATTAAGGGAAAGCAAGATTTCAGTGATGTGTATCTCTCTCTCTCTCTCTCTCTCTCTCTCTCTCTCTCTCTCTCTCTCTCTCTCTCTCTCTCACTCACACACACACACACAGACACACACACACACTGCATCATAAAATACTATTGCTATATGGTCTCCAGCACACATGTGAATAGCTATGCTTTACATAATCCTCCTCTTAAACATAAACATAGAATTGTTTCAAGCCACTCTGGGGTACAAGCGACTATCCCTATTTCCACGTCCTTATAGCCCCTGATAATACACATTCAAGTCAGTCACTCCTAAACTGGTAAATTCCTGACAAGATAAAAGGTTATTATTCATAAGTTACACAGTCTTTTCTTGCAGATGCTCAAGGGCTTAAAATTCATAGTAAACCTGAGGCTTACTTTTTTTTTTAAACCATCTTTCAACGATTATTACTAAAAACTACTTCTTTTGCTTTGTGAAGCCTCACCTCAGAATCTATAAAATGTCTCTGGTAGTAATAAAAGCCTCTTCGACAAAGGTTACAGTGATTTAGAGCTGTTTTTAAGAAATGTCTTCTATAAACTTGATGCCAAGTATCCTTAATCTGAAATGAGAAAAGAAAAACTAAGTATTAAGACAGATGGTGCCTACCACTGAGAAGTTACTTGTATACCACATTTACTTTGAAAAGTTAATTGAATTCAAGGACAGCCTGGTCTACAGATGAGTTTCTGGGCAGAGAGAAGTCCTGTCTCAAAAAATAAAACAAACATAAAAAACTGTTGGTTGGGCAGTGGTGGTGCACTCCTTTCAATCCCAGCACTAGGAGGCAGAGGCAGGTGGATCTCCGTGAGTTCGAGGCCAGCCTGGTCTACAGAGACAGTTCCAGGGCAGCCAGGGCTACACAGAGAAACCCTGTCTTGAAAAAAAATTTAATTGAAAGCAACAGGAATATTTTTATTCTACCAACCTTTTAAATCCACTTACAAAGTTTTCAAGTGAGATATTAGATTTATATTGCTTAGGTTCTAAGCAAGCATGTAGCTATATTCAAACAATCATTGCCCAGAGCAGGTTGGTAAGGAGTGACCTTTGCCTAGCTAGCAGAGGGAAAACAAGGCAGGGAAAGTACGAAGCCTGCAAACCCTGGCGGAGGACAGAGTTAGGACCTGGAAGCTGCTCTCAACCACGTCCACCAACCGACAGCAATTGGAAGGTAATGCTTTCTAAATTACACTGCTGCCACAACAGTGTCCCCACCACTGTGGCACTACGGCCCATCAGAGCATTTATTGTTCATCACATCTAGGAACAGCAATAATGCTAGTGGGCGGAACAAATACCTACACCTTCTGGAGAGGCAGAAGTGGGGCTGAGTTATCAATTCCTAAAGGGGGCAGTACCAGGAACACGGCAGAACTGCAGGACAACCCAGAGCCCATATTCTTGTACTAAACAGTGTTATGAGGATAAAAACCAAACTAGAGGCCGGGCGGTGGTGGCGCACACCTTTAATCCCAGCACTCGGGAGGCAGAGGCAGGTGGATCGCTGTGAGTTTGAGGCCAGCCTGGTCTACAAAGTGAGTCCAGGACAGCCAAGGCTACACAGAGAGACCTTGTCTTGAAAAACCAAATAAATAAATAAATAAATAAAAATAAAAAAAATAAAAACCAAACTAAACCAAACCAAAACTGAGGTGTTCTTGCCTGCAAAAAATAGCAACCTGTTCCACTCTACTTCCAAGAGAAAATCCCCCCTGCATTAACTACGTGCCATAAGATTAAAAGCACCAAAGCACATAAAGCTTGAGTATTGCTGACCTAACATACATGGAATGGAAGTGTTCTGAAGGTGGGATTTTGGGTGGGATGATTTTATAATATTTACATACACACCTTGGAGGTGGGCTAAAGGCCTAAAGAGAATATTTACTCACGTTTCGTACACACCCTATGCAATAGTCTAAACATAATTTTATGCTCTACCAGAGTGTATGCCTGCATTTTGAATATTGTCACTTGAAGAATTTTCTTGTGACGTCAGGTTGGAGTGGAAAAGTTCCAGGTTTTGGAGCATTTCTATTTTCCTCTTTTGAATTACAGGTGGTTGCTCAATTTGCATGGCCTTCTCTTTTTTCCTCTTGAGATACAGTTGCTCTGTGTAGTACTGGCTTTCCGGGAACTCTGTAGTTCAGGCTGGTCTCAAACTCACCATTCCTGGCCTTTTATTAATGAGAGTTAGGACCATGTAGATAAATCAGATCTATACCCAACTAAGTCATGTTCAATTTATAGACAATGCGTCATGCACAGTGGCTTAAGCATTTCGGTTCTTACCAGTTATCTTTTTCTGATCTCAGGTAAAATTTAAAGTAAGTACAGAGACATGAAATCAGGTGATATTTAAAAGCAGTCATGGTGGCTTAGAAGGTTTTCAGGTTGCTTTCCTCACTAGATTTATTTTTCTAATTGGGTTTCACACAAGCTTTTTTTTCTTTTCTTTTTTTTTTTAAGATTATTTTTATTTTATGTGTATGGGCGGTTTTGCTTCCATGTATGTCTGTGCACCTATGAACAGTTCCTCTTGAACAGCTGTTGGGGATATGGGTGAGACAACACGTGAGTGCTAGGAACCAGGCGCAGGCCCCTGTGAGAAGGACACGTGCTCTTAACTGCTGAGCCGTCTCTCCAGTGTTTAAGCTAACCGTGAAGACTTTCAGTCCCCTACATTCTAACTTCTAAGTCACAGGAAATATAGATCCAGCAACTGTTTTTACAAATCTGCTGCAAATAAGCACTATGAAGTTAAGAAAAAAGGTGGCCTAATGTGTAGACTTTGCTCTCATATTTGTCAGGAACGAAGGAGATGAGAAAGGATCCAACGATCTTATCCATGCAATAAAAAATTAAAATGCATGCCCACCCCCCTAAATCTAATTGAGCTACATTGCCTGTAAACATTAGAATTACATATGGGGCTGGGAATGGTGGCATGCCCCTATAATCCTGGTATGGCACTTAGGAGGCAGAGGCAGGTGAATCTTTGTGAATTTGTGGCCAGCTTGGCCTACATAATGAGTTCCAGGCAATCCAAACAAACACACAACTATCATAAAAAACCAGCCTCCCAACACAGACACAAATATCTGTCTATAGACATGGGCCATAGTTAGACAAAAGTGAATTGCTGTACTTGAAAACTGTAAAACGGAGCCAAGGCAAGGTCTGGATGCCTTTTATTCCTTTTGTAGGAACCCAGATTTTTAAATCTTAATTTCTCAAGCTACTCATATAAAGCAAACTGAAATTAAAATTGTTACTCTTCTTATAGTCAAATGACTAAATTAAGCCAGTAAATGTACATGTGATCACAGCAGGATACAGTGCTTAGATTTCTATGTAACTCATTGGAGGCAGGAATACAGCACTTACATGTAAGAACACTGATTTAGGAAGCAGACCTGCACCCCCTTTCTTTTTCTGAGACAGAGTCTCTTGTAGCGTGAGACTCCCCCAGTCTCACTCTGTAGCTGAGGACGACCTGCAGCTCCTGCCTCCATATTCCAAGTGCTGTATCTGTCACCACACCTGACTTTTGATGGTATTTCTTGTGCTTTGTTTTGGTCTTTTTTTAGTTTTTAATTTGAGCTGAGGAATGAACCCAGAGCCTTGTGTTTGCTAGACAGGCAATCTACCACGGAGGGAAACCGCATCGTTTGACGGTATTTCTTACCAAGCTGGGATCTACTTCAACTCCGCGAGATTCCAGGTTCTTCCGGACCGTGGTAATCTCATCACTGGCAAGGTAAGCTGGGTGCTCCTCGTTACACTTCAGCATCTTCTCCAGCTCGTTCTTGGTCTCATTGTGAACACACTTCAACAAGCGAAGAGAAGGCTGTTTAGACACTTCACACCTGGCACTTGTGACAACCGAGACCCATTTTAATGAATGTATTATGACTGTACCGCTGTTGTTAATGATAACAAAAGCTATAAACTAGGCTTATGAATGTAGAGACGCTTGTCTTATGTGTGCCTAGCCCTCGAATCTTGCACTTGTGCTGGAGTGTTTCACTTAGGAAAGACTTAGGCTAGATCTAAGGAAATGAGTCTATGCGGGCCTGTGTGGGGAAGCAGTGTTCTATAAATGCCGAGATGGACTCAGACTTTGTGAAGTGTTTCTTCTCTAACCAATTAAATAGCAAGTATTTAGTTTGATGCTTTTCAAAAAAAGGCTCTTCCATTAAAAATCGTACTTCAAACTATTCCTGAAGAACTCTTAACTCATTTTCAGCCTATTCTTTGCAACCATGCATTAACCTCAGCAAAGGAAGAAAACACACACACTAATTATAAGTTTCAAAGTCAGACTCTGATATTGTCCAATTCAGTTTGTTTTCTGTTTCTTTCTTTTAAAGATTTCTTTATTGTGTATACAGTGTTTGGCCTGCATGCCTGCCCGCCAGAAAAGGGCACCAGATCTCACTATAGATGGTTATAGATGGTTGCTGGGAATTTAAGTCAGGGCCTTTGGAAGAGCAGCCAGTGCTCTAACCTCTGAGCCATCTCTCCATCCCATCTTGTTATTTTTCAGTCTTCTATTCTGACATGGATGATAAACATACAACTCTATTCTATGTGGTATGTAGTGGGAAGGAATCCTGGTAATGGAATATTCTCTACCAGGCCTGTACTTTCACACCTACAGTCCCATCATTACTAATCCACTGCTAAAACAAGAAACCCTTCCAAAGAAAGCGTCTTTCTTATTTATCCTGGCTATCTGTTCCACCAAGACACAGTGAGAATGTTTCAAAGGGGGGTTTTCCTACAAAACTAAAGAAAGGTTACATAAAGCCATAAAACAGCACGGTTTCCCATTTCTCATTTTTATTGTGTGTGTGTGTGTGTGTGTGTGTGTGTGTGTGTGTGTGTGCGCGCGCGCGCGTGTGTCCAGAGGCAGGCAGGGGTAGGAGTGAAGGCTCATCTAGGAGGGCTTCCAGATTCCTCCTCCAGGTGTAGAGACTCTTTGCAATGCCCTTAAAATGAATTTATTGCTTCTCCTACAGGACTCTGGAGACAAACAACCTATGCCAGAGTTGTCTCTTTCTGCTTCGAGTCTGTTTAGCAGTAGCTGCTGAGGCAAGTACCGCGACCACTGACTGTTCTGGAGGCTTCCTGCCCAACCCGTCGAGGTTAGCTGCCACATACCAGCTGTTCCTAATCAATGTCTCTTCCAGCGTCCAAGCCAGACACCTATGATGGAGGGCCCTGCAAGTTCTTTTAGACAGACCTTTTCCCAGCCCATCTGCACGGCGGAGACAGATGCGCTGCGGACTCAGGGTCAAATCGCTTAATTTAGGGGGCTTATGAAACAAGCAGTGTGGGATGCCGGAAAAGAAATGGCTTCGGTGCTATAATTCATTAAT
Source organism: Acomys minous (assembly GCF_964271855.1). NCBI lineage: Eukaryota > Metazoa > Chordata > Mammalia > Rodentia > Muridae > Acomys > Acomys minous. The sequence continues at coordinate 61,892,152 of NC_140492.1, forward strand.
TTTGTCTAAAGTGAAAATGAAAACAAGAAAAATGGGAGTATTTTACTCTCTTTACCTCAAATCGTGCCACATTTTAACGTTCTTTTTGCTAATTAAGTAGATTCCGGAATACAGGAAACAACAGCAAGTAGACTGGATATCACCTCTTTTCCTTATTTCATTCATTTATGTATTTTGGTTCTTTATTATATTTATGCATTTCCCTTTATGAACAGCAAGCTTTTAATCCTAGCACTTGGGAGGCAGAGGCAGGTGGATGTCTATGAGTTCGAGGCCAGCCAAGGTTATACAGGGAAACCCTGCCTCAAAAAAACCAAAAAAGAAAGAAAAAGGGACTGAACTGCGGTAGACGAGGTAGAGGAGACAGGTGAAGGACAGGACAAGAAGCTCTAAGAGCTCAGAAGGCGTAAGAGGGGCGGGTGTGGGGATGACATGCGTCGTTTACTTTGTGTACGGGTGTTTTGCCTGCATGTCCGTATGCACACCATGTGTGTGCCTGGTGTCCCCAGAGGCCAGAGCCATCAGATCCCCTGGAACTAGAGTACAGGCTGGCTGTCAGCTGTCCTGTGGTTGCTGGGAACTGACTTAGCCTGTGTCTTCTAGAAGAGCAGCACGTGCTTTAATCACTGAGCCATCTCTCTAGCTTAACTACTCTTTTTTAAACCTTAATTAGGGAACTGACATGAACAGAATCATCAACCACACGAACATGTGAGTGTAATGTGTGTGCATGCATATAAGTATGTGTGAATGTGGTCCTGGAGTACGCATGTGTAATGTATGTGTTCACATGTGTGGTTGCTGGCACCTGTGGGCACATGCAGAGGTCAGAGGAAGACATTAGGTGCCCTGTGCTGTCACTCTTCACCTTACTCCCTTAGACAGGCTTTCCTGGGGAACCTGGAGCTAGGCTGGCAGCCAGTGGCCCCCGAGATCGTCCTGTCTCCTCTCCCAGAGCACCGTGGTCACAGGTGCTCACGCAGCCATGCTGGACTTTAGCTGAACTCAAGTCCTGTGCTTACACAGCGAGAACTCTTACCCACTGAGTCATCTTCGCCAGCCCCAGACTGTACGCTAAAATGAGCAGAATGAAGTTGGATGTGGCGGCCCATGCCTGTCATCGAAGCAAGTAAGAGGCTGAAGCAGGAGACCCTGTGTGTGTCCAAGGCCAGCCTGGGCTACAGAAAGCCACCACACCTAGTCATACTAAACCATGAACAAAATGTCATCACGAGAACAGAGATGCTTCTGTTCCTACCTGTTCTTGGGTTCGATTCTTCCAGTACATCCACCTCTTTTTCCAGTCTGGCCCTATCATGTTTTCAATAGCATTTTCAGCTAGAAGATAAAAATTAATTCCAAGGCTATAAATTATAATTAATGATATTCGTGTTATTATTTCTAAATGCTATATTAATATAAAATTAATTAAAATAAGGAAACAATTATATAATTGTTATGACAAAAGTATGACAACTATGTATGTGCTTAAAATCTATGAAAAGTACAATTGTTTATAGGATTACTTTGAGGAAGGACTACATATAAATATCTGGGGTTCATCTTAATAATTATTCTCTTTACTAGTCACACAGCAACTGACAAACAAATCAAACAAATAAACATTCAACTAGTCAGGAAAAGGACTTTGAAATGTTAATCATATATTAAAAATTAGTTTATTCTGTATGTGCATATAGGGCATGTACGTGAATTTGGAAGTGCACATGTCACAGTGCGAGAGTGGAGGTCAGGGGACAATTTTTGGGAGTCTGCTGTTTCCTCAGTGGGTTCCCGGGACCCAGCCCAGGATATCAGGCTTTCCCCACTGAGCTATCTCGCTGGCCCGGTGCTTATATTTTACAGTGCTCACGCCCCTACTTACTATCCTTGAGACGAGCTTGAAGTGCCTCTTCCATGAAGTAAATGGCTGCATCCCACTGCTGCTTATCTGATATGGACCGGTCTTCCAAAGCATTGTGCTGGATGACCCTCTGAAACGGTAATGGCAGAAAAGGCTACTTTAGTTTGAAACACATCAGTAATTTTAGCTGAGCGGTCAACTTGGTAAGAATCAAGCATAACAACTACCACACAACAGTGGGCCACTCCCACAGAGATGCGCAAGCTCCTTCTACTTGGTTGCACCTGCCAGTTTTTAATCAGAAAAATAAGGCGGAGTCTCTTGTGGCTGAAGTCAAAGCGCTAACTGAGGGGAAGGCGAGTGCACAGCACATGGGCGACGTGAGGCGGACAGACGCACCAGGCTGTCCTCCGCAAAGTCGTTCCACTTGTGCCGCTTGATGCTCTCCTCCTTCACAGCCTCCTTCAGCTTGTCAAAGATGTCATCATGCTCCTTTCCCTTGGGTTCCGTCATGAAGCGGGAAAACTCCTCCTGTAGCGTCTCCCAAGCGACCTAGGTATAAAAGAGAAATCGGTGTTTATATTGCTTCCTCTTATTAAACATGTAACATGAGACAATAACGCGAAACAAGCAGCTGTGATACAGTAGCCGATCAGGAAATGCCTGTACTTTGGTAAATGCTTGCACACGAATAAGAATGCAGCATAGCTGGGCACGGTGTCACAGGCAGGTGGTCTCTGTGAGTTCGAGGCCAGCCTTGCCTATAGAGTGAGTTTCAAGACAGCCAGGGTAACACACAGAGACCCTGTTTTTAAAAAAATGCTGCCAATTTTAAAGAACTGAGACGTCAAAACTACATCTCTAACGCTTGAGAACACCCTGGGCACAATAAGTCATATTCCCCCAGGATGCCACTTACTGAGCCGAGCAGGGTTGGCTCCACTAGGCGAGCCCTGCACCCCGAGTCTGCCAACACACTTATTTCACCCACTAACCCATCTGAGTCGGCCTGCTGCTTCCACACCACACCATACTTAAGTTCTTACTCACTGAGCCAGTCATCTTTGCATTTGTGCCTGGAAGCAGATTCATACGAAAAGCTTCCAGCACTACAAAGTATTTATTATTTAGCTAACTTTTATTCCTCTCAACCGTGAAATGAAGAGGGCGAAAGTAATTAGGAATAAGATCTACAGCTAGATGGTGGGGCTGGTGGTTTCTGTTTGTCTTTTATAAACTTGAGGCGATCCCCTGCTTTATTTGGCCTCCCTAGGGCTGGGATGACAGGCATGCAGAACCATGGCCTGCACAGGGAGGGAATGAACCCACAGCTTCCTCCCCTCTGCATAAAGCCCAGGGCAGAAAGTAGAAAGAGAATTCCTGATGTCCTGATGACTAGTTTCACGCCTGGAAGCTCTGGCTGTGCACACGCCCCAGCTCAGGACACACCCAGAACACTGCGAGGAGAGTAGTGACAAGAGGCAGCAGCTCTCCAGTGATTTTCATGGTATATCAAGAAATGAGCAGAGTTCAGCAACATGCAACACAGGCAGAGGCTGCAAGGGCTGCTGGAAACAAAGGCCCAGGAAGGTGAGAAAAGACTGCTGCAGGGCAGGACAGAGCCGATGCTATTTCCAAGGCAGGTGTGAAAAACAAAATCGCTTTAGTATTGACCACAGGTTTCCGAGCAACCCTTCAGAATCCAGGCCACACTAGCTTTCAGCCGGAGCAAGAGGCGGGACAACCGTCGGTAATGCAGACGGCCCTGAGCGGCTACTGTGCAAGGCCAGGCGTTACCTGAGCATTTTCCGTATGAGCTCATCTGCTCCTGACAGCAGCCCTGGCAGGTGGGCAACGTTATCGCCCCGGCTTCTCAGACGAAGCTGCAGGGTGGCTAAGCATGCAGGGCAGCTATCCCAAACTTAGCAGGTCCTTACGCAATGTCTATGCTATAGGTTACAGGTCCAGGAGAAAAATGTAAAAATGGTCATGTTTAAACGTTTAGTCCACTTAAAGATACTCCTTACAGAAGCTCAAGTCACGGAAGTTCAAGTTATTTCGCCTTCACGCCAGTTTGTTGGCTCGATTAAATGTTACTTTTAGAAGAATGAGGCCTTTAGGCAACCAGAAACAGCACCTCATCTGTAATCTTTCCTGTTGGCAGCAAGGTTGGCTCCAGCAGGGGCGGGAGCAGAGCGCACATGACGCGTTAGTGCCACAGGGAAAGACAGGGACTGAGAGAGAAGTGAGACCCACAGCCGCAGCAGCCAGCCCCGCCGACGGTGCCCATTACTCATTTAATGACATCACAGCCTAACCTCGACGGCTTTATTAGGAAGCTGCTTGTCGGTCCACTGTTTAAGCTTGATGTCCACTGTGGTGTTGAACGTCCCTGAGTTCATGGTCTGCGCGGCCGGAAGGTAGATGTTCTCAATCACATGCGTCGACACTCTTTCCCACAGAGACTGCTGAAGGATTTCCTCCCTGAAATTGAAAAGGAGATCTTTCAAGAAAGCCCCTGTGGCATTAAACTTTTTAAAAATAGCTTGACTGAAGTATCATTAGCTACAGCAATTACCTACACATCTTTGAAGGGTTGATAAAGTTGAGGTATGTTTACATCTGTGAGTCAGGATAAGTATCTCCCGTCAGATCTATAACCGCTCTATTTGCTGTTGTTATTATGACTGTTTTTTTTCCAGAGCACTACCTAAACGTAATCCTGTAGCATGTACTGCTCCATCTGTCTTCTTTCCCCCAACACACTTGTTTTGAAATCTGTGCTGTATCACCATTTCACTTGGTTTTTTGTTTTTTTTTTTTTTGTTTTTGTTTTTTTTTTTGCTAAGCACCACCAACTGTGTACACTGACTTAGCCTGGCCCTCGATGGTCATTGCTATTTCTAGGTGTTGGCTGTTACAAAGAAAGCATCAGAGGTCTCTATAAGGAGACATGCCTTTCTTCTCTGTGGGTACACATCTAGGATCGCAATGGATGACTATGTGGCAGTTTTTTGTTTAGTTTTTTAACACACTGTTTTTTTTCTAAGATCTCCCACTGGTTTACACCCCCACTCCTAGAGCAGGAGGGTCCATGATGTGCTACACTCACAGCCTGTCTCACCTCTCAGCCTGGCTAGTGGGTTCATAGTGGCATCTCTCTGCGGCTGCAGACCTCTAATAAATAATCTGAGTGCATTTTCATGTGCTTATTTACTTAGTCCTAACAGACACTGTAGGTGTTTACTGTAGAGTCCAAGGCTGAAAGCTTTTTGATGTAATTTTTACAATTTAATAAGCTATCACAAAGCGTAGAAATATGAGGTATCACCATACAAAGTGTTTCAGCACTTCATAGCTAAGGTGATGGTATAAAGGATGCATACTTAAGTTCCAAGTTCTGCCCTTTAAAGTGCTCTTAAGAATAAGATATCTAGGGGGCTGGAGAGATGGCTCAGCAGTTAAGAGCACTGTCTGTTCTTCCAGAGGCCCTGAGTTCAACTCCCAGCAACCGCATGGTGGCTCGCAATCATCTATAATGTGTTCTGATGGTCTATTCTGGCATGTGGGTATACATACAAGTAGAGCACTCATATACATAAAATAAATAAGAAATAATTAAAAATAGAATAAGATATCTAAATAAGAAAAGACAACTATTCCCACTACACAAATATTTAAAATCTCAAGAAAAATACTTATTTGGTTTCCACTGAAATAAGTTCTGCTGTTATAGAAAACAAGAAAAACCAAAAACCAACAATAAGGAAAAACAAAAACAAAAACCGACAAGAAAAAAACCAAAACCATACTGTGATCATTTGGGTGGGCACAGCCCAGTGAGGGTCGTCTCCACCTCTCCCCTGGAGCACTGGCCTAGCTGCAGGCTTCACCTTGCTGTGGCCAGGTTCTGACCGTCACCCCAAGGGGGAGATTAGGAGAGGAGGACTCACTTAGCGTTGGGTGGGATGACTGCTGCAAGAGAGCCTGTCTTCCTATTACTTACACACCCAGTCCCTATCTGTCAAGGGGAGATTAGGAGAGGAGGACTCACTTAGCGTTGGGTGGGATGACTGCTGTAAGAGAGCCTGTCTTCCTATTACTTACACACCCAGTCCCTATCTAGCTGTCAGTTCTAGTTTCTGCGTGCCCTTTCACATCAAGACTGTCACCTGCACTGCTGCTATCCGAGTTCAAGTTGCATGGCCTCTTCCACGCTTCCTTGCTTCCAGTCTCTTTACTTGAACGAACAGTCTTAACAGCTTGTTTACAGCTCCTGTCTTATCGCTGTCCTTTACCACTCTCTATGAGAAAGCCATGGGCACAAACATCCAAGTTTTGTCTCTTCTTCTCACCTCCTGGCTCTGCAATCCCCTTACTGCTGGCTTTACTTAACACCAATCCGCTCGAAGGTTTACATGACAATACAGCACACTTCAGACTCCTCACATTTGAGTTAGGGGATTCACCTATACGTTTTGACCATTTTTGTTTTAGTCTTTTAAAGGAATCCAAGCAAACTTAGTGTTTTTCACCAAAAGTCACATGGATACCATAATCTTGGATTTCACAAAAGTATTATTTCTATAAAACCGGCCAATTATTGTGCTAGAAAAGATGGTTATGTGTTAATGACACACCAATATCTCACAGATCATGGATCTTGCAGATCATGTACATTGATGGACAAATACATTTGTTACTGTAACACATTATATGTCAAGTTAAAGGCCCAGGATTCTTTTCTTTTCTTTTTTCTTTTTTTGGTTTTTCAAGACAGGGTTTCTCTGTGTAGCCCTGGCTGTCCTGGACTCACTTTGTAGACCAGGCTGGCCTCGAACTCACAGGAATCGCCTGCCTCTGCCTCCTGAGTGCTGGGATTAAAGGCATGCGCCACCACCACCTGGCTGGATTCTTTTTTTAAAATATGAATAAAGTATGCAGAATGTCTGAGGATAAATAACAATTTATCCCATTAAGATATACAGTACTTACTGTGCAGATCTAGCACTGAGTAACTCACAGATCTAAAGCGTCCATCTTAAAGTGCCATGCAATGCTACTATGCCAGTAAGCAATAGCAACAAAACCTTCTAAGGCAGCAGTTCTCAACCTCTGGGTTTTAATCCCCTTGCAGGGGACGAACAACCCTTTCACAGGTTGTGTAACAGTAGCAAAATTACAGTTATGAAGTAACAACAAAAATAATTTTATGGCTGGGGTTCACCACATGAGGAACAGTGTTAAAGGGTTACAGCATCAAGAAGACTGACGATGAGGATGACAACGACAACAACAACAATGTTGACAACCACTGCAGTATCCTTGGTATATAATGTTTAGGGCATTGCAGCATGAACAGCTGAGACTGGGAATGGCTACCCTGTCTTTTGTGATGAAGAGAAAGCCCTAGAACGCTCGGCCATCTGATGTTCTAGTTCTCAGCCATGCCCTCTCCACAGGAACTACCTTTTGCTGTCCTTTCACAGCTCTGTTACATCCCTTGGGGATTAAACAAAACTAATCTTATTTTTTATGGCAACAAATTAATTTGTACAAGGATCACATTTTTTTTCCTACCATAAATAATATTATCAGTTACAGGCTGTCTTTCTCTTGGTGGTACTGAAGAGAGCGCATACCACCTGTGTGGCTGGCTAAGAGGGCAATCTACCACTGACTGCATCCCCATCCACTAGTGATGATTTATACATCGTGTTTTATGTACATTACCTTCACACAACCCAGGAAGGCAACTAGTATTACGGTCATTAATTATACTTACATACATTTTAAATTTACTCATGTATAGATCTATATATCTGTATTGCAATTTCAAGAGCTAACTGAATTATACAAAGTCACTGAACTCATTTAAAATATAAATAAGAGACACAACAGTTTGTGTCATATATATTTGATTAATCAGTCAACAGTAAAAATAGACCAGATATCTTTTTCTTAACAAAGAGAGATTAAAAATTTGTCAAGTATTGATGACTTAAAGAAAGGGGAAGGGGTATCAGTGAGGAAGGAAGGACACCGAGATGGGGACCTACTGAGAACAAATGCAAGCTGAGGGATGAGCTGCTGGTGTCTTGATTCAGTGTGATAATTTGTAACGGTGGGAGGGATACACACACACACACACACACACACACACACACACACACATCACATATACATATATCATGAATTGTGGTAGGCATAGTTTTGTGCCCAGAATGATACATTCTTAAATGCCACATGTTTATTAGAAGAAGATAACTAAGGCACAAGTAATTTGTTAACTAAAATACAGTACTAATATTTTGGGCTTTTTGTATATAGTTCGCTTGAGCTACATGCAGCCTGCCTTGCTGCTGTTACAAGGTTACCCATAGAGTATAGGCTCCCTCGGAATTTGTGTTCCTCCTGCAGGCTGGGATTACAGGTGTCTGTATAGTATGGTATAGTATGGTTGCTTATACTGCCCTGTTCCAATAAATTTAAGAATGTCTATGTTTACATAAACATGAGCTGAAGATGATAGCTTGATATAAGATTCATATGACAATTTTTCAAAAGGATGAACTTACTACTTTAAAAAAAATCTTAAGTAGGAAGCAATAAAAAAATATAACAAACAGTGGGTGTGGGGCGAGGGCTCGGTGACTGAGTGCACTGGTGCCTCTATCAGAAGATACGCCTTCTACACCAGCACCCACAGGGCAGCTCACGACTGTCGGCAACTCCAGTTCCAGGGAATACAGCATCCACTTCTGGCTCCTGCGGCCACAGACACATGAAGGCAAGCACTCATACACATAAAACTAGACAATGTTACTGTGCACAGCTCAGTACATACATGGTACCAAAGTCAGCAGCTGTGCCCCTGCAATGAGAGCAAAATAAGCACATGGCACTCTTCCCATATAGACCAGTGTTCCCTAGGACGCTCGTCTCCTGTTAGTAATAGCCAGTCCTCATAAGCTATTCTGTGACAACATTATGGAATTCTGTGTGAATGATTCTATAGAAATCACAAGTCTGTATTTCTTAAGAACAAGAAGATAAGCCAAAGATAGAACCAGATTCAAAAGGAGCCTTGAGACACCCAGCCGACCAACGACAACTGCAGCCGTTTCTTAAGGAGATCCACTTTACTCTTTGGCCTCCTTCCCTGTGCAGGGGGAACTCAGGCCACAGAAGTCCCTGCTTTCTTCTAAGTCAGAGAGAAAGAAATGGAGAAAAGGCCGGGTACTCACCAGTGTTTTGGAGTAACCTGGCTCAGACTGATAACTTCATCAAGGATCTCATTTTTAGCTTTTTCAAACAGTTCATTCTAGGCAACAAAATACAAGTTAGGATTGTCTCCAGACACGACACTTGTCCTGTCATGACCTTCAGGAGGACACACCCACAGGGCTGCCAACTAAGTTTTGGGTTGAAGATGCAGGACTAACAAATGACTGTCTAGTCTATTTAGGAATGTCATTATTCAGATAAGGACTGAGGATCAGACAGTGTCCACCTTTTTCAATTCTGACTGCAGTTTTTTAACAGACATTTCTACATAACAACTGCTAAGGAACTAACACAAACAATTTAGTGATCAGTAATAGTAAGTTAGTGCTGAGTCTTACAACTGATGCTATTTTAAAATCAAAGAAAAACAACGTCTAGTTCCCATTAAGTAGACTCTACATATTGGTAAATATCAAGAAAGAAAAAAGCTAATGTATAACTAAAAAAAAATTAGATTATATAGGTATACATCAATAAGACTATTAAAGAATATTCATAATTTTCTCAGAAGACGTTTAACATCTTTCTACATATTTAGATTCCTAATTATGTTAAAATGTTATAATTTAAATTATTGTAGAAAAGACAACTTGTCTTAAGTAATTATCATTAATATCACAGCAATTTAGCTCGCCAGATCAACAACAACTCTGTAAGGACACAGTAAAAAGTATGTGCAAGACGGTGGGGCACTCAGATTATTACCCTGTCGAGCTCTCGCAGGCGAGGGTAGTTATTCTTCCACTCTGTCTCCAGGTTAAAGCGTGTTGCTGTGGAGAAAGAAAGGTGCTCAAGTCTGATGGCTTCTTGTAGACGCGGTAGTTGAAGGCTAGTCTGTACTCTGTAATTGGGAACCTCGGTCTAACGCTATGTAACATTGGCCCTTGTTTTCTCTTAAGTGGAAATGAAGAAGACAACACAAAGTTGCTGTGGCACCAAGTGGGACAAGCAGTAAGTAACCTTTCCCAGTGGCAAGAAGGGAGGAGTCTGCTCTTACTGTTCTATGGCTGCACAGACTTGGTGCAGAGAGGGTGGGCATGGGACGCAGAGCAAGGTGGAGCTTCCCAGAGCCTCCCTTCTTCCTGTAAGGGAGAATCCAAGTTCTCGACAGGCTACCAAGCTTTCTCTAAGTACTACTGCACACCTGCTGCTTCTGACAACGCTGTAACGTTGCCTCTGTGAGAGAAAACCAGCTCTGGTACAACTGAATGCAGCTTGTCACATGGCTGGGTTTGTGGGCTCACTTTAAGAAGCCAGCTTACCTTTGAAGCTATCAGCCTGTTGCTCAACTGACTCTCGAACCATTTTCCAAAAGCAGTCCGACACAGCAAGGCTGAGATTTCTCGTGGTGACCTGGTGTGCCTTTAGCATACTTGTCCTATAGGAGACCAGAGCTAAAGCGTGTCAGAATGATAAAGGAGCACTTCTTCACACTCACACTGCCCAGTAAAACTTTCTGCAAGGAGAATGGGTCTATCCGAGCTGTCCAGCATGGAAAGCATTAGCCACATGTGCTACTGAGCCCTTGAAGTCTGTAGCAGGTGCAGCTGAGGGGCCAGCTTTTGTCTGCTGAGTGCATACGACTAGTGAGCACCACATGGACAACAAGGTTTTATAGGGTCATCACTTTCTTTCTAATAAAAACAGGGCCTGCAGAAACTATCCTTGCTTCTGTACCAATCTGGAGGCAAATGGCTTCTATTTCCAGAACTCCATGTGAAAACTTGTAGTGTAAATCAATTGCTCTTTTAGTCCTTCCACTTTGTTTTATGTTTCAGTGTCTTATTTTCTGTCAATTTCTTCCAATATCTAATTAGGGATATCCTGTTGCCACCCACCACTGCAACTTTTTCTATTAATATAAGAGAAATATACATACATATTTTAAAAAATTAATTAAAGAATCACTTTGTAGGGAAAACAACATAAGAAGTGCAAGAGTTGTCTCTCAGTCCACATCTGCAGAGGCAGTCTGTCTGTCCTGCCATCTATGGGACCACTGAGAGGCTGCTTCCAATTCTGTCCGTGAGTCCTCAAGGCCAGCCTCACTAGACACAGACGGGCAGCCGTACGCTAACTGCTACTGACATGGTAGGTAAAGCTGAGGTGGTTCTGTGTTAGCTATGCTCTCCCTGCACAGTCTTTGAATATTGTAACATGACACCTACTTTAGGAGTTTTGAATTCTGAAAAAATTCTTCTTCATATTCTCTTATAGCTTCAATGCTTTCAGAGCTGTTTCCTAGGAAAGATGGTGACCACATTTTCACCAAGAAAATTAATCTTTATTATCTGAAAACAACAAAAACTAAAAGTAAGTTAAAACAAGCCATCTTTGCATACCTTTTCCTGTTACAACAGCAAAATAACCCAGAGCTTTCATTGGGAAAAGCTTGCCTTCAATTATCTGTTGTATCTATTTTAATAAATAGGAAAAATAAATGTGAAATATAGTCTCATTTAATTTTTGAAAGAACATGCAATTAAAAGAAAAACCAAAATATTAAAAAACTCTATGTGTATCCGCATACATACATCTGTTCAAAAGCAACATAGATGTGTTTTGATTGTTATTTAATGGAATTGTACTTAGCTGCACTATAAGTAATGTCTATTAAAATTTGTAAGCCAAGATTAAGACTTGGAATGATTCGTAGTGCTTCTGAGTCAAACCCTGGTTGGCGTTCTTGCTCTACCACTTACCAGCTGTGTGATCTTAAGTAAAGGAGTTAATTTTAACAAAGGTTATAGAGGTTATGAGCTAATGACCCTCAGCACAGTGCCTGGAAGAGAGATGCAATCAATAAATAGCTTCACTACTTTTTCTTCATAGTTTCATTGAATATTTAAAAATTAAAGTTATCCTACTAAGTTAAAGAATTACATTTTTTTTATTTGATATGCATGTGTGAGCGTGTATATGCAGTTCAGAGGCAAACTGTGGAAGTCAGTTTGTGGGTTCCAAGGAGCAAACTCAGGTAAGATTTGGCCACAGTGCCTTTACCTGTTGAGACATCTTGTGGGCCTTGAGTACCTAAATTCTAGCCAAGTTGGATTGTTTTTTACTCATTTCTCCTCCTATGCCTACTTAAAACAACATATTTTGGATTGGTTTTCAACTCTTTTAAGGACAAAAATCCTTTTCTGAGTGTGGTAAAAACTATGGAGTCAGGACCCAGGAAAACGTATATTTACATAAGTCACATTCACACACATTCATACACCATGTGAGAATTCCCACTTCTGGAGGCCCATTTAAGTAACACCGAGTAAGAAAAGTTAAGTCTGAGCTAAAACTGAGTCTTTGCCACAGGAAGGCCTGAAATAAGCCTCAAGTGCATCTCATATGAAATTCAAAGTGACTACCCCAGAGAAAAAGGAATGAAAGCAACAGGGTAGGAAGAGGCTGAAGATATAGCATCTACCTTACTTTTTTCTCTATCGCACAGGACCAATGACACAGCAATGCTGCCTTGCTCTTAAAAATAAGGCAGAGAGAGGCGGAGGCTCAAAGACAAGTCACCACAGCAAAGCCCGAAAGCACCTACAAAAGGCCTGCTAGCCTTTGCTTCACAGTCCTGGGCAAGAAATGTGCTATGTGCTGACCAGTTTTCTTCTGAGAAGTTGAAATTTTGGTACTGCCTCTCTGACTAGCATCTGGAAGAAGGCTCCTGGAAACATGAGGAGGATGCCTCTAGATGGTAGCCCATGCATCTTCTCCTCATGGCTATGTAAGCGTCTTTGAAGCAAGTGTAACTATGTGGCAAGTGTTGTGAGTCCTTTGAGGGAATCAGTGCCCTGAGGCTGGTATGTCTGGGGACACTGACACAGAGGCAGAGCCTCACAAGGTTAAGGTGGGAAAGACAGACATCCCAACCAGTAGCAGTGGGGGATGAAGATCTGACACCACTGTCCTACAGGGAACTGTAGACTATGAATTTATCATTTGTATACATCACTTGGGGCCCGGGAACCATCCTAATCATTAATCATTGTGCATTATTGACTTTCAACTCATCATAACCTATGAGATCATATCATACATGTCTTCATTCCACCAATTAGGAGCCTAGAGCACCAAAAAGCTGAATAACTTACCCCAAGATCTCACACACAGAGCTAGCAAATGGTAGTGCCAGGACACTGCCACTGTGTACCATAAAGAGTGTGTCCTAAGTCAGATCTGCACCCAGAAAGAACTTTAAAAAGATTTACAGAACTCATATGGAAAAGAGAAGGCCTGTGTGATCTCTCTCTCTCTCTCTCTCTCTCTCTCTCTCTCTCTCACACACACACACACACACACACACACACACACACTCATTCTCACAATAAAGAACTTGCCCTCACCCTGCTTGGGCTGGCTACATTTTTTTCTGCCAGGTCCACTTTGGTCAAAACAAATATGGTTCTTCTTCCATGCGGATCCATTTGACTGACCAGGTCTGTAACAATGCTGCGCTCAGCATCTACAGATCCATCTGAAAGAAGGAAAATGCAGTATAATAACTACAACCTTGACTGGAAAAATTCAGTCTTAATACATTTACTTTAGAAACGCAGCCAATAGTAATTGCAATGATGACAACAGTGAAAAATATCACAACTGCCCAGCTTCGATGCCATTTATTGGTAAGATGAATGAGAGAGGTGGGAAGACATTTGCCACGTGTGGTTGTCTGACACGCGCTGCAGCAATGCTTCAGGTGCTACGGGGACGCATGGACTGCAGTGAGACTGCTGGGATTTACCTTGAATGCACAGGATGATGGCGTTAGGATTCTGCATGTAAGCTTTGCTGATACTGAAGATAGTTTCCTTTGTGTCAGGAGCCATGCCTGATGTCACAGTCTTGAAGAGAAAGGTTTTACATGTCACTACAGATGCTTCCACAGTCAGGATGACACGAGACACATCTGCGCGTACTCACATTAATGACGCCGGGCAGGTCCACGAGCACCATCCTCTGCAGCCCAGGGCCTTTGACATTTAAAGATATGGTCTATTCAGGAAGACAAAAGTCAATCTCTTGGGGTCTGAATTTCTTAGGAATATTTCTGGTGTTAAATATTCTGAAAATTCTCTATCTTGTTCATTCAGATAATTATTTCAGAAAAAAAAAGTTATTTTCTTTTGACCTCAAAGCAATTATGCTAGAAAATTCTTTCTATATGATACGCTATTTAGACCATGACCCAGGATCCCAATTACAATTATCATTTCCCCAAATCATAGCTGAAACGAATTGGCAGCCTTACCTCAGGGCTCACAGTACAACCTTCTTTCACATTTTTCCTCATTCGGAGTTCAATTTCATGTCTCAATGCTGCAAGCTATTAATGGGAAAGAGCAAAGTGCTGAGACAGTACTCATGACAAACATTCACTGTCTTAGTGTGCAAGGGGTTAGAGAGAGAGACGCAGACGAACTTAAGATGAATTCTACTTACATCTTCCTCCTTGGTGAGATCAAACTCCCGAGAGCTGTCTTTAAACAAGGCTACATGGTGAGGACCTTCGCTGAGAGTCACCTGAGAGCACAGAAACAGATGCACTCAGAACTAATGTTAGTCCAGGCAGAACAATCACTGCGCCTTCACGCTGTGCTCAGGTGTGCTCACCATGGCTGCTCTGCACTGTCCCACCATGCTGCCACTTTGCCACAAGACTGGTGGCTGCTCAGTCTTTTATGACCTAGAGTGCTGCTAGCCTCCTCTCTCCTCCAGGCAAAGGTCTACAGACCACTACGACCAGAAACTGACCCTCTACAGTGTCCCTTTGAAGAATTGAAAGAGAAGCCAATATTTAACTTGAGATGAATTCAGGGAGAAGACAGTTCATGTAGTCACCATTCCTCAATATGTTCACTACACAACAAGTGTTACAGATGGGGACACAGGGCTGACCACTCCTGTTTCAGATGTCACTCCACACAGACAGGCAGAGTGCGGTTCAAGTTACGGTACCACAGCACAGACTGGACCTGGCTACCTGGAGCCGAGAGCAAACCTATCAGGAGAGGCAGCATGGTGAAGTATTTAACATGCAATGACAGTGAGCCATTTTACAAGAGCTTCTAAACTTAATATTCCTTAATTTTTAGTGTATACATTTCAAGGTATCATAATTACACTGTTTAACTTTGAAAATGTATTTGCTTTCACTGAGACAAGCTACTACTTCAATTTCATTAGTCTGAGGTAACACAAATAGGAGTTTATCAAGCAGCAGGAGTCCTGATGGACATAAAGCTAATTAATGGCTTGTCTATTTGAATGCAACCTGCCTCCCAGGACAGAGTTAATTTCCTGAAGTACCATGTACACCTTCCACAATTATGGTACCTGTAGCAAAGTAAAAGATGAACTCTCAGTGTTTCCATACTGTCACTGTACATGACAGGAGGCACAGGTTCACGCTGGGCTTCACGTACCTAAACTGGAAGCAGACTAGACTCCCATCAACTATGGTAAAGTGGATGTATAAAGCTTGGTACACTGAATACTACCGACAAATGGAGGAGAAACCACTCTCACACCATATGGCCCGGCTCCCGCCAGACCCCATAGAATACTCTGAGTTATGCTGTCCTGCCCAGTACTCCACCCTGTTGTAGCTACACCCAGCTGTCACTGGAAGATTTTATTAGTGAGCCTCCCTTTCTCACTTTCTACCACAATTCTGATCATACTTCTCGGTGATTCCAAACTTCCAATTCCTAATTACTTAATCTCAACTTCTACCAGATGAATAGGAAAGCAAGCGATAACCAGTCCTCAACCACAGAGAGTCCCTGTAAATGTATGCCCCAGCCCTCCTGGTGGCTTTGGTCTGACTCCTCAGTCATCCTATGACCTGCCTTCAGCCACCACACTCGCTTTAGAACGCCGTTGCTTTTGCCCTCCTGCCTCCGTGTCCTCCTTTCTCCCAACAGCTGATAACCTGGCTATTTATTTCTCCCTGGCTCAGGAGTGAGCAGACAGCCTCCAGCCCTCCACCCTCATCGCTTGGCCCCACAGTAAACTGAGTGACTGGTGCTCAGCCTCCCCTTGCTCCTCGGGTCGCTTCTTCTTTGATACTTTCTTTTCCTGGCTCCGGGTTGGCGCCATGGTCCTGGTTTGGCTTCCACACGGGGCTGGCCACACATGTTCCAGACTGCTTCCTTCCCCTTTAACCGAGCAGGTGCTAGAGCTTTATTCCACTCACTCCTTTACCATCTTATCTAGTATACGTTTCATCTTGATTCCAAAATTTATGTCCCCAGTCCAGACCATTCTCCAACTCTGTACACACAGAACCTATTTATTATTCATCTCCCTTTAGCAAGAAAATCAAACTCTTGACCATCTTTCAAAACCTATGCAGATGTTTCTTTCTAAATAACATCCTCTAATGTGCTCAGGTTAAAACCCAAGTCCTGGTGATCGCTCTCTTCATATCAACCTGTCAAGAAATCCTGTTGGCTCTACTTTAAAACAGTTTCATAACCCCCCAGTTCTTTTCACCCTCATTAGTACTTCTGCATGCAAGTATCCCTGAACCCTGCCATCTGATCCCCACGACTCCACCCACCTTGCCAAATCTTTTCAGTGCAGCAGCCACAGCCTTTTTGAAGGTAACAGAACTCCTCTCAGGACTTCACCGGCTTCCCATTTGATTTAAATAAAAACCACAGTCTGTACACTGGCCTAGCAGGCCCTAGGACCTGCTTATCCCTCTCACCTGTCACTGAGGGCTCCTCACTGTGGTCCATCACACCAGCCTCTTTACTATTCCTCAAATGGGACTACCTGCCCACCACCTCAGGAGCTGTGCACCCGCTACTCCCTGCGTGCAGCAGAAGTATACCAGACGGCAACATGACGCACTGACTCCACTACAGGAAATGATCTAGATGCACTGACTCCACTACAGGAAGTGATCTAGACTCACTGACTCCACTATAGGAAATGATCTAGACGCACTGACTCCACTATAGGAAGTGATCTAGACGCACTGACTCCACTATAGAAAATGATCTAGACGCACTGACTCCACTCCAGGAAATGATCTACACACACTGACTCCACTATAGAAAATGATCTAGACACACTGACTCCACTATAGGAAATGATCTAGACGCACTGACTCCACTATAGGAAATGATCTAGACACACTGACTCCACTATAGGAAGTGATCTAGACTCACTGACTCCACTATAGGAAATGATCTAGACGCACTGACTCCACTATAGGAAATGATCTAGACGCACTGACTCCACTATAGGAAATGATCTAGACGCACTGACTCCCCTATAGGAAGTGATCTAGACTCACTGACTCCACTATAGGAAGTGATCTAGACGCACTGACTCCACTATAGGAAATGATCTAGACTCACTGACTCCACTATAGGAAATGATCTAGACGCACTGACTCCACTATAGGAAATGATCTAGACACACTGACTCCACTATAGGAAATGATCTAGACACACTGACTCCACTATAGGAAGTGATCTAGATGCTCTGACTCCACTATAGGAAGTGATCTAGATGCACTGACTCCACTATAGGAAATGATCTAGATGCTCTGACTCCACTATAGGAAGTGATCGAGATGCTTTGACTCCACTATAGGAAGTGATCTAGATGCACTGACCCCACTATAGGAAATGATCTAGACTCACTGACTCCACTATAGGAAATAATGATCTAGACTCACTGACTCCACTCCAGGAAATGATCTACACACACTGACTCCACTATAGGAAATGATCTAGATGCACTGACTCCACTATAGGAAATGATCTAGACGCACTGACTCCACTATAGGAAGTAATCTAGATGCTCTGACTCCACTATAGGAAGTGATCTAGATGCACTGACTCCACTATAGGAAATGATCTAGACACACTGACTCCACTATAGGAAGTGATCTAGACTCACTGACTCCACTATAGAAAATGATCTAGATGCACTGACTCCACTATAGGAAGTGATCTAGACACACTGACCCCACTAGAGGAAATGATCTAGACGCACTGATTCCACTTGCAATGTTTTCATTTCTTTCTCAGCCTCAGTGTGTTTTACTCCAGATAATATCAAGAGGCCTCACAGTGTCTCCCAGATACCCACAGTGTCTCTGATGTCCTTCCCACCTCTCTCCCTTCGCTGACTCTTTCAACCCTAGACCTGAGTTCCCTGGCTGTGTCCCCTTTAATTCCTACACTGTGTAACTCTAAACACAGTGTAAGAATCCCCCTCTTTAGCTAAGTCTTAGTCCCAACACCGCAGTGGTGCTTCTCTGAGGTCACTCAGTGACACGGCCTCCACTCCTACCTTCACTGGGGAACGTGTCATCATCTCGCCAGATCCTCGTGGGAATATCCGTGCTTGAGCAATCATTTCTAGCACACTTGTTTTTCCAGCACTCTGATCTCCAACCACAACAACCTATCACAAGAAAAGATACCATTTATTAGCATTATTCTTATACCAAATTAAATGTTGACTGACATTAAAATGTTTTAAAATCACAAAAGATGTTTATTATTATTTTTATTTAAAGAATGAGATTTGATGCATGCAGGCACTCTGCAGACACAAATAGCAAAAGTACTAATTGGATCAATTATTTACAGTCAAATTTTTATTTTTGAAAACTATGCTAGTTAAGAGTTATTTCTAAATCAGATCATTAACTGTTCACAAATATTTTCCATAGCCAGTTTACATTTTACAAATATGTTTTGGATTCTATTAGACTAAATTTCATCCATATGTTTACTTTTTTGATGGATATTTTAACATTATGTTAAATGACTGTACAATGGCAAATATCTGACAGTTTTCTTTCAAAACATATATTTACATTTCGAGTCCTCAACATAAGGAGCCAAGCAATACATAGTATTTAAGGTATCGAGGGGTAAAGGAATTAGGACAACACAGGAGAGCACTTTCCTGCTGACAGCAGGTCCGCGGTCTGTGTCTCCTTACCCGTGGCAGATGATCTTGTGTATTATAACTGGCATCATAATCGGAGAGAACATCAAGAACTTCAGAATACATATCAATCAAAGATTTCTGCAAAAAAGCAAAACTCAGTGACAAGAAATCAAACAATAAAAGACCACAGATATACTGAGAGAAAACATAGAAATTCAAATTTGCATTGCTTTTTCTAATTATATAAATGTATTTTCATAGTAAAACCAATCTAAGAATAAATTCCCCTTCTTTAGTTTATTTAGAAATATGCCAACTTAGTAAAAAGTTCATCAATTTAGATTTCAATTAGATGGTCAAAGAGAACCCACATCACTGTCAATGAGCTAACCACTAATACTGGAAGAAAACAGGGGGTCAGGTGACCAAGTGAGTGGCAGTGGAATCACTCTCTGTCAAGTTTCGGGTGTATGGAAGAACAGAGAAAAAAAGGACAGGGTAGAAAAAAAGCAGGAACGCACACACAGCGTGAAGAGAGGGCAGGGCGCACATGCATGTGGGAGCCCGAGGACAGAGCAGAGAAGTGGAGGAGGATGAGTGGGGAGGCTGTTAGAGCAGGGGGCTCCAGCACCTAGGGACGGGGAGGCTGTTAGAGCAGGGGGCTCCAGCACCTAGGGACGGGGAGGCTGTTAGAGCAGGGGGCTCCAGCACCTAGGGACGGGGAGGCTGTTAGAGCAGGGGGCTCCAGCACCTAGGGACGGGGAGGCTGCGATGCAAGTAAAGGACAGCGCCTCAGACTGCCTTTCTCTGGACACCAGGGTTGAGCACAGAATCATGAATACAGCGGCTGCAAGTAAAATATCTAAGGGGCAGAAAAACACACATAGGCCTGAGAACAAAGGGGAACCATCAAGCAACATTTAATGCCAAGATGGGAACATTATGAGCATTTAAGGATACTTCCTCTTAATACACAGAAACACCAACATGGCAGAGAGCTGCCCTCACATATGCCTGAAAATAAATTCATCTCGTTACTATTGTATCTTATTTCTAAGGTAACTGTAAGTCCTAACACTTGAGCATGACTTTTCAGGCCAGGCAGCACTTGTACAAAGAGTGAGGCTTTCACGCTTTGGGTCCTGGTGATTTATAGCCAAAGCTATTAAAGCATTTTGTTAAACTGAAAGACATCTTTGCACCCTGGTTCTAGAACATGCGCCATGATCCACAATGGTTCTGGTATGCTGCAGCAACTCGTGTTTATTTATCCTGAGACACTGATCTAGCAGTAAACTTTCAATTAAAACACATCTGGCTTCAGTCTATGGTGACAGTATGACTTAATTTATTGACAGTGGTAATTAACAGTATGTTGATTACAATAATACCAACATACACTTATTTTAAAAAGTTTATATTAATTGCCATAGTTGACAGCTTACTTTGGACAATAAGTGTTAAATTTCAAAAGTGAAGACAAACTGACGTGGAAATATCAGTAAAGCAACAGTAGCAAGTATTACTTAAGATTCAATAAACTAATAGTCCTAACTTGGCAGGAAGATGGCTCAGCAAGGAAAGACATACACCATGCAAGCCTGGTGACCTGAATTCAATTCCTGGAACCGAGTAAAGGGGGAAAGAAACAACACACACACACACACACACAGACAAACACACACACACACACACACACACACACACAGACAAACACACACACACACACACACACACACACAGACAAACACACACACACACACACACACACACACACACACAAACCATGGCACATACATATATGTGCACATACGATAATTTTTTAAAAAGCATTTAAAAGAATTCAAATTTTATAGATACAGAAATTAAGGCTGAAGATAACCTAGGTATTTTAGGAAAATAGGTTGATTCATAATAAAGTCCTCTTAAAATGAAGATTTTATAGGTATACTATGATGAATTTAGAAACTACTGGCTAGAAGTGAAAAAGAAACTTCACAATTTACTAAATTTTTTTTATCATTTGGGGGCTGAAGAGATGGCTCAGGGGTTAAAAGCACTGGCTGCTATTGCAGAGAACCCAGGTCCACTCGCAGCACGCACAGATCAGCTTACACAACCATCTGGAACTGCAGTTCCACGGGAGCTGACGCTCTCTTCCAGCCTCCACAGCTACCAGGCATGCAGGGGTGCACAGACATGCATGCAGGCACGGCACGCACACACATAAAGCTGTGCTATTTAATCCCCAGTGCCGCTGCCCTGTGAGCACCTTCAGCTTCCTGTGGTGGATGCCCTTGTCGTCCTTCTGCAGCACCAGCTTCCGCAGCTCCTTGTTCTCCTTCTCCAACCGTTCCAGGATCCGCTGGTACTTTAACTGCAACGAGGTAACACACATGGCCTCGTGAGAAACCAAGGGGCTAACAAATAAACAGTAAGTCTAGTTAAAATCTTCCAAAATTCTGAAGTTATATGACTTAGCTGGTTACACTTAAAATTATTATCACATTTAAAAAGTCCCATGACAATGTAGAGAAAACAAAACTATGATTATCCCAAGCAAGCAGTGAATCCATTAGGTTTCCATTATAACTGAGCATTTAATTTAAACATTTATTTGCTTCTCATATTGAAGAACTAATTTTAAAATAAAAAAAAAGTAAGAACTTAAAGAAGTCTAGACTATACTCTAAGAAACAATATTTCCTACAATTAAAAAAGTCTTCAGGCAGGCGTGGTGGTGCATGCCTTTAATCCCAGGCAGAGGCAGGCGGATCGCTGTGAGTTCAAGCCCAGCCTGGTCTACAAAGTGAGTCCAGGATAGCCAAGGCTGCACAGAGAGACCCTGTCTCAAAAAACCAAAACCAAAACCAAAAAAAAAAAAAAAAAAAAAAAAACCCAAACCCCCCCCCCCAAAAAGGAGTTTTCATTAAACAAAGATGGTATGATATACAGCATGAGCGAGAAGCACCCCAGCATGCATTATGTGAGGAGCCCTTTACAGAAAGCCCACTGTAGTACAGGTTTTCCAGGCCAGAAGCTTATGGTTAGGGACCCTGGCAGCTTGTCCTAAGGTCACCTTGTGTGGGGAGGAAAAAGCATTTAAACAGGACTGTCTAAGTAAGAGGCTCACATTCTTCCAGGCTGGGTCAAATGCCCCTGTCTGGAGAAGTTTGTTTGTACTTAAAATTCTGATATAAGAACATGTACTTTAAAGGTTGTTATTTCAAAGTAGCTAAACGCCAACACACTTTGTTTTTCAAACTGGTCATCCTAGCTAGAGAGAACTAAGAATCACACTTCCCTATAGTTATCAGACTGCTTAGATGTACAACTTACATCACAACATGGAAAACATACCTTAAACTTAAGGGTTTAACCTCCCAAGAAAATGCTAAGTAACAGGGAATCATGGTCCTACCTTTGCAGAATGTGCAAATTAAGCCTAATTAAAGAAAAGCATCCATAGCTATATAAAACAGCTACCTGTTTTATATAGAGTAGAACTACCTGGTTGTATGATAAACATTCTCTAGTCCATGAGGATAGGAAAACGCTAACATTTCTTTGCTGTGTAGATTAGCAGTCACTAGCCAAATATAGTTACTGAGCTCTTGAAATCGTGTTTTAGAAACATCAAAATGTCTTTTAAGTATCTGCTATATGTATTATAGGTTGAAATGATACTAATTTGAGACACTTTGCCTTAAATAAAAGACAATACAATTATTTCCATTTTTACCCCTTTAAATGAAAATTTAAAACGTCACATACAGCCTGTGTAATTCTTTCACCTGAGAATCGCTGAGGGAGGATGGAGAAGACTGCGCAGCTCTTCACATCACTGCTCCCCACAGTGTGTACCAACACAAGGCTTGCCGCTGGAACTGCGCATGTGCAGGGTACACTTTCATGGCATATTTCTTTGTCCATATGGAATCAATGTGGGGGAATCTACATTTCTTTCCTTGGCACAAATGTCAACCTGCAGCCACCCTCTAGGAGCGTAAATAGGCTGACATGAATGTCCAACCTCAGGACATTTGTGAATATAGGCAAAACTGTAATTTTACTTAAAACCTTTTAACTGTTTGTGTGTGTAATTTCATTTATAACTTGACTGAGTGGTTCTTCAGTGTGAACCTTGTAGACAACTAGGTTGTGTTACAAAGCCAAAAGGCTGGGCACACTTATGGAGAACAAACAATTCTGATTTTAGGCTGTGTCATAATACATTAAGGGCTTTGAAAACAAAGGCTGCAGCTGGCCTCAAAGGTGAGCAGGCATTTAGGAGACGAAGGCCAGAGAATTTAAGTTCCAGATCAGCTGCACAGTGAGACCCTCTCCCAAACCAAAACCACAGAAACAAAAGAGAACTGCAAAATACCACCAAGATTGTGAGGGCCCTCATCAGAGACTCTGGCTCAGCGGGTTTAGGATGGCCTCAGATTGTGTATTTCTAACAAGCTCCTAAGGAATACTGAAGTGATACGGAGAGTGGGCTCCAAGGGCCACTCTCTCTGAGACCAGGGAGTTTTTTTTTTTTTTAAAGAATAGCTTATTGAGTACACTGGAAGGGAGCAGTGATCTGGGCAGTAAGTAGTGTAGTAACTCTTAATTCATGGCAGAGAAGCCTCCACAAAGACAGGTGCCATCCAAAGCACAGCGCTCTAGTGTACAGTTAAACATGAGACTCCATGAATAGATGAAGGAAAATCACACATAAAAAATATACTAGTTGTTTCATTTCATCCAGATTGCCCCTTCTTATGTTTTCTCTAAAGAGACCCAAGATGATAAGTATGTCTCTTGGCTTATAAAAATGAGTCTTAATTATTAGATGTTATTTAAATAGAGTCACTGCTGTTGGCAAATCTTAAACCAGAAAGGCAGCTACTCACTACATTGTACAGGACTGACTTTTAAATAATGATTTCTATCATTAAGCCTGAGATCCATTGGCTTATACCACCAGAAATATCTATAGGAAAACATTTTATATTGATTTCCAGATTCAAAGAAACAAAGAAAGGGTTTTGTGGACTCATTAGAGACATGGGAAATCTCCATTTTTTTTACTTTGTATCTAGTCTAGTAAAGTGAAAATATAAGCATTAAAATATTTTTTTTAGTTTTTATTTATTTATTGTATATAAGTAGTTTATCTGCAGAAGAGAACATTAGATCACATTATAGATGGTGTGAGCCACCATGCGGTTGCTGGGAATTGAACTCAGGACCTTTGGAAGAGCAGTCAGTGCTCTTAACCACTGAGCCCATTCTCCAGCCCAGCATTAAAATATTTAGATGATATAAGAACAAATACTTTCGCCCACCCTACCCCACAGTAGTGTATCTCTAAATTCAGATAAGAATCATTCAAAAAATAGCAATCTCTACATAAATGAATTAACCTGGTATTCACTTGGTTTCTCCTTTATTTCCTATTTCTCAATTAGCTTCTGTAGATACAGAAATTGCTTCTGGAGATAAGGGTGTGTCACTAAGCTTTCCAACTTTTGCTTTGCTGGGTCAACATCCCCAAAGAAGTAGTCCCTGGGGCTGAGGATGCTGCTCAGTGTCACAGTGCTCACTTGCCCCCATGTGTGATGCCTTGGGCTCAGCCCCTAGCAGCTCACAAGGAAAGAGGCGCTGCATGTCTTACTGACTAGAGTTACCTGAGTATGTAGAAGTTCTTCTTGAAGTTGGTCAATCTTTTCTTTGTCTGACACCTAAATATTAAACAAACACACAAACAAACATTTATTTAGCAAGTAGGTTTAGGGTTACATAAAATATACAATATGCTAAAGTTTTAAAGCAGCACAAACAGTATATGTGTATTTAAAATAAGATTTAAATCATGTGAATATTTAAGATATTCATCAATCAAAACAGTCCATCAAAGTCTTATGAAAAGAAGCATCAAGGAGGCATTGTCCTGTTACTATTCCAGTCACCTGCTATGACAGACTTGTTGGACACAGCGGAGATGAACGCTTGGGCTTCCTCCGCTGCCTTGTACTAAGGCACAGGACCCTAATGTTTGGAGCACTGCATGTCTCCGGAAATGAACATGGGAAAACCAGATACACTCACTGTATACAGCTACTGAAAAAGCTCACTGGTTACAGTGTATCTTCTAAAGAACAGCACCCAGCTTCCTCACTATCAGTAGAGACGTGTATAACAAGCACAGAGATCAACTGGCATCCCCAGAGTTACATGGAGCCAGAGGCTGGTTTTTACAATCACTTCTAATGCAACATCTATTACCTCTCAATAGAGCAGACTATCTTAGAAAGGAAACCACGTTAAGCAATTAAAACTGATTTGAACATAAAAGACAAAATTGATGGGTATTGTGCAAACTACTTCAAATTGTTATCAATAGTTCTAAGACAAACTATTGTAAAACTTCCAAATTTCATTATATAATAGAGTTTAAAGTAGTCACAATACAATTATAAGCAGAAAATAAAGCAAAAACAATGTCACTTATGATAAATTCACACAAGTGTGCACTGGTTTCTTGACAGAACACAGAGTTGTCTTCCTCAGATTTTAAATGATTTATTTTACTTAGGTAGACATTAATAAATCTTGTCCATGCTACAAAATGTTATTTTTAGATCTTTAACTCTTAATTCTGAACAATGTATATTTTCATAGATGATAATACTTCTTACAAGTGACAGGTACATTTTTCTCCTTAAATGTTTATGTTTGAAAATCTTCTAAAATCATTTTGCAGTGAAATTTTGTAATGCAAACTTTTTTTTAGCCTTGAGTGCTAAGAAGAGACTTGTAGATACAATTTATCTTTTCATTTTGACTATGTGTGCTCAGGTAGACTGGACAAGAAGTATTAAGTCTCTTAAACTGAGGAGCCAGGCAAGTCAAAGAGCCCACAACCCAAAGAACAAAACCTAAAAGACCAAGGAAGAAGCCAACTACTCCAACGTAAGATCACAGGGCATGCCATCATTCTGTTATAGTAAGATCCTAAGAATTATGATGCAGATTAAATTGCTGGCTCATCTTAAAAGTACTGTGATTTGCTTTCTTCCACTAAATATTCATCCAGCTGTAGCAAATTTACCATGTGATACCTAAACACCACTACTTTCAACTCTTTTTGCTTTACTTTGTTCCTCTTGAGGCAGGGTCTTACTATGTAGACCAGGCTGCCTTAAACTCACAGATTGGCCTGCTTCTGTCTCCCCAGTGCTGGACTTTGAGGTGCTCATCACTATGATCAGCTTTGTTTTGGTTTTAGTTTTAAATGTAAATTGTGTGATTTCCTGCAGTATATCCCAAATTACTGTAAAATATTCAACACTACTCAGCATGTGGAACAACAATTAAGAAACTAATATAATTAAATTAAAAAGTTAAAATGTTAATACAAGCCCAGGGCTATAAAAGGTTAACTTAGTAGTTGGGTTAAAAAAATTACGTAAGAAGTCAAAACAATTAATTATAATATTACAAAAGGGCAAATTTCTTAGCCACTTCATTTAATAAGGATCAAAATTAATGTTTTTTAGAAACTTATTTATATTATGTGTGTGTGTTTGTTCTATTTGCATGTATGCCCGCATGACATAAGAGGGCATCAGAAAAAGGCCATCTGATGCCATTATAGATGGTTGTGAACCACCAAGCAGTCACTAGGAATTAAACTCAGGACCTCTGGAAGAGCAGCCAGTGATCTTAACCACTGAGCCATCTCTCCAGCCTCAAAATTAATGTTTTAAGGAAGGTGGTAGAGTAAAAACTGATATCTTACTTTTTTCCTAAAATCTAGGATGAAGACTTTTAGTTTATAAAACTAAATATTAATGATTGGTAAGAAGATAACTTTTACATGTTTTCTTAGAGACTACCACGAGCTAGTTCTAATGTGCCACTGTAGTTTTTTTCAAATGTGCAGGTGCCTGTGTGGTATCTGTGCACATGTGTACATGCATGTGGAAGCCAAAAGGCTAGCTTGGTGAAACTACACACCTCCTTAGGGACAGAGTTTCTCACTGCTCTAGAGCTCTCCAATTAGACTAGGCCTGCTGGCCAGCGAGGCCCAGGGAGCCCACCTCCGCCTCCCCAGAACTGGGATTCAAGAGCATGCCACCATCCCTGACAGGCTTCCATGGGTTCTGGGGATCGAACTCAGGGCCTCGTGCTTGAGAGGGCTACATTCCCCAGCCACCTCTTTAGACAGCTTAGGTATATTTTCTTCCAATGGCTTTACTGGTAAAGCTTGGCTGCATACAACATGAGACTCAAGCTCTCTTGTGAAATATATTTAGTTTTATTGTGAAATTAATTTTAAAGTCACCCTGATTGGAATTAAACCAATGGCATTGAACCAGAATGTCTCTACAATTCCAAGGCTGTGAACCTGATGGAGAAAAGGCGGGACCTTGTGCACAAATGAGTTCGTGCATAGAAGAGAAAACCTAGCTCCTCATGAGAACAACACTAACTCTAGAACTTAATTCTTTCTAGTAAGTCACTGTGGCTGTTCTGAAGATCTCTAGAAAATTATATGTGGAAATCATAGATTGAATGCCTCTGGCTATCTCTTTTGCTCAGAAAATATAGCAAAAATTTTACTTACTTCTAACAAAATATTAAGAAACGAGACATAGTTGGATTTTCAAGAACAGAAAAACAATTATTTAAAGGTCTTAAAAGTGCCTATGGTTTATTATAGGCCTCATGTAAACCTCAAATGCCTGGAATGATTAAAAAAGAAAGAAAGAAAGAAAGAAAGAAAGAAAGAAAGAAAGAAAGAACCAACCAACCAACCAACCAAACAAACAAAAACTCAGAAATAGAGATTTTGACCATAATGGTGAGAGCTGACATAATCTCTGCACTAACTTTATGAAGCAGAGGAAGACAAAGAAAAACAAACAAAACAAAGCTGGTCAGGGCAGTAAGGAGAATGGAGTCATCATGGGATAGGTTAAATTATTTTTAAAGTCTTATTAACTTTCACAGAAGTCACCTACTCAGGGCAGGAGCAAGCCCAGGTTGGTGTTCCACTATGTGTTCCCTGACAAACAAACCAACAGAGGCACAATTCTGTCACTTCCATAAACTTCCAAAAATAGGAACAAAAGGGTTAAATAAATAACCAAGTAAATAGAACAGAAATGACATATCCTTAAGTCTGAAGACAGACTTTAAAGTAGGACTAAACTGAACATACATGGGCAGTACCTCAGAAAAATAAACCAGGATTTATTCTTTATATCCCTGGAATGGGCAGAATTAGGAGCATGTTGGTATAATTTTAAACTGCATCTTAGATCTTAAGATGGCAGAAAGATGGGCCTCACTTCAATCTACTCTTTATGAAAAAAGAACAAATTGTAACTGGCAGCACACTCCTGTTTCTAGGTAACAGGACGAACAGGCTGCTCCCACTTCTTTCTGTAACAAAGCTACGGCATGGATGGCTCAGTGGAGACACCTAACTTCTAAGAACGGTTAAATGATATACTCACAGTATATGTAATCAGAGCATGTTTAAAACGAATCCTTCCTCAAGTCAAGAAACTAAGCACAAAGATGAAATTACTTGCTTTCCTTTCCTACTTATTTGGTTGCACAGCCATGGAATTGAGAAGGCCAGGAAGTGACGTAAGCAAACATGGAATTACGATGAGCACTCAAACATTAACCACCACCAAGATCAGCCAGTAGCAGCACTGCACTAACCCTGTACCTGTAATATTCCTGGACTTAGATATAAGAGCAAACAAGAAACTAAGTATATGACTGATTCTTTTTCCTGAATAAGGTTTGTACAAAGTTTTAAAATTTCTCTGATCTTAATTAAAATAAAAAATTCTCTAATCTACGAGATGTGAGATAAGTAGCTTAAGACTAATCAATACCCTTGTTTTATTGTGATAAAAGTCTGTGCAGGATACAGGGACTGACCTTGCAGGCTTTTGACCTAATGGTTAAAAGAATATTTTTAAGGACTTCATGCAGCTTCAATATCCAATTATTTGAGTGACTCAATTGGACCAGATGAACACCATTCACAATTTCTCTCTAAATACAAAGCTCTCTCAGGGAACCTAGATTCTTAAACGTGAGCTTATGTTTTGGGCTGTGTCTACCATACCCACTTTAGGGGGTAATGATGTATCTTTTTCATTTACTTTGTTAAAAATAATTTCCCATGGCTGGAGGGCATCAAGAGCTTAGGGCAACATGGTCTTGGCAGAGAAGGCTGGTTAGTGTGCTGCTGCATCAGTAGCCCCTTAAACCACCCATCACCTTGCGCTTCTGTTGGGCATAGCTCGTGCTATACTGGCCAGCGGCTCTGCGTGCTTCCTCTTCGTGCTCTTGGATTTGCTGTTGTAAGAGAATGAGCTCACCAAGCAGACCCTGCCATGAGTTTACAATGAGGAGAGGAAAATTGGGGAGGAGAACAACGTTAAACCAAAGGGCACAACAGAAGAACAGATGCAAGACGGGGAGCAATGGAGAGTTGAAAACAAAAAACAGAAACTCGTGCACCCAGAGTGCCGTCCCATGGGTGGGCTCTGCACTGCATTCCCATTTTCCCCTCAGTAAAACTGGCTATCTCAGAAAACTATACCAGCGCGGCTTAAAAAGTGAAAGCGAGAGTGCAATAACTGCTGACTAACAGCCAGCCAATGTCAACACGGAGTAAAAGCAGACCAACAGGCATGCTCAAGGAAGGCAGCAAGTCGGGTACCTGGATTTCTTGGTAAAACCCTTTATAGAATTGCCAATGTGCACTAACGTATGCTGTTGACTTGATACATTACATAACCACTCTGACTGCATTTTCACTTTTTATAGCTGCTTTGACATAAAATAGAAATGGCCTCTGAGAAAGTAACTGAGCACATACCAACTACTTGACAATACAGTTATTATGAAAACTGAAAAGGAAAAGCTAGTTTGGACCTTACTACCTTTTTATCTCTACCATTGATTCTACTTAATCATTAAAGGTTAGGCTGGTACACTGTGATTACACTGTGTTCACATGGGGCACAAGACTAAGCCCACGTGGTCTTCTGTACAGGACTTCATAGCGTGGGAGATGCTGCCTACTGAGGTAAGGCGCGCGCTGCGCTGTAAACTGCTGGTCTGGGAAATGGCCAGCCTTGAAATAAATGGAGGAAAAGACAACTACGAATCAACAGTGACACCAGACTGATGGTTTCTCAACCAGAAAGACTAAGAACAGGGTCGCGTGTTAGAAAACAAAGGGCCCAGGCTTACCAAGTCATAAGACTAACAGCAAAAACCCTGATAATTATTAAAACAACCTAAACCAGGACTTTAAAGAGCTTCTGATTTTTAAAAAAATAATTGTGAAAAATACTACGGTTTGAAAAAAAATACTATGGTTTGTATTGTCTGAAAAATTTGTTAAAATAAAAATGCTAGTTAACAGTACATTCAAATTACAGTTTGTGGGTTTGCCCAGAGACTTACTTAATTTACCTTACATAACCTAAGAGCTTAGGTAACCAGAAAGGAGTTCACAAAAATAACACGGGGAGGGGTACGGAGCATTACAGGAAAATATTTTAAGTTATAGAAAGATTCATATAAAATTTGGGGTATGTTTCATTCTTAGTTTTGATACTGTGATTACTATCAATATCACACAATGAATAAAATGACTAATTTACAGCAAATCAAACGATGAAACATTTGTTTCCACATTTAATAGTGCAAAATGTACTCATACAAGTTGATCCTATTTTCAAGATATCTATCTGTCTATCTGTCTATCTATGTATCCATCCATCCATCCACCCATCCATCCATCCATCCATCCATCTACCTACCTATATACGTATATGTAGTTTTACGGTCATTGACACATTTATCAAAGTCACTGCCAGCTATCTTCGCCCCATACTTTTTGTCATTCCACACAATAAACAACACAAAGTAACTTCACAGTGTTATCCCATTTGTTCATTTCTCTTGATCATCATGCATTCCAACCACCCACGTGCTTAGATCACACAAGCAAGGCTTCCTACGTGAGCTTGCAGGTGTGTCGAATCCAAGGCACAGAAGCCACATATAGCACAACACAAAATCACAATCTTACTTGAAACATTCTATTTGTTTGACTCTTTAAAAAAAAAATCAATTGTGCAGTTTTCAATCGTGAACTCTGTAGATGACAACACAAGGTCGGACACACCTTGTAGCATATCTGCTAATATTTTTATACCCCTGATACTCTAGCTTATAAAAAGTCAGGTAATTTTGACTTAGCTTAATTGCCCCATCCTGAATCACTGCTTGTATCTAACATGGCTGTAGTTAATGTGATAATACCCATTAGACTACCAGAAAATCCTCTCTTTCTAGCGACACCTCACTTTCCTTCCAAGTCTGTTACTGAAGCACTGTTATCTGAAGATAGGTGAAATTAACTGTTACCTCCTAAAAAAAAAGTAGGAGAAAACAAGAATTAGACACAAACACTATCAACACTATGCTATGCATCTTAAGATCACCTTTCCCCACCTTAACGCAGCAAATAATAAGCTGCATAGCTTCCAGTCTCTGAGCATGCAGAACAGCAAAGAGACAGATGGGCCAGATGGGTCTCTAAGGCCTCGGCTTCCAGCAAGCCTCCTGTCTCAGCCTGCTGAGTGGCTGGTACCACAGATATGCACCATTTTGTTTATTATAGCATCTTAAATAAGGCCTGGTGTACCTGAGATATATTACTGCCCAAGTAGAGCCGGGTCTGGCACACATTGCTGCACACAGCTGATTTTTACCTATCACTCACCTGTAGTTAAAGATAATTTTAAAGCTCTTTAGAAGGTACATGGCCATCCTACAAACCATTTCCCATTTTTCACAATCTCCAAACGACTTCATAACAAAGCAAGGAGAAGAAACCAATCAAACGTTAAAACACAACAACTCACACAAAGTGATGACCATTGTAATTGGCCCCTTAACTTTTAACATTTATGTAAGATTTACCCCTCACAACCTTTCAAGGGGGGCTCCTTTTCCAGAGGAAATGAGGAACTCAGAGGAGCTAAGCAATTTGTTGAAAGCTACAGTTTCGAAACCAGGAAAAACAGCCTGTGATCTCCAGCATCTGCATCAGTGCCACCCAGTAATACTGCACAGCTCTGTTCAAGGCGCCTTTGACCCCATCTTATCACCTCACATTTCAAAGAGCACAGTGGCAGGTGTGTCTTGATTCCTACAGAAGAGCTGGCAACCTAGATGGGGGGTGGAGGGGAGGCTGAACAGCTTATAGAGACATCATGGTCTGCAAACCTGAATAAAACATTTACTATCAGGCCCTGTAAGATAACATCTGCCAAACTACATTTTGGTTTAATAAAAAGAACTTTATGCAATATTCCTAAGCACTTCTTTCCAAACTTTGAATAATTTTGCTATTCGTTTAGCTAAAAATAATTTGTTAACTTATATATAGCTGCTCAAGATATTTATGAATATAAATTTTATTATTGGTTATCAAAATGAAGTATCTTTCTGGATGCCAATTTTGTTACTGGTTGTCAAAATGAGATGTTTTCCCACCTTGGATTATTTAATTTTCTCTAATCAAAACCAGCACACTACTTGGATATTTTACTACCTGGATATTTTCTACAAATAGTTTTAAGAGATAAACAAGATGGCTATCAATAATTATCAATATTACGATTTCCATTAAATCTTTTTGTTTCTTAGCATCTACTGATAACAGTATAGGTATTGATACATGTTCATAGTATTTCTTGAATCAAAAAATCTAGAAGAGGCAGAGTACTTCTTCCAGACAATGCAGTAAAGCTGCCTGCTTGGCCCCTCCATCTTCTTGCCTCTGATCACTGATGACTGATCACTCCACTTCTTCTGATCTACTAACTGTCCATGAGCTGTGACTCTTGCTAAGAATCTCTCTGATCTATGCGTGTAGCTGGTAGCTGTGCAGGAAGCAAGAGTTCCTCAAACCTGTGACTGTTACAAATCTTGGGTCCACTCACTCACTAAACAGGCTCACATCTCCAGTTCCTAATTTGGCTTCCAGAGGTTTTAACTTCTCTAGATCTCAAGGATTTTTACAAAATTTACATATATTTCCTCCAGTGAATAAAATTTTAAACTTTTTCCCAAATTGTAAACTTTTGGCTAATATAACCACATATTATAAAGTAGTATTACTATAAGCCAATCATCCCTCAGTAAAGCAATCCAGGCTGCAAGTGAACTTACTATGCTTTTCAATGTTTGCTAATGAGGATACATACGATGAGCACTGTAAACAGTGTCCACGCTCTAACAGAGGTACATGCAGGTAGAAGCAAAAAACGATGATTCTTTATACTGTGCAGTGTGATCTGCCTTCCATGCTTTCTGAAGGTCTCCATTAATTCCTCCCCCCCTCAACTCCACCCCCCAAGTCTGGTGAGCTCAAGATGAAGCACAAGTCACCAGCTCATCGTGGGCTCAGTCTGACTCGGGCCCCGCTACCTGACAGCCGTGCTCCCTCAACTCCCTTGCCTCTCACTTGGCTTTGAGCAGTCCTAGCAAGTCCTTTACTGCCAAGACTTTTCTGGGTGTGTTCTCCTATTAGAGAGGACAGATCTTTACCTCAGTTTTAGTTGTAGAAATGTACTCCAATTATTATTTTTAGAAATTGATTTCCATTTCATTTTTTATTTTTAGTAGGGAAGTCTTACCAGAAACCACAACTAAGAACCTGACAACCATTAAATTGAAGCATGGTTGTTCCGAAGCCTGAAAACGACTTAGGCTAAAATCAGGCATATTCAGGCTGGTATGGGTGTTGCTCAGAATGATTTGAATAAGTGCATATTAAGATCCAATTAAAAGGTAACCAGAAAACTGTGGTTGTCATCTGAGTACTTCTGATGATCACTCAGTTCTTTAGACCTGCTATCCAAAGGGGCTGCTGCTCTTCTAGAGGGTACAGCCTTCATTCCCAGCACCTGTGTGGTAGCTCACAACTGACTTTAACTCCAGTCCCAGGGGGTCTAACACCAGGCATACACGTGGTGCACAGGCAACACCCCCCCAAATAAATGAATGAATGAATGAATAGAAACTAATTTCTGAATGATCTCAAAAAGGGCACCACCATGCTCAACTCTCTCCTTGCATGATATACGAATATCCCTCCGTAGGCAAGGCTCATCGGATCACACACACTCAGCTATGCTTGTCTACAAGATTATCCTCAAGTGTCACAGGCAGGAGTCAAACCTTAGAACCCAGACTGCACCGAGGAAACTGAACACGTTCTGCTGCAGCTGGACACGCTGCCACTACATTAGCATTTTCTATGATTTGACTTAAACTGTAACAAAAGCAGCATAGGTACAATTCTAGATTTAATAGTTATAATAAATCACTGGAAAAATAAGTGGTAAGCTTAAGCAATTTAATAAATATTTTAAAATTATGTGTTTTACCTAAAAGGTAAAAAGAAAGAAAATTTGAATTTATATTTAAAATTTGAAATAATAACAACAAAAATCCAAGTTGAAAGAAAGGGAAAAAAATGAAATAGGGAAATTATTTCTTTTTGCTCTTCAACACCAGAAAAAGTATTTCTTTCCCATGATGCTTTAAAACTCAGTATAAACTATAGAGTTCACATTTAACTCACAGATTTACTTATCTAGACATTAGTTTTACAAAACTTTACATATAATTATTTCTTTTTTTCAGTTCAAAAAGATGACAAACGTAAAAACTAAGACTGTTATAGAGGAACATATGACTAGAAACGCAGAGTAACTCAGCGCTTCTCTGGGTTTCATATGCACCCGCCCCATCGTGTTCACGTGGATTTGTTTGGAAAGGGGTTAAAACTGATGCACCCCTCATCGGACTCATCCATATACAGCCTTGTAGGTTCTCAATATCTAAGAAGTGACCTATGCACTAATAACTCACTTTCTATTCTCTCCTCTCTTCCCTGAGCTAAAGGAAGTCTCCAGAAGAGAGAGCACGTACCGTGCATACATCTGGTATGCCCTGTGCCCTGTGCCCTCTTGGAATATGTACATATGTTGGTCTGTGAAGTCCCAAGAAAGAGAAGACTGTATCAACTGTCTACACCAGCTTTCCTCGCGTACAGTTTATAACAAACCCTTGAATAGTTACTTCACAGAGCATCCAAGGGGATGGGTGCCTCTTCTCTTTATTTAAAAAAATAAAGGAAAACTTCAGTTTTCAGGACTCCCTATGAGACGAGTTCTGTTTTAGACTTACCTTCCTATAATGCTTGTCACTTTCGGATCCATGGTCTTTTGCTCTAAAGGCTGTTTCTCCAGGGGAACCTTAAAGATAAAAATACAGTTCTTTAAATTCTCTAGTCAACAGCCCAAGCTAAACTCCAAATGACATCTAAACAATTAAAAAGTTAGTGGGGCGTGGGGAGGCTGAGGATATAGCCCAGTGGCAGAGTGCTTGCCTCGGATGCATTCGACTCCCAGCATTGCAAAGTGAAAACCAAAACCAAAGCCAATCCCAGACAGGCGGGTGCCTCCCCACCTGCCACGCCAGCACTTATACTCAGGACACCAAGGCTGCACCAAACAGTTAGATCACGGCTCAAAATAAGCCAAACTAATGTCAAAGAATACATTTTTATTTTTAAGAATATTACTGGCAATCAATGACAATAAATTTCAGATTAATCCATTTTTAAAATGTAAGTGAAAATTATGACAAAATGAGACAATCTTTAATATGGATTGTTTTCCGCGGGAGTACTTAGAGTTCAGCCAAGTACTACTGCCATCAGACAATGGGTATAAGATAAAGCAAATTTTAAATGTCATTATGACAGGGCAGATGAGACAAGCTAAAATTACTTTTCATTTCAATTATCAAAAATATATTTTTTTATTATTTCCATCAAAGGATATATAAGTTTGCCTAACATACTTCTGGGTTTAAAGATCAGCATATATAAGCAGGATTGTAAATTTGGTCTGCAATTTCATTTGCAACTAGATTATTAAAAGCATTAAAAAGGCATGTTAAGGTCAGCAAAAACGTCTGGTTACACACCTAACAAGAGAAGTGGGCCAGAAGCTTCTATGAGTTCACTAATCAATTTGGGACCTGTGGAAAATCAGCAAAAGGGGAAATGAAAATTTAATAAGAATAAACAAGGATGTCTGAAATCTCAGACGTATATCATACTAGGGTAATAATTGGGCAAATATGCCAGGATAAATCTTTATGAATTATACTTTGTATGGCCTATAATAATTAAATTTTATTTGAAATTAACAATAATGGATTCAAGCAGTTATGAAAAGCAAATGCATAGGTAGTCTCATCTACTTGTCAAGAAGTACTTAAATAGTTTCTTACTCACCAACTAAAAGCTAAAACTAAAAACATTTTCTTAATGATTTTCACTTGATTAGGCTATTGTGCAATATTCAAAGCATTGTGCAAACTTTATCTTGTGTTTGCATTTGTTTTCAATTAAAAGATGGGAACAAGTAAGACCTTTTCCCTGGGAGGTTCCTAAATCTTCAAGTTAAATGAGAAGCCCCTCCCCCTTATGTGCAGTGAATAACTTGAGAAGCCCCTCCCCCTTACCTGCAGTGAATAACTTGAGAAGGCCCGCCCCCTTATGTGCAGTGAATAACTTGAGAAGCCCCGCCCCCTTACCTGAAGTGAAGAAGTCCTTCAACAAGCTGAGGCTTTCGGTGATCTTGTCCAGGTCAGGAGCTAAACTGGCAAGGTCTTCTGAAGTGGGAAGGGCTTTTCTAATTTTCTCTAGAGGGGACCAAAACAAGAGACACAAACAGTCTCAAAGTAGGCTACAGCAAAAATATTAGGGCTATAAATGTAAGCCAACTTGCTTAAACCTCAAGCCAGTCCTACAAAATACTTCCTGCTGTCAACTCTACTTAAAGATGAAAAACGAGAGCACACAGCAGTGAGGGAGCCAGGGTTCAAGACCAGGTGGCCTAGCGTCAAGTCCGGACTCCCAGTCACTACATGGAGATACTGGTAAATACATTATGTTGCCCAGTACTAACATGCATTCTTTTCTAAAAATGCAATTGTCCCTTCCCTAAGAACGCCCTTGCTAACATGGTTACATTTAAGAAGTACTATGATGAAGCAGTTATGCAGATTAATTCCACCTCCATATGTCTTAAAAAGGGACTGAAGAAAATACTCCAATTTTTTAAAGCTCATCCTGAGTTACTTGCAATCAGCCACTGAACTTATCCTGTTCTCATACTTGTGAAAGGTAGGGGTGGCGTTTTAAAGGGTAAAATCACTTTGCACGCTAATGGACTTTTAAAGAAGCTGGCTGCAGAAAGTAGAAATAACCAAGCACTAGCGTAGGGTCCTAGGATGTGGGCAATGTGGCATCGTGTGGAAAATGGTATTCGGTAAGGCTGCTAGCAGCATGGAAATGCAACCATGATGTGCTGGGTAGCAAAACAGAAAACACCAAGGCACACATCCCCACGACTATGTAACCTTTAAATAAGAAACTAATGTTAGTCACATTCAACTAATTAAGAAAACCAGACAAAAATATTCCCTAAGAGTGCTGGCAGCCACGTCAAAATGACAGACTATTGGATACTTATTCTCATAGCCTTTTTCCCTCTGGGTTGTCAAAATGGCTCAATGGGTAGAAATGCTTGGTTCCAGGACTGTCAACCCGTAGGATCCCTTTTAATTACAAAGAACTCCGCAAAATGTCTTCTGACCTCTACACACATGCCTTCACATGCATACATGCATCTGCATGTGTGTGCCTACGCGAATGTGCTACACACCCATACACATATAAATAAATGTAACAAAAGTTAATTTTTCTTTTATAGATTATTACTTTCATTACTGAAACAAAACTATCACAAATTAGACCCAAAAGTTAAAACTACCAATGCAACTATTTCTACTGCCATCCATCCCCTCGCAATCCAAAAGCTGTTTCGAATGTTGATGATACAAACCCAAATCAATATATTCATCAATTTCCCATATAAAGTCAGGCACAATCCACTTATAGTCACTAAGGTCTGGTATCATATCTTTCCACTCATCGAAGGTCTAAAAGACAAGAACATATGGTCAATCATATAATCCAAATGCCATACACCAATATAAAGAGAAAGCATGCTAGCCAGAAAAATCTACAAGAAAAACGTATTCTGTATAGAACCTTTAAGGAACAAATTTATACAAGCCCAGGTCTTTTAAAAACCTGTCAGTAGTTGAGTATGTAGAATGAAAGTAACTGCTCTTCTATCTAACGTGGAGAATGTAAAAGCTCAGAGCATTCCTACCGCAAGCAGGGCTCATCCAGCATGAGCGAACACAGGGCACAAGGAAGACAGGCTGGGAGAGAGGCCATTTTGCCTCTGCTTCCAGGGCTGCCCAGAAGTGGCCCTGAGGACATGCCACCTGACTTTCTCTCCTGTGCTACTAAATGCAATGTCCAGAACCAGACTTAAGTGTTCTCACTCCCTGACCAGGGCTGCATCTTCAGATCATCTATAACTATGGCTAACACTTAAGTGGCACCATTGAAATGACATAGGACATGGTAAATATATACAGTGAATGTGCCAACAGCTAACTGTATCTTACTCACTAAAGAGAAGAGACAATTTCTTTCTACTATGCTATACAGATTTACAACATTTCAGAACAACTAGAATTGTAGTAGAAGAGTAAACTCACTTTTTTGGCTGTATAACCACCTCCAACAGCAGAGCCCAGTATGATATATCGAAGTTTGAGGAGCCTTGCAGCTAACCTTGCTGGCCAAAAGTTCCTGCGGGGCTGGTAGCCATATTTAACTGGAGCCAGTTTCAGTTTGTGTAAAGAAAGGCTGGTTAGAGAAGAGAACTGCTGAAGTGACGTCCTCAGCGGGGGTCTTTGAAGCTTTAGGACAGGATGGTGTGAACGATAAATGCTTCGTGACACCAGATGTAGCTTTTGGAGCGGTAAGTTCCTTTGTACTCCAGAGCTGTGTCTCACTAAGGACTGGCAGACTTCACTGAAAAAACAAACCAACAAGGATGGGAGAAATATCAGAGAAGGTGACAGTGCCTTGAAGCTGACAGGAGAGATCACACATGCACACTTACAAACCGTGCCCCGTTACACAACAGTTTACTTCGCTGTGTGCCAGTTCATTCAGTATTGCTGAAAACCTACCCCAAAATAATTAAACTAGCCCCATCCTATGGACGAGGGGAAATGTGGCACAAAGATAGAAACACAACTTTCCCCAGAAGACACTAACAATGGGATAAAAATGCACTGTAAGTCCAGGCATGAGAAGCAGACTCTACATGTTAATCTGCTATATGTGGGCTGTGAAACCAGTCCAAGGAACTGAGACCAAAGAGGGAAGGGGTGGGTACTTGTTTTACCAAAAGCTGTGCACTGTAACAGTTGGTAACAAAAATGCATGCAAAATTCTGCCTTGAAGGACAAGAAACTGGCTTGTTTTGCCTCTCAATCCTAAATTAGTGCAGAGATGAAAATTAAGTTAATCCTACCTCAAGAACCTGGTTCCTTAGGAAAATGCAAGCAGCAGAACAGCCCTCAAGATACAAGAATCTCAGTGTCCATTTAGGGGCCGGAGCTCCCCCATTCCACTTCCTACACAGAAGGGAGCTTCCCGTAGGATGCCCACCTGCCTGATCTTAGTGCATATTTGGTCCCATCCTAGGGTGAGGCCCAAAGCTAAGCAGTGTGAGAATGTTCATTCGTCTAGTACCACGAAGCTGAGACCTTCTCACAGGAAAAGCATCACAGGCGGCAGCTCTTGTTCCCAGCTATGCTTTCACAAGCCCACGATGGAAAAACTCAAGAGGATGACTATCTTCTTTCATCAATCTGTCTGTCTAAAATGGAGTCCTGTTTGACAGTAAAAGAGAGGCTGACACTAGGTTCAGTCTTCAGTAAAGCCTGAGGCCTTCCCATGAGAGACACTGCACAAGTACAGAGGACAGCACATGTGTAAACAGAAGGAGCACCGGAAATGGGCTGTGCTGAGATTCTGGAGAACTGCTACCTCCCCTGGATCCTCAGCACACACCCTTGCTATGATGCAGTTTCTTGAATGTGCCACCCTCCTTCTCATCTTGGGACCTGCAAAGAACTTAGCAAAGGTTAGCCCAGGATAAGGGCTTAATGCCACTTCAGTATCTATTTGTGCTGCACTTTACCAGTGTATGACTGAGTGACGAGCTTTCTAACCTTCCAGAGGTATTTCTACTTTTCAGAAAGAGCCTAACCCACATCTAACCCCACTGAGATGAACTCCAAGACCACACGCAACCCTTGGGTATTTATGTCTTTATTTTCTCCCTCCTTTTTCTCCAAGTCCCAAATATTCTTATTTTCACAAGGGTGGCAGCAATAACCTTAAGTGACAGGACAGAATATTCCAGGTTAATGGTTAGAAGCAGAACACTCTCCAGTTGTACTCTGGAGGCATAATCAACTCAAAGCAAATCCCGGTACATAGACAGGCATCTTCTAGAGTGTCCCGTTCAAAAGACAGATAAAGGCTCATCCAGGAAAGGCTACGGCTCATAGGGCATTCTATTTTTTTCAGTTTCATTTTTAATCATTATTATTTTATGTATATTGGTGTTTTGCCTGCATGCATGTTTGGGTACTTGTGTGCACGTTACCAATTGGAGACAGAAGAGCCACTGGATCTCCTGGAATGTTGTTACAGATGGTGGTGAGCTGTGGTAAGGGGGATGGAAATCAAACCCAGGTCTGAAACAGCAACCACCTCTCCAGCCCCAAAATGAGGTATTCCTGACAAATGGGTAAGAGAGTAAAAGGAGGAGAAGGAAAGCAATTGCCTCTGGGCACTGAGGAATCTGCCAGGGGGACCTAAGGATCCCAAGTACATGTGTACCGGTGGAGGAGGCTTCCTGGAGAGAGCTGTCATCAACACTGGCATTTGTAACAGGCTCACATCACCTGCCCACTCTGTCAAAGCCCTAAAAGGCAAGTTGCTTGCTGAAGTAATCAATAACAGAAAGCACAGCTTTCCCAGTCATCCATCCCTCTCATTAAGAAACAGCGTGAACAAAGCACCTGCATCAGCCACTGGCCCTTCATGCTTAAATGTGATCAGACAACACACAAGATTCCTGAAAATACTAGAAACTTCCAAAATATTAGCAAGTACAATGTTTAAAGACTTAAACATTAAAAAAAAAAGCTTAGTGAATAAAAAGCAGTTTTTGTAAAGTAAAGCTGCACTTGCATATACACCAATAGCAGAAATTAAGTTAAGAACACTTTCCAGGATAGAGAATAAAAAAATAGAGAAGACATATGCTGCAATACAAAGAATTAGCATCAACATGGGAAGATGGGAGGTATATACAGTCCATGGGGTACATAGCAATGATCCACTGTGAGCACAGAATAAAGCACTGGATATGTATACACCTGTGTACTTGGGGTGCATGTGTAAGCTTGGGGGTGGGGCTTTCTGTTTGATTTTAGTAGAGTTCCCTTTTCATTGTGCGTACTCATAAACAGACTGCAACAGAAAAAGGACTTTACAACATGAAGTTTTATGACTTAGCTTATAACTTAGTATATTTCAAACATGTCTACTAACTTTGATAAAGTTAACTATACCTTGGAAAAAAACTTCCAAGGTGATCCTCATATCTTTTACAATGCATGGAAGTTAAAGAGAAAAAAAAAAGAAAAAAAAAGGAGGGTTTTGTTTGTTTGATTGGTTGGTTTTTTGAGACAGGGTCTCTCAGTCTAACAATCCTGGCTGTTCTGGAACTTATTATGTAGACCAAGCTGGCCTCGAACTCACAGAGATCTGCCTGCCTCTGTCTCTCGAGTGCTGGGACTAAAGGCATGCACCACCACACCTGGCTGCGAGTCCATGTCTTATTAGCTTCCTATAGATACAGAAACTTGCCTTTGAATGACTTTACTCTTCAGTTTTCTGTGACTGGGTCTTGCTCTTTACTCTTTTCAGACCTGGTACTTGCTATGTTGCTAAGGCTGCCTTGAATTCCTAGTCGCCCTTGTCTTGGTTTCCTGAGTGTTGAGACCTACATGTTTAACATCATTATACATGGCTTAATGATTTTAGCTTTTTAATGTGCATCTACCCAAGGATCAATCCAGAAATCCATTTTATGTTTCCTAATCTTTCTTTGTCATTAATGGAAGCAGTATATTATTTAATCTTATTTTAAAGTAGGCATATAATGTAAATAGTTAATTATTATACCAGTAAATAAATAACATTTTAATATAAATATGCATATGAACACATTGGGCAAATGCACACTTTTTCTTTAAGCAGATAAAGAGAAGAGGTTGTATTTTGGAAAGGAAGAACATACTGGACCTATCTAAGCAAAATATTCTTTAAAAATATTTAAGAAGAAAAATAGCAGATGCAATGGAGAGAAAAAATAAAATTGAAGAAAAATTTTGCAGGACTGAAGAGATTTTTTTTTTTTAAATTAAAGGTCAAGCCAGACTCGACAAAAAAGAAAACCCACAGTTGAACAAAGCCTTAAGAAACCCAAGACAAAGGACAGAGTCAAGAAAGAGCAAAGCAGCTATAAAAGAAAAAAGACTTCTTTATCCAAAGAAACTTAAACACAAAAGTCAAATGTGAGGCAACATACATCACCCCAAGTCATATACTCTTGTTCGTCTACCACATCTTTTACCTATATAGAACTGCCTAGTATGACGTTATTTTTTTCATTAATTTTATACAAATATTTCTTGCATCCACAAAATGTTGGTCATTGGTCTTCCATTTGACTATCCAAGAGAAGTATTTTTATGTGTATATAAAAAGTCTGTTTCAACCTTATGACTAGAGTAGGACTTAGATGCATTTGTTTGTTTGTTTGTTTGTTTGTTTTCAAGACAGGGTTTCTCTGTGTGGCCCTGGCTGTCCTGAAGCTCACTCTGTACACCAGGCCTCAAACTCACAGAGCTCTGACTTCCTCTGCCTCCCAAGTGCTGGGATCAAAGGCAAACACTGCCACCACCACCGGCTTAAATAGCTTATTTCAATACCAAAGGTTGTGAACATACTTCTAAATTAGAATCCCACAGGATTAAAAAAAAAAAAACAAAAACCCACATTGTAGCAGAGACAGCTCCACTTTTGGACTCTTAATTAATTCTGACAAAACAAATGGGTCCCCTTTCTTATAATAAATCATTTCAATCATTAAAAAAAAAAAAGTTCCTGGAGCAGGGCTGGAGGGCTGGAGGGCTAGAGAGATGGTTCACTGGTTAAGAAAAAGGGCTATTCTTCCAGAAGACAGAGGTTCAATTCCTAGCATCCCATGACAACTCACAACTGTCTGCTTGCTACTCCAGTCTCAGGGGACTACATACTGTCATCTGGCCTCTGTGGGCAGCAGACACAGACATACATGCTGGCAAAACAGATATCCACATTTTAAAAAGAGTTCTAGGGGCTGTAGAGATGGACGGAAGGGTTAAGAATGCTTGTTGTGGAAGGACAGCAGGCTACCAAGAAGAGACTTGATGCCCTATGATGATATGCAGGAGGAGGAGGTCCCCCTTAGTCACAGTCATAGGGGAAGGGAGTAGGGTGAAAGCGGGAGGGAGGGAGGAACAGGAGGGTACAAGGGATAGTATAACAACTGAGATGTAATATGAATAAATTAATTAATAATAAAAAAAGAATGCTTGTTGTTCTTGTAGAGGACCTGAATTCAGTCCCCAGCATCCACTTCAGGCAGCTCAACTGCCTGTAGCACCATCTCCAGGCAGCTCTTACCCGCTACCCAGAGCAGTCACCAGTACTCATGTACGCAGACAGCCTTCACCCTTATGCAGAATTAAAACAAAATCTTTTCAAAGTTCTAAATACAATGTAAGATCAACGTTTAAAGGTGAAGTTAATTCAGAAGAACTAAAATTTCCCAGTCTTCCTTGGTGTATATTATTCCCCTATAATCAAATGTCTGAAACAGTGTGTTAAGCTTGGAGGTGACTGGAACGAATTACATAGATAACATCAAATTTAGCATCATTAATGTGCATAAGGAAATTCATATAAATAAACTATTTTTTTTTTTATGATTTTCTACTTTATAACCGGACTAGGGCAACAACAGCAGCGGGATTAGAAAAGTGGCGCCACAGGGCACCACGTTGTATCAAAGAGGATCTCAACACTGAACAACACCTGCTCTGAGGAGGGCATCTCTTAAACGCTGCCTGACATCGTGTGCGTCACTGCTGTAGAGCTGACTCCAGCCAGAGGGTCAGGCAAATAGGCAGAGCCCGTTCATACAGAGAAGCGTTAAGTACCTGCAAGTGCAAAGTATTTATGGTGTACGGCTGGAAGAAGACAGTTAAATGAAACGCACAGAGATACAAGGACAGAGCCAGGCCAGGAGATAATAGCAACAACGAAAGCACAACTAGAGACAGAGATAACAGCGAGATCA
Source organism: Acomys minous (assembly GCF_964271855.1). Classification (NCBI taxonomy): domain Eukaryota; kingdom Metazoa; phylum Chordata; class Mammalia; order Rodentia; family Muridae; genus Acomys; species Acomys minous. Next base: position 61,936,777 of record NC_140492.1, read on the forward strand.
CAAGGGCAGGGACAAAGGAGACAGCAGCGATGGGTCAAAACTGAAGGTGTCCAAAATTTTCGAGTTGATCAAGGAGTCGTCACGGGCCAGCTCCTGTCACTCCGGGTAGTCAGACATTTGCGAGAGTTCTCTAAGAGCCTCGGCCTGGCTTGAGGGTCACCTGCACATTCAGGAAGTAGTGATGGGACAACCCTGCTGTTCAAATGGCCCAGAACGTGACATAACGGGGCCAGGTCGCAGGCCGCACTTACCAGGCCACGGCCGCCCGACGTGCTCGCCACATCCCGCCAGCGCAGACCATAAACAGGCGCCGAGACGGCCACGTGGGAGCCCCGTGTCGGCCCCAGTCCGACTCCTGCTCCGGCAGTGACCCAGGAGGAGGCTCTCAACAACAAGGGCATAGAGCAGCCGCCGAGTCCCTCCCAATGGCGCATGAACTTCCGCAAGAGCCTGCCAGGCACCCGTAGTCAGTCCGTCCCGGAAATAACCACCTACAGGAACACTAGGCAAGGCTGCACAAACGGGCCGCGGAGGACTTGCGCGTGCGCTGGGAGCCTCTGGGCGAGACCTACTTAGTGTTCACTTTGTTGGCTCCGCCCTCAAGGTGTCTTGGTCGGTATTCTGCAAATGAGATTCCCGGTTAAGGATTCCTCCGAGCGAGAGGGTTAGGCGGGCTGGACTCAGGAAATCCACACGATTAATATTTAGTGGGAGCCCCCAATTTAATGAGATCTGTTTAAAAACGTTTTTGAAACCGAACAATCTAATAACTGGGAGGTCGAGTCCTGGTATGCTAGGTACCTTAGAATGTCTGAAATCTGATCGGAAAGGGACTTCTGACATTTAAGCTATAGGTTTGGAATACACACATATAGGTTTATGAAGGCACAGATTATTTTTTCATCCTTTATGTGCCTTTCATTTGAATTTTAATGGCACCGATTTATTGAAATGATTCTTGTCAAAGTATCTCTTTATTTTTTTATTGTTGGCATATATATTTGTATTATTACACTTAGGTAGAAAAATTACATACAGCAAGAAGAACCACGAAACAATCAGGGAGCATATGAATGTTACATTCAAGGTGATTTGGCCAACTGCATTTGGCATCCTTGTAAAAAGCATCTTTCCTATCTTGGTGAGTCTAAAATTCTGAATGAGAACCAGTATCTATCATATCTCCTCTCTGCTAAGTCAAAACTTCTATTTAGACCTAAAACATCTTAACCCCTACACAGCTAAGGTTAATTGTAAGACTAAACTATCTGGTTTTTCAACCCCATCAGAGGCTTAAAAAGGAATGAAACTTAGTTACTTGAGTGAACTGGAACTGCAGGTCAGCAGCTTCCAAAATGAGAAAGGAAAAAAAAAAAAAAAAAAAAAAAAAAAAAAAAAAAAAGACAGAGACAGTTTGCTGCCTGAACAGTCACCCAAAACTCTCTATAACATTGGAGCATCATCCTCAGCTTGACAGACATTTGTGAGACAGGAACTATTGAGGACTTCAAAGCTTACTTCCAATACCTTGAAAGTGCTATTGCAGGCTGATTAGGATAATCAAGTAATACAGGCCATTTGTTAGTTGATCAAATTATGATCATGTCAACTACCACCTATTTTTAATCATAAGAACATACATCCTAAGTTTAACAGGTAGATATGATCCTCTAGATAGATAAGGTAAAATAGATCAGGTCTTCAAAGCCTCAGAGACCTACAGAATATAGCATTTAAGAAGCCTTTAATATCTTAAAGATTCTTTGACAACAAGACAGGTTAACTCCTGGCAACACCCAGCCTACCTCAAGAAGATGATGAGCATCAAAGATCCTCCTTATGGAAATGACTTCAAATATGGCAAACCAGCCACTGGGCAAAACATCATTTCTTCCACAGACAGAATTCTGTCTAAAAATGGGGAAGCATGGGTACAAGCAGAGTCAACGACCAAACTCTGCCAAGACAGGGTAAGCAAGTTGTCAATGTCTCTTAACAGCTCCAAATAGCTGGTAATAGCCCTTCAGTAGTATTCAGCTAGCTCTCGTCTTAGCCTCTCTCTCTCTCTCTCTCTCTCTCTCTCTCTCTCTCTCTCTCTCTCTCTCTCTCTTCCTCCTCCTCCTCCTCTTCCTCTTCCTCCTCCTTCTCCTCGCTCCTCTTTTGATTTTGGTTTTTGGAGATAGAGTTTCTCTGGGTAGCCTTGGCTGTCCTGAAACTAGCTCTGTAGACCAGGTCATAGAGATCTGCCTTCCTCTGTGTCCCCAGTGCTGGAATTAACGGCTTCTTTGGACTTTTAAGACATAAGATTCATCCTCCCTGTTCCTCGTAACCCGTCTCTCCCCATTCCTCCCTGGCCCCCCTTCTTCAGACACAGTTGATTCCTAGTCTCCTAACTACATGCTTCTCCTATTTCTTGATGTCCAAAAGTTCCAGTTTGGGGCATCTTGGGTTTCTTTCTCTAGCTACATTTTCTCCTTAATAATCTGAATTATTTTCATTACTCCAAATGTCTCTTTCATCTCCAATTCAACCATTTTGTATTTTTAAAAGAAAATTGGGCCCAAAAAAAGAATACTGTTTATGAAAGACTATGAAGCCAATTAATGGCATTAGGAACTAAATTTGAAGGGTCTTATGCTTTACCTCTCATGTCAAGGATATATTCCTTTCACCCATCTCTTTCTTTTCCCCTCTCTTTGTCTTTTTGTCTCTCTGCCTCTCTCAATATCTCTCTCTCTCTCTCTCTCTCTCTCTCTCTCTCTCACACACACACACACACACACACACCACCACCACCACCACCACCACCACCAGACCAAATAAAATCCCTTTTTATTTAATTGTCAGAATCATAATTCTGGATCCATCTACTCACAATATCATCAAGTATGGCCTGACGGTGAACTTTCCTATTGCAGGTCTCTAGTTATATATTTACTGTGCTGGGTATCTCAATGGTAGTTTCAGACAGACTCCTGCTATAAACCCTAGCCAGTGTAAACCAATATAGAAACCAGTATAAATCCTAACCCTTTCTAGTATTGTATAAAACTGTATTGGTTATTGTTGCTGGGAAAAAAACAAAAGGGAGACATCAAGTGTACTTTCTCTTTGCATTTTATGAAGCCCTTGTTTTATAATTTCACTTCTAGGCTGGGACTACTGAACCAGTCCTCTGTACAGATTATGTCTACAATTGTATGAAATAGCAAAATATTAGAATCAGCATAAAAGTCTCTAGATAGTAGCTAGTTATGTGAGTTATAGTCATACTAGCCACAAAAACCTATGAGCAAAAACCTATTCTCTGTTGTATCTGAACAGAGAATAATATCTGAACTAGATGGCCCTAATTTGAAGTGGCTTTAATCTAAGATTTGTTTTGTTTTGTCTTAACTTCACAATGTTCCAGAGAAATGTGAAGATGAAAATTCAATAGAAGGGGCTGGAGAGATGGCTCAGCAGTTAAGAGCACTGTCTGCTCTTCTAGAGGGCCTGAGTTCAATTGCCAGCAACCACATGGTGGCTCACAATCCATACTGGGATCTGATGCCCTCTTTTGGCATGCAGGTGACCTGAAGATAGAGCACTCATAAATGTAAAATAAATAAATAAATATTAAAAAGAAAGAAAGAAAAGAAAAGAAAAAGAAAGTTCAACAGAAGCCATGCTTGAAGTACTTGTTTTGACCAGCTTGTTTTCTATATTCAATATAATGTCTAACACTTGCATGATGTATTCAACACTGTGTAAAACAGGCCACCTGTCTGCTAATGTATCTGTTGTGAGCATGCTTAAGGTAAGTGGGCTAGACTGAGGTAGGGAGTTTGGGTGGCAGGGTTCCTCAAGTGATATTTTCAAATTATAATGGGTTGACATGATGCCCATCTCACTGTATGTATGTTAAGGAGCATCTACTAATTGCTGGGTAGGGCAATTAGTCAAACTGTTATGAAATCAAACCACCATGTTCAGGCCAGAGTTGTTTTGTTTGACTATACAATGTGAAATAATACTGGACTTCTTGCTGTCATTTAAAAACAGAGAAATTTTACATTTCAGTAAACCAGTTGCTCTTAAAATACCAGACAACATTAAGCCCTAATCTTAAAAAAAAAAAAATGGAGTCAAGGAGTTGAGTAGTGTTTTATATCTCTTCTGAAGTTAAACATATCAGTTGCTATAACTGTGGTCTTATTTTTCTCAGAAAAACCAAGGGAATTTGAAAAATATAAACCATTGCTTATATTAAAAATTATCAACTGATACACTTGAGGCAATGTATCTCTAACTTCCTGATGCTGCGACCCTTTAATAAATACAGTTCCTCATGTTGTGGTGACTTCAGCCATAACATTATTTCCATTAGGACTTCATAATTGTAATTTGGCTACTGCTATGAATCATAATGTAAATACCTGTGTTTCCTGATGGTCTTAGGTGACCTTGTGAAAGGATCATTGGACCCTCAGAAGGGTCGTTACCCCACAGGCCAAGAACCATTGATTTAGAAACTGTGATATTTCTAAAGAAATAAGAACCTCCCCCAAACTCAGAAGAACATAGCCACACAAATAAACTATGTGATGTTTAAGGTATATAAAGGAATATTATGTACAACAAATGCTCACACGTCACTCTTCACATTACATACGTGTCCCAAGAAAGCATTTAGGTCTGTGAGCATCAGTGAAAGGCAGAGCGAGGGAAGGACTCTCTGACTTCTAAGTGGGAGGGAGAACGACCTTTATTTTTATTTGTAAGCTTGTATGCTGTTTAATACAAACAACAATCTTAACTGTATCTTCTGGTCTAAGAGTCATGAAATAACTTCCCAGCTTTAAACTAAAATTTCAGGTTCAGTTAGGAACCCAGCAGACCAGCAGTTAAAACTCTCAAAGTTTAGTTATCCAGTGGGTCATAGATCTTTTAAAAAGAGCAAAGAAATATGATTAGAAAGCTGGGCATTTGTGCTCATCCATGAGTATGCTCTTGAGGTTTTATTACGTCTCTTTGCAAAGTTCTTCTTGGGAGCTATCAAGTCCCTGATGTTACAGTCTTCCTCTGTGGTTTCCTGGGGAGAGAAGCATCTGAAAGCGCACGCATTTGCACATCCTCATTAAACCCCCCCCAGTGCTTAGAAAAGCATGTTACAGCCATCGTCAGCAGACAGGCATAAGCATCTTCCCATCAGTATTTTCTGTCTGTATGAAAAGACTCCAAATTCTTAGGATGGCATCTTTCCTCCAATTAGTCTCTCTGTCTTAAAACGATTTATTATACTTTTATTTATATGTATGTGTTTGTGTCTGCATCTGTATTTCATGTATGTGCAGTCGCCTGAGCGTGACAGAAGAGGGCGACAGATCCTCTGAAGCTGGAACAAACTCAGCTCTTCTGCAAGAGTAGCAAGTGCTCATAACCATCTCTCTAGCCCTCAGCTACGTGTTTATAATTATTATAGGCACTTCCTATAGAAGCTGTGAAAATATTCTAAAATTTACTTAGAAATATTTTTTTAAAAAAACCAAAATGTTTTTAAAAAGTTGAGGCTGGAGCAATCCTGACTACCTGACCTCAAAACTTAACCACAAAGCAGCCAGGAAGGAGGCATTGTGGTGGGTATAAAGACACACCCACCCGTGGACAAGAACAGAGACTTCAGAAATAGCTACCCAACTGAGTGGTATGGTGGCTGATGCTTCTAACCTGATTGGATGGCCCTCTGAGCGTATCTGTGTTTCCAGATGCGAGTAGATCATCCAGTGAGCAGTTTAGCTCTTTGATGGACAGTTTAATGGAGAAAGAAGTATTTTTTTTTCTGAACGGTAATGGAATAAATGAAGATCCATATGTTAAAAAAGTACCCCCACACTGCTTGCAATATATAGCACATATTTGTACCATATACAAAAATTGGTGTGTATACTGAAAAAAAAAAGCCTATATTATCTGGGATATAACTATGGGTGTAAAAATGAGAATAAAAGCCAATAGAAGAAAATCTATTGGTAACCTGTGTGCAGGAAAAGAGTTTTTAAGCCACCAAGAGGAATACCATAAAAATGTAAAATTCACCGCACTTCTTCAAACTAAAATATTCCTGCTCATCAAATCGCAGATAGAAAACGAACAAGCGAGCCTTAAATTAAATGGAAATATTTTTTTTAATCATGCATCGCCGGCAAAGAACTTATACTAATTCTACATAAGGAATACATTGCTATCGATTTGTAGGTATCCTCCAAGACTCAAATGTTTAAATTTGATCCCCATTTGTACGGGGGTATGAAGAGGGTAGAAACCTAATGCAACTCTGGTGTGTGGAGTTAGAGTGTTAGGAAGTGAGGAGGCTGCAGATGAGTCTGGAGGATAGAGCCTATGACATTGGTGGCTTCATGGGAAGAAGGTAATAAGAGAAGGTACCCAAACATGCTCTCTCCCTCTGGTTGGGTGATGCCCTGCACTGCCTTGGAGCTCTCATAGCCCTTCAACCTTAGATTAGAAGCGTGAGCCAAGACAAACCTCGTTTCTTTAAAACACTTCCCTCAGACATCTCATCATACTGATAAGCTAACCAATCAGACCCAGGCAAAAAGTCCCGATGTTGCACGCATCAATATATCATATAGCTCTCCGGAGACACAGAGTGATATTATCAAGGAAAATGAAAAGTAAAAACCACAGTATCATCACTAAGGCTGCTAAAAAAATCAAAAGGTGCACGTTGCCAAATTGGCAAGGATGTGGAGCAGCCAGAACTAGGAGGCGCTGTTGGATGGAATGCAATGACACAGGCCCTTTGGAAAAATACTTGAGTTTCTATCAAATTAAACCTGCACTCCGCTTGCTCGGGCAGTTCTGCTCTTAGGGTTTCATGTAAAACATAGGTCCATGAAGGGGCGTGCATAACAGTGTCCAGGAAAATTTATTTACAATGGCTTCAAACTGGAACTAAATGTTCACGAACAATAAAATGGACAAGCAGTGTGTAAACAATGGAATAACATTCAGCAGTGAACGGGGATGTACTTTACGGATGCGTTTAACAACAAGATCCATCTCGGGGCTTCTAGAGGTTTAATGATAATAAAGATGCAGAGATATCTGTATAGTTTAAAACTGTTGTCCTGTCTGCCGGGGCAGTCCCTCAGCTGGCGTCTAGTTGAGCCGAGCTTCTCTACTGTTGCATCTGTCCAAGTGGAGGTTTCTTCCGTTGTCTCCGGTGTCTGTCTCTGCCCAAGGAGTCCTGTTAGTCTTCCTGCCAAGCTGCCAGCTCTTTATTATGCAAAAAGCCACATTCCTTATTCATCCAGTTGACTTGGGGCCTAACGTGACTTTTCCTTTCTTTTTTGGGCAGGTAAGGGAGCTGACAAACATTTACACATCCTGCTAACCTGGCACTTGGCATCATGGGCCTGCCCAGCAATTAACAATTGCGAACACAGGCATACGTTTTTTTTTTCTTAGCCAGTAATACAATATTTGTGAGTTGTCCCAACAATGACTCAACATGATCTATCAGACATATCTATATCAAAATTTGCTATAGCTGTGTGACTCCAGTTATATGCTATTCAACAGTATGAAAAAAAATGATGTGGAGAGTGAAAACAAAACAAATATTGAGGGCACAGGGCAATGGAATTTTTTGTTTGTTTTTTTCCCCCAAGACTGGGTTTCTTTGTGTAACAGAGCTCTGGCTGTCCTGGACTCACTTTGTAGACCAGGCTGGCCTTGAACTCACAGAGATCTCTCTGCTTCTGCCTCCTGAGAGCTGAGATTAAAGGCATATAGCTTTTTATACAAATTTTAAGCTGCTATATTTTAGGTTTTTTTTTCTAATCTCCATTGAGATTATTTTGTTCTCCCCCTTCTCCTCCCAGTCTCTCCCTGCCCCCACTTCCTTCCTCCCTCTCTTCCTTTTCCATTCAGAAAAGGGCAGGCTTCCCAGGGGTATCAACTTAACATGGCATAGTTGATGTTGGAAGGCCCAGTCCAACATGGGCTGTATCATCCCTCAGCAGATGGTGTTAGTTCACAAGCCGATCTGCTAGCTTGCCTCTAGGTTGCTTAGCAACCTCTGACATCATCAGCTGCCACTGCTGCTACCAGCTGCCCAGGATAAAAGCCATCCCATGGTTCTCTTCTCTCTCTGCTTCTCTCTCTCTCTCTCTCTCTCTCTCTCTCTCTCTCTATCTTTGCCTGTCCCTCTGATTGTTCGTCTCTCTCATGGATCACTCAGACTTTATCTCCTCTCCTTCGCTCCCTTAGCCTTCTCTCAATAATGAATTTCCTCGTACCGTACCTGTTGCATGGTAGGTAATTTATAAATGATATCAAATGGGGCTGGGCCTATAAGAAAAGCAGCTGAAAGGCCAGAAGAAGCAAGCCAGTAAGAAGCATTCCTTCATGGCCTCTGTTTGAGTTCCTGATTTAGCTTCCTTCCACAACAAAGTGTCACTTGGAAGTATAAGAGGAAATAAACCCTTCCCATGTTGTTTTTGATCAATGTTTTACCACAGCAATTGAAAAGCAACTAGGATAACTACACACTGATGTGCTACTGTGTGCTACTACCAGCTCTGCATTGGGTGACATCTTGCTGATAGCTTGAAAGTAGTCACAGTGACAGTGACACCACAGAGATCAGCACAAGGGAATCCAGGGTTTGGTTGACTACTGTGTTGATTCTCTCATCTTAAGAAAGTAATGGAAAAATGACAGCTCAACAGATTCAATTTAGAAGTGTGTGTTAGTGGCTGTTGCATTGTGAAGAGCACCCAAATATTGAGAAAATTCTCTCTGAGTAGCGAAATACCACTGTCCTGTTCAATAAGGATGACTTACATATATTCATGAAAGTCCTCATATTTGTCTGTTTTGTTTTCTTCTTAGTCAATGTTTAAGAAAATATCAAGCAATATTCATGTCAGACACAAACCTGTAGGCTAATAGTGCTAGCAACATTGTTGCCAAATTAAAGTAACAAAAGTAATCTGCTTTTAGTAGATTTACTTTTAGTAGAACTTAGAATGAAATTATACTTATATCTAGACTTCTTGGCCTCAGAGCCCGTGGCTGGGCATGATCCTGCACATGGCTCTGAGCCGCACACCACTGATCTTCCTCCTTATATTTCAACATTTCCATCTTTGACAACTTGGACCGTTTTATTATTTTTCTCTTCTTGAGTTCCTGTCTGGCAGTGGGTACAATTGTCTCTTGTCTCCTTTTAGGGTCAATGCCATGTCTAAGCCTGCAAAAGCACCTTCTCCTCCTCTAATGTTGTAAAGCTTTCTCTCCTGTATTAAACGGTATTTTTCCTTCACATTTTGGAATATTTTCTTTCCTTCACTTTAGACTAAAGTATATTTTTTATTTCCTTTCTACTCCCAAACTTAACGCATACAATAAACAGAATATACCTTGGTCACTGAGTAACTCTGCCTGGGATTCTCTTTGACAGCATCTATGTGCACCAAACTCCTTAGCAGCTTGCTGCCTCTTCCTTACCACATGTAGGTATGCCACACAGAGGGACCGAGACTTATTCTGTCAGTGTTTCTGAACCTGTGGGTTGCATATCAGATATCCTGCGTATCATATATTTACACTATGGTTCATAACAGTGGCAAAGTTACAGTTATGAAGCAACGATAAGATACTTTCATGGTTGGGGGTCATCACAACATGAGGAACTGTATTAAAGGGTCACAGCATCAGGAAGGTGGAGAACCGCTGTACTTGATGCTCATTATCTTGTACTCTTTAAGCTCTCCTTGCCCCTGCGTGCTCTTGGTCTTGAATTTCTTGGTGGTAGAAAGGGTCCAGATGACCCTGGAGGGGCATCACAGTTCACAAGTACCACCAACGAGAGTGTGATCAGCTGCTTCCCATTTCAGAGTCTCATTCTAAGTAGCTACGGCACTTGCATCTAGAAAAGGCAAAATGGCTATTTCTTCAGTGGTTCATACACTTGCTTGTATGCGTAGGAGAGGCAGTTGAACTTTTGCTGTTGTAGTTGATTGCCTTGCTGAAGAGCAGACTCTGCATATTGGGCATGCCCAGTGACCGTTCCTACTGAGCTGACTAGTCCTGTCCTCCTGGAAATTCTAAAAACACCAGGTGGTCTTCACACATTTCTATTCAGCAAGCTAGAACTCTTAGCTCTTGTCTTTTTTTTTTTTCTTTCTGTACCTGGTTTATCATTTTCTTTCTTGGGAATGGGTGAGATTTAGACAGAAACCAAAGGAACCCATACTGAAGGTGTATAGTAAATTGGGGTTATCAGTGTTAGGCTAATATTTCTATATTATTACACTACCGTGAAATTATAATATTTACTAATATATCTCATTATGTGATGATTTAATATATGTGAGCAGCACCTGGCATAAGGTATAGACCTCCTAACTGTATTAATTGAAATCAGGTGGGATAGGCTGTTGTAGCCAAGAAAGCCTGTTGTTCTGTGTCCGGTGAAAGCCTGGGCCTTGTTGGATACTCTCTCAGGAAGCTTAGGCCTGCTTAGCACCAAACCAGAAGTGCACACTCCTCCGCCAGAAGGTCAGGGCTATATTGGTTTCTGGGCAGAAAAAGGATGAATTGAGTCAAAGGTTCTGCCTCTTCAAGGGATGCTGGTCTCCTGGCTCTGGCATGACTCTGGCGAGCTGTGGCTGCTTTGGGAGCAGCCTGTAATGGTGGTTTGAAGCTCCAAAACGGAGAGGCAGTGGCAGGAACCGGGTCTGGTTCAGGCGGACAGAATCAGCAGGCGGCTCACCTCCGTGGAGGGGCATGGCGGTGGGTGGAGGCAGCGATCTGAGCTGACATGCTTGGAAACAGCAGATGTGGGTTTCAGCAGTCACCAAGGCAGCTAGCTAGAAGACCTGGGTCCAGCAGCAGATTCCTCAGGGAGGAGAGAGCCCTTCCTTCCTCGGAGTGAATAATCAGTTTCAGACGATCTCTGCTGAACTAGATGGTGCTGGCTCGATTATTTCAGTAAAACAGGGACTTAATAGCCTTGAGGGGTATTGAGGGTGAATGCGTTTGATTCTCTGGGGCTAAGAATGTCAGGGATACTTCATTTACATGCAGCAGCACAGCCCTATCGTTAGAAGGATAAAGCAGCACTTAATTATCCTATGGGCATCAGGGCATTGGGAAAGAACTCCAGGACCGGTTAGAGGTATGGAAAACGGTCTTTGGTTGAAAGTCAAGGTACAAAGACATCTCATAAGCACGAGGAAGGTACTTCCAGGAATCCCCAGGTTCACACTGATCAGATATCTTATCGGGAAAGGGTTGGGTTTGTAATCTCCCCGAGGCCACACTCCTTAGAGGATCTGGGGTTTCCCCAGACCAGGCAGAGAGGAAGGACAGCAGCCGAGGAAGGGAGCCATCGTTTAGCACTGCCTCAGGAGCTTTCTGGTGATGCCTTCCAGATGATGGTGAAGACAATAATTACAAAATAGTGCCTGGAACTGCAACAGTAACAGAATTGAGTCGTTTTCTGGGATTTTATTGTTGTTGTTTTTTTTTTCTTAAAAACGAAAAAAAAAAAAAACCCCAACCAAACAAACAAAAAAACCCAAAAACCTTTAAAAAACTGGAATGTCCTCCAATGTTATTCAAATGACTGCTGAACCTGGAAAGAGTGTTTCTGCTATTAATGGATAGCATACTGCTATTTACATAAACATAGGATGTATATAATTTGAATTTTTGGAAAATTTAGCTGTGCTGTCACCTTTGGAAAAAGTGTCCTTGTTTCCTTTGCTGAGCTAATACTGTACAGAAATTAACAACTATGTAAGTCTAGAACACTGAATGTATTCACTCCCATTTTTAGAAGAGTGACACACTACATTAAATATATAAGGTCTTAACTATGTGGACTTGTTTGCAGAAACTGATAAAAAGATTCTCTAAATAATGAAAGAAAGAAAACCCAAATTCGATAATAACATAACTTTCCTGTTCACATAATTTATGGAACTTTTGCAGCAGTTAAGGCCGGGTGTGGTGGCACACGCCTTTAATCCCAGCACTCAGGAGGCAGAGGCAGGTGGATCGCTGTGAGTTCGAGGCCAGCCTGGTCTACAAAGTGAGTCCAGGACAGCCAAGGCTACACAGAGAGACCCTGTCTCGAAAAACCAAAAAAAAAAAAAAAAAAGAAAAAAAAAGATTTTTCAAGATGGTTACACAATCAACATCAGGTTTGCTGACACTGTCAAATTGCACCTGCGCTGTTCTGTGAGGCCATGGCAGCCTGCTGGCAAAATCCCTTCTGTGCATAGACTTGTGTGTAGTCTTGTTTCTTCAGAGGACACTCACCGAAGTAAAGTTCGGGCATGGGAATATGCTGCAGCGTGGTTCCAGCAGGCCACAGGATATGATTATATTAGAACTCTTTTTAAACATAATAAATAAATAAATAAATAAATAAATTCGGTTTACACCCAAATACTAGCTGCCTCCCTCCCATCCTTCCAGTCCCTCCCTCCTTCCCTCTTCTCCCTATTCCTTCTCCTCCACTCCTTAGAAAAGGGGGGCCCTCCCGCAACCCACCCCAGCACACCAAATCTCATCAAGACTGGGTGCATCTTCTTCCCCTGTAGCGTGGTGAGGCAGCCCCACTAGGGAGGCAAGTGATTGAAAAGCAGGCAACAGAGTTCATGTCAGAGACACCCCCAGCCCCCCCCCCCCCCCCCCCCCCGCCCCGCTCCCCTTACTAAGGGATCCACATGAAGCCGGAGACGCTCATGGGCTACATCTGTGTAGGGGACTTAGGTCCAGTCCATGCATGGTCCTTGGCTGGAGCTTCAGTCTCCACAAAGCCCCTCTGGGGCCTGGTTAGTTGGCTCTGATGGCCTTCCTGTGGAGTTTCTGTCCCCTTCATGTCTCTCTATCTTTCCCCTAACTCTTCCACAAGAGTCCTAATGTTTCGCTGAGTTTCGGCATCTGTTTTGATCTGCTGCTGGACAGAGGACGGTTAGCTTGGTTCATGTCTAAGCAGAGCAGAGTGTCATTAATAGTGACAGGAGTTGGCTTTCTTAAAAAAAAAAAAAAAAAAAAAAAAAAAAAAAAAAAGGAAGCCCGAGGGATGTTCTTAGCCACAAAATGTAGACAGATCATTACGCCACTAGGGGGCGAAGTTGTCTCAGTAAACCAAGGCTTATTTGGCTAAAAACCCGAATCAGTTTATGGCAAACCTAACCCTGAGTCTATTGGCACCAGGAGTGCTTGATTGTTTTAACAAGTTAAGTCAGGGATGCCATACAATTACTGTAATGGCTCATCCTATTCACTGAGCATTTTACTAAACTTTTTGTTTTATAATTAATAAAAATAAATTTAGTCTTTCTAAAAAAAATTTATAAAGATAGTCCAGGGAGTTCCCATGGGCTCCCAGATGGTCCTGCTGTTATCTCACATCTGTCCAGAACAGTCACCACAAGTATCCAACTGATCCTGATATGGTAGTGCTAACGAAAACCCTCAATCTGCTTGGCCTTTTAAAAGCCGGCATATTCTCCTTTGACTCCTCATGGCTGTAGCATTTTCTCAGCACCTCTGTGTTTCTGCTCATCTTGATAACTTTGATGTGATATTTGATACACTATCCTTCGGCTCATATTCGCCTGATGTTTTTAACTCACACTTACACAGCCTTCTGGTATCTGGAGCACACATCACCGAAGAACAAAGGACTATTCTTTATGACTTATCTGCCTGACATAACAGTTCTGACTTTTAACCTTGATTGCCTTGCTGAGAAATGCTTGCCGGGCTTCTGCACTGACCTATGGTTTATACTTGTTGGGAGGGAGTCACTAAGCATAGCTCATGCTAAGAAACAGAGCTGTGCTGTCCTTGAAGGGGCGCTACGCAGCTTATCAGGAGTTCTTTACAGATTTATCTACTCTCTTCACCTATTTACTTGCTCCATTACTTATATCACTATGGACTTATGGGTGTATTTTATACTTTGCTTTTTCGGCGGTGTCTGGCAAAACTGTGTACGCTCTCCGTGATGGTAGCTGCCACAGCAGAGAGTTTATACGTGGGTGCTACTGTGCAAAGCATTCCATATATAATCTCTCTTAATTCATCAGCTATCCTGAGGGGAGACATATCCTTTAGGCAAATGGTTCTCAGCTTTCGTAACGCCGTGACCCTTTAATACAATTCCTCATGCTGTGGTCACCCCCAAACATTAAATCATTTCCATTGCCGCCTCATAACTGCAATTTTTCTACTGTTATGAATTATAATGTGAATATCTGACACGTAGGATATCTGGTATGTGATCTTCGTGAAAGGGTCATTTGACCCTCCAGAGGGGTCGCAGCCCACGTGTTGAGAACCACTGCTTTAATTCCAAGCAAAGAGCTTGAAGGTGATGGAGGTGAGTGGTTTCCTCTGGCCTTGCCACTGCTAACCAGCCAGGGTATAGGCACTGCTTGGGTAAAGTTCAGAGCCTGCGAATTTCACAGCCTTCGTTAGGGGGCAGGGTGTTCGAGGAGACCGAGTGGGGTTGAGGTGGGGGTTAGTAAGATAGCTGAAGACTGTGGTTGTTTGAGGCCCCGGAACCCAAGCCTTCCTCCTTGCGTGCTCTTCACTAGCATCTCACTAATTCACTATTTTCATTTGTCAGGTATAAACATTTCCAAAATCAATCGAAATGCATTGGCATCTTGATAATGAGTTGGTATATGCTAAGAAATACATGTCTACAATAGTCGCTAAATAACCTATCTCAGGAGAGAGAAAATGAAGAAGGTTATGTTCATAGTCTATAAAGCATTGAAATAATTCTCTCTCTCTCTCTCTCTCTCTCTCTCTCTCTCTCTCTCTCTCTCTCTGTGTGTGTGTGTGTGTGTGTGTGTGTGTGTGTGTGTGTGTGCGCGCGCGCATGTGGAGGACAATCTTTCAGAGATTGGTTCTCTCACTCTATCTTGATTTTTTTTTCAAGACAGGGTTTCTCTGTATAGCTTTGGCTGCCCTGGACCAGCTTTGTAGACCAGGCTGGCCTCGAACTCATAGCGATGTCCTGCCTCTGCCTCCCGAGTGCTGGGATTAAAGGCGTGCGCTACCACCGCCCGGCTCCACTTGATTTTGATCCAGGGTCTTTCTTGTTTCTGGCACTGCCTTGTGTTCTCCAGGCTAGCTGACCTGCACACTTCCGTCTGCTCTGCCTTTCAGCTTGCTGCAGGGTGGAGATTACAGATGTGCACCATCACATCTGGCCTCTTACATGAGATCTGGGTATCTAAATCAGGTCATCAAGCTTGGGGATCAAGTGCTCCTACTCAGGGAACCAACACTGCAGCACCCAAAGCAGTTTGTTTGTTTGTTTGTTTCGTTTGTTTGTTTACAGCAAACTTTTTTTTTAAATTATAGAACAGTTTTAAGTTGAAGAAGAAATGTGAAGACAGTATCTTCCATTCATGTCATGTATTTATATCACAGTCGATTAAGCTGATGTTAACTGGTTTTAACTGAAGTCCGTGATTTGTTCAGATCTCCTTACTTTAATCTGTTATCCCCTATGTGTTCCAGGATCTCACAAGGACACCACATTGCACTAAATTGTCACTTAACTTTGGTGCCTTCTGAGCTCTGACATTTTTCAACCTTCCCTTGCTTTTGAGGGCTTTGGCAGTTTGGAGGGGTGCTGATCTGGCCCCTTCCAGGGGACCTGAGCTTGGTTTCCAGCACTCATATCAGGGAGCTCAGAACTGCCTGTAACTCCAGATCCAGGGGATTCAACTCTCTCTTCTGGCTTTTAGGGACATCAGCACACACATAGCATCTAGTTACATAGACAACACATGTATTTATAAATAAAACAACTTAGAAAATGCTTGTAATGATTTTTTTGTGTGTGTGCTCGGATGGGAAGGACGGGTTAATGGAGGCAGCGTCCAGCGGCATCATTGCACTGGGAACGCATACTCACCATGGCCTGCTATGGTGGATGTTGACTTAATCACATGCATAGCCTGGGCTTGGTCACATTTCCTGACTGTAAATCTTCCCTTTCCCCACTGTTAGCTACTTTATGCTGCTGTGTGGGGGAAACTTGATCAAATCATCTTAACTGGAGGAAAGATTCATTTTGGTTCATAGTATTGGAGATTTCAGCCTGTGGTGGCCTGGCTCCTTTGCTGTGGCCTGTGATGAGGCAAAGCCTCACGGTGGGAGGAGGAAAAGGCTTCTCACTCGCAGCAGCCCAGAAAAAGAGGGGAAAGGAGAGGCTGTGAGAGAAGCAGCCTGTCCAGGAACAAGACATACCCTTCAAAGCGTTGCTCTAGTGGCCTGAGTCCTCCCACTAGGCTCCACCCCCAACCCCGCCCCTTAGCAGCCCAGTTGGCTGTGAACTCCTGATCTAATCCTCTCTCAGTATTGCCTTCTCTGTATATTATGATTCCAACATACGTGCTTGTGGCGGACATTTCCTATCTACACCATAATATTCTCATTTTCTGTAATGTACTATTTGGGAGGAAACCATCACGGACTGCCACACTCGAAAATAGGAAGTCCGTAACCTCCTTCGAGGGTCAGCATTGCACATTTTTGGAGTCCTCATGAGAGATTTCTCTTTTCTTCCTCATCTCTACACTTACTCTATCCTTTATTCCTAGGAGTGAGAACAAAGAACATTTGTTTTGGAACTGAATTACAGTTCAGTGTGACTACTTATAAATTCATGGCTCAAAGTCTTTCAACACTGGCAGCCTGAAGCTCTTCCAGTCGCTCCTGCACTCAGCTGGCACGCATCACTGAAGTTTCAGAACTTTACTTTCTGTAAGAGGCTCCAGGTTAAGCTTCACATTTGCTTTTACAGTCCTAGAAGTCCTCAAGACAAACAAAAGACTTAGGCTTCGGTGGTGAAATATATATATATATATTTTTGAAATATATTTTTAATATATTACCTTGTTTGGTTATAACATGAAAGCAAATTTATTACACAAAATTAGATGACATATTCAAACAAAGCAACAAATTCTCCCATTCAGATGTTCCCTGTTAGGATGTTTTGCTGTTTCTCTCTCTGGTTTTCTTCCCTCATTGGATCCATATTTTCAATAAAATTATATGTAATGTTACATATGATAATTTGCATACATCCTTTTCCATTTACTATGTTACCATTTCATATTATTTTGTATTCCAGGAAAACCTTGGTGCTTCATGACTATAATATTCTGCCTGTCACATGGATATATTCGACTTGAACAATGATGTAATAAATTTTCATATACGTAGATCTTTAAATGTATTAAAGATGATTTCCTTAGGAGAAATTTCTAGAAGCTTATAATAATGAAGTGCCTGCTTCATCAAATTGGCATGACAGTGAGTTGTGTTAAAGCAGTACTGTGTGAAAGCAAATGTTCCTATTAGGTGCAATAATTACAGTAAAATGATATTTGATAGATACTACTAAATGGTATCTCAGAAAAGTCATTTTCATTTTTGACAAAAGTCTAACATCAGATATTTTTAAGAATCAAATATTTTAAAATTAGAATTTTGTGGGTCACACCACTCAGCTCTGTGAGTGACTTCTGGGGACAAGATAGTAAGCCATGTGTGATCTAATCTCAGGTTACTGTTTGAGTGCCTAGGTGTGGATCATGCTTACAAGGACAAAAGGGAAAGGGAACCTAAGCTCAGATGATGCCCAGAATCTTCTATGGGCTGTCGGACCCCAGTAGAAAAGGATCTGGGCTGGACCACCAAAGTCACAGAATATTCAAGGCACATTATATGACTCATAGGCTACAGGTATAGTGCATGAGGAGGCAAAACAGCGTCCACATATGCTAATTATTCAGATGAAGAGTGCATAGACAGAAGACCATCTGTTGCATCGTAATTGTTAAAAAAGATCAAAGGAAGGAAAGCCTGGTGGGCTGTAATTAAGGATAATCTCTGAACTACTAAGTTTCAGTAAGAAAAAAATCACAATATGGGATGAGCAAAAATAGTAGGTTAGGAGACAAAGGCAAGCAGATTGCTGCCAGGAGGACACTGTCTTAGGCGTGTTTGTAGACATAGTGGAGATATGACTGTCACCCTAGCAGTTGGAAACTGAAGGAGGAGGTCAGTCTCCATAGAGAGATGCTCTCCAAAGCTGAAATGAGCACAGTCACCCCAGGTGAGAAAAGTTCATTAGAACTGTATGTGTATTTATACATGGAGTTATGTGTATTATAGGATTTTTTTTTAAAGGTAAATGGCTAATGACATGATTCCTTAGCTTTTTCAGATATCTTTATTGCTATCTTACCTCCCTTCCTCTCTGCCTCCTTCCCTTTTTCTTCTCTGTTTACCTCTCTCCTCCTCCCTAAAGAGCCTCCCTTTTCCCATTTCCCCTACCAGCTACTGGTTTTACTCCTATTAACTCCCATGGTGCTCACGACAGCCTATAACCTTGCGTTCATGGGGCATGCACCTCTGTACTGAGTGTTAGTCCAGTTTTAGAACGGCCCCAAAGCGGAACAAATAGAACCTACTGCATCCTTGCTTATTCAGTGGGGCTCAGGCAGTGAGATGACTGTTGTGAGCTAAGGGCAGGGCGTGCTTCCTACCTTCCATCACTAAATACTTGACTCTTTAAATAAGTTGCCATTTACGCAAGCTCTTGATTGCTTGGTACTAGCAGAACGGAGGAAGACTATGGCATCTCATGGAGAGAACTGGGCCGCTTGGATGGTGTCTTACGGTTTGGTTGCTGTGAAGAGACACCGTGACCAAGGCAACTCTTATAAAGGGTGAGAGTTAATTGGGGCTGGCTTACAGTTTCAGAGGTTTAGTTCATTATCCTCATGGCGGGAAGCATGGCAGCGTGCAGGCAGACATATGGTGCTGGAGAAGGAGCTGAGAGGTCTACATCTTGATCCACAGGCAGCAGAAAGGGACTGTGTGTCACACTCGGCAGAACTTGAGCCTCGGAGACCCCAACACCCATCCCCCACAGTAGCACACTTCTTCCAACGAGGCCACGCCTCCCAATAGTGCCACCCCCTATGGGTCAAGCATTCAAACACATGAATCTATGGGGGGCTGTTCTTATTTAAACCACCACAGATGGAAATAGGACCAGCCAATCTCTAAAGCACCTTTTAATGCCAAGTTCGTTTTTCTCTCAGGTTTTTTGTTTGTTTATTTGTTTTGTTTTGTTTTGTTTTCATTTGCTCAGCTAGAGAAGTATCAGGCAGGAAAGCTTCCAGAAGATGGCTATGATTCTCTCTCTTTCCAACCCTTTCTGGTGTCCTTTCCAAGGTATCAGCAACTCAGGGCCCCAAGACTTTCCTTAGAAGTTCAGTAGGCATAAGTGTTAAGACAGTCACAGAAGCCGGGCGTGGTGGCGCACGCCTTTAATCCCAGCACTCGGGAGGCAGAGGCAGGCGGATCGCTGTGAGTTCGAGGCCAGCCTGGTCTACAAAGTGAGTCCAGGACAGCCAAGGCTACACAGAGAGACTCTGTCTCGAAAAAACCAAAAAAAAAAAAAAAAAAAAAAAAAAAAAAAAAAAAGACAGTCACAGAAATCAAAGTATAGTGATTACAATCCACTTTGCCACCCATGTGTACCGTCTCACCTTCCCTCATAGTGACTCCCAAAAGCTTATTTTAGGCTAAGAAATTTACCTAGGACCTTACAGTAAGACAAAGCAATAACCGAGGCCGAACTGTCTGACACTGAGGGTCATTGTTCTCTTTCATAGAAGTATGCTAGAAATACAGCCACGTGCTCACACACCGGGTACGGTGCACACGATGAATGTGTCTGTGCAATCACAACCATGACGAACACGGCGCAAGTGCTTACCGTCAGCCACTCGACAGCAGCTTCCGTCTGTTGATCCTAGATCTGCTTTTGGGATCAAACTGTCAGTGCCTTATGTGGTGAGAGGAAGTCGGGTGCCTGGGGACTGATCAACCCGTGCAGCGTGCCTCCTGTTCCTCCAGACAAGCTCGTTCACACGCGCCTACAACCGCGTTGCACAAGACAGAGCTTCGCTTATCGGTGTGTTCATCTCACTTTGGGATTGTTGATTAAGCAAATTTAAGGTCTGGATGGTCTCTAGCTTGCCCTAAGTTGTTTTTCACACACACACACACACACACACACACACACACACACACACACAGAGAGAGAGAGAGAGAGAGAGAGAGAGAGAGAGAGAGAGAGAGAGGAGTTGGGGGCACTAAGGGATAGTTTAGTTGGTAAAGTGCTTGTACAAACAGAGGAATTGAATTTGGATCCCTAGACCGTAGAAGAGGCTGTGTTTGGTGGTCCAGGCCTGTAACTTCAACATTTAGCAGGCGGAAACAGAAAGATCAGGGGGCTACATGGCAAAGATTTCATTTTTCTCAGTGCATAGTCTAGGAAGACACAGTCTAGCAATGCTGGCCAGGATCGCAGGAGACTCTGTCTCAAAACTACCAAAACATTAACAGAAGTCAGTAGAACGGAGTAGAGAAAAAAATACATGTGCCTGTGGAGACTGAAATGGCTTGGCTTAACAAGACTCTTGGATGAATGGAAGTGGGGAAGGCCCTCATTGTAGGGAAAATGAATTTTAAGAACCAAAAAAAGAGCTGAATATGAATAAAAAGCTGTAGTCTTACATGGCTGAAATCCCAGTCCTGGGGAGGTAGAGTCACATGGATCTCTGGAGCTCACTAGCCATCCGTCTGTCCATCTATTCAGTTTAGTTGAACTGCTAAATTCCAGGTTCAGTGAGAGACCTTGTCTCAAAAAGCAAGGAGGAGAGTTTTTGAGGAACCCACACCACACACACACTGAATAGATGTTTAAAGGATCTGTTTACTCCAAATGCTCACTTACTGACTTGTTTATTTTCTCACTTGTTTAATTTTTTGAGTCCTTAACATATATTTCAAATACCAATTCCTATGAGATGAATAACGTCTGGGCAAGATTTGCTTTGGGTGCCCCTTCAGTTTGCTGATTATGTGTTTTGCTGTGCACTACAACTAGTCGAATCTTGCTATGATTTTCTGAGCGATGGGCGCTCTATTCTGAAATTATTGCATGTCCAGAACTTGAAAGTGTTTCCACCAAGCTCACCCCATCATCTTCAGTAGTTTCAATGATTAGGGATGACACCGAGCTCTGACGTTTATTTTGAGTTGACTTTTGTATAAGGTGAGCGAGAAGGTTCTGCTCTAAAGTTTTCTGTGTGGATATTAAGTTTTCTTGGCACAACTAGTTAGTCTGTGTTTGTTGTGATGTACATTTTTGATGCTTCTGTATTGATGGCTGTGGCTATGTGGGCTGGCTTCTCTTCATCTATTCCATGGGCCCACATGTCTGTTTCTGTGCTATTTTTGTGGCTTTGGCTCTGTAGAGTATTTTGAAGTAAGACGTTATGACACCTCCAGCAGTGTTGCCCAGGACACATTATGTGTATTTTTTTGTGCAGTCAAATGCTCTACCACTGAGCTATATACCTTCTGCACATTTTTAGAATAGTAAAAAAGTCTCAGGCGAAGTTGTCTTCAGCTTCTACTATCCATTTTTTTCTTTAAAACATCATTATGAACTACTGGACACTACACTGGACATGTCTATATTATTTTCTTTATCCTTACAATAATCCCTCAGGATGCTGTCATAGTATTATCTTATTTCAAAGGTTAAAAAAATTTATTAAGTTTCAGGTCATCAAGTGTCTTACCAATTTTTCCATAGCTGTTGAATGGGGCTATCATTAGACACCTGATTTGAAGGGCAGAATTGGTTTCGGTGTATCAGCGTTCTCAGAGATGAATAGAAGAGAGAACGGGGAGCACTGACTATCACCCCAAGCCCAAAGGCTCTTTTGTCTAAATATTTTTATGTGCACCACATCACACACACCAAGACGTGGTTCCCGCTTTCACAAAAGGCACTGCAGGCTGTAGGAAGGCCTTAGGGTCATCGACACACCCCACTATTAAAGAACTGTTTTCTGCTGTCGCCCGTGGGATGAATAAGGTAAAAAGAAGCAGAACAAACAACAGAACGTGTGACCTGCCTATAACAAGACTCCTGGTGCCAGAGAGACTGCTTGGGGATGAGGAGAACTTGGCTCCATTCCCAGGGTTTGAGAAGCCCAGCTTCACCCAGTGGCAGATTCAGGTGGAAAAGGGGAACATAGGCGAAGACAAGCCAAGGCAGTGGCAGCCATGAGTGCTTCTAATAGAAAAGAGGCTGTTGGGCCGAAGTGCCCCTCAGTTGAAGAATGGATAAAGAAACTGTGGTGCATTTACACTATGGAATACTACTCAGCTATTAAAAACAAGGAATTCTCGAAATTTGTGGGCAAATGGATGGAACTAGAAATGATCATACTGAGTGAGTTAACTCAGAAGCAGAAAGACTCACATGGTATATACTCACTTATATCTGGACACTAGCCCAAGGGGCATGTCCCATGAAAGTCTTCACTTACCAGGAAATTGGGATAGATGTGAGGACATCCTACTGAGACTCTAGGTAAGAGAAATATAGGAGATAGGAGATGGGGAAATAGAAGGACACAGAGGGTCCTAGAAACCTACAAGAAGAACATTGTGATGAGTGGATCGGGGCTCAGGGGGGGTCTGCTCAAACTATTGCATTAACCAAGGACAATACAAGTAGTAAAAACATCGAACGCCTACTGTGATCTAGTCAATGGAGAGGACATTCTCCACAGTTATGAGGAGAGCGGGGACTGACTTTGACATGAACTCTGGTGCCCCATATTTGACCATCTCCCCTGAGTAGGGAGGCCTGGTGGCACTCAAAGAAAGAATAAGCAAGTTACCAAGATGAGACTTGATAGTCTATGACCATATAGTGGGGGAGGAGGTACCCCTCGGTCATAGACCTAGGGGAGGGGAATAGGGTGAAAGCTGGAGGGAGGGAGGAACGGGAGGATACAAGTGATGGAATAACAATTGAGTTGTAATCTGAATAAATTAATAAAATAAAATAAAATAAAAGAAGAAAAAAAAGAAAGAAAGAAAAGAGGCTGTTGGGAGCTACATTGTTGCTTTAAAGTTGCACTTGCCTTGCAAGACCATCCCAAAGTTACCCACACATTATTAATTTTTAATATTTGTTCAAATGTGTGTGTGTGTATCTGCTTGTATATATGCCATGTTTATGCCAGTGCCCATGGAGGCTGATAAAAGGCTTTGGATCCCCTGGAGCTGGAATACCAGGTGGTCATGAGCCCACTGCACCTCACACACAGGAGCTGGGAGCCAAAGGTGGGTCTGATGGAAGAGCAGGAAGCCCTTCTCACAGAGGCACCAGTCTCCTTATCCCACCTGTTCAGTTAGTTGAGGCATTTTGCCAGAAGAGGGCCTTGAGGGCAGCTTCCCTTTGACGCCACACTAAGTGGGGGGAAGATTCGACTACCATTTCCCTTCCTCCATTAGGGATTAACGTTTTCTATTCTCCATTTGCTTAGGGTATAGGAAGATGTGTCACGTAGAAATAAAAACTGAATTTCGTTCATTGATAATTTAAGTCCTTTCTCCTCAAAATATCATGGTCTTTATCTACTTGGAATTCCTTGACAGACTGCCTCAAACCCAGACCCTTTCTCTTGATGAGCTACCACTCTGCACTGGAACCCAGCTCCGGGCCAAAGGCTTCTCACTGGAGCTTGGCCCCTAGAGGATGGATGCAGCTTCCTATGTGCATTTCCGGTATCACCTGTCCTACTCTTGTCCACGTCAACATCTTCCGTCTTCCTTGCTCACTGGTCACATGCTCTACTAAGCAGGAAGCAAAGACTGCCCTGGCCTTCAATTGCCTGGTTGGTTGGATTTCTTTGTTAAAATCTGCAGTTTTCTTGGTTCCCCAAGTAGACATTTTTTTTTTGATCCCAAAGGTGAGTGAATGCCATGTTCTAAGCCCTCTCTCTGCACATTACATAAATTATTAGAATTGGCCTAGGATTTGGTACGGTTGCCACAGCTATACTCAATTGTTTAGTTCTGGAATATTCTACTTAAATCCACTGCTTTGCAAATGTGACCCTCTTAAATATTCAAAAGAGAGACTTTCCACCCAAATATTCTTCTGCTATTCCCTTAAAAAACAAAACGAGACAAAGCTGAGAAGCAACGTGGCCGTGGGTGAAACATGTTATAGAAAAACAGAAGTCTTTGCATGTAACTTGGCTCTTGCAGATTGCATGACAAACCATTTTCAATTTTCTCAAGTTTCTTTACCTGAGAAATGAGGAGACCCAAGCAAGTCATGATGGCTTCTGATTCTTACTAGTCACACCCTCACCTGAACTGCTTTGTATATCCAGGGTTTCAAAAGTTCTCAAAGCTAAATACAGAGGCACCATGGCAGAGCCTATGGGAAGACCAAGTCTTGGTTTCTGTTTTTACAGACCATGTTGAATGAATTGGAATTAGTTGTCCCAATAGTCTCCCACCAAGAGAATCTTTACGTGATGGCTACTTCTTGCCTCCAGTGAGCACCTTTTTTATCTTTAATTTTTGGAAATAACAGCTAGCGAGAGAAGCTCTTGTGGCAAGCCTCTGCAAGCTGCCATGGAGGTCAGGGCTCAGCCCTGAGCCCATATGGTTGAGAGCAGTTCCTCTAGAAGCAGAGAGCCAATAGCTTGCTCTTTTCTTCTGTAATTAATGGGAAGGCCTTGCATCTCTGTATTAGGCCCTTTAATCCTAGTGTTGCTAGATGTTTTACAAACAGCAATTAATTCCATTAAACTTCACACACACCACCACCTTGCGGTAGGTTATTCCTCTTTGGGACAGACCATCTTTGCTTGTTACACTATTGTGTACCAAGTATATGTTCATGCAGATTAAGCTAACTAATAATCACAGTAAAACCTTTGAATGTAGGCCATGGCGTGCAGCTTTACAAAGGTCAGCCTTGTGCAATGCAGACTGAGGAGGAAGCCGGAGCCAGCTTAACACCAGTGACGAGCCAGCAGAATGAAAGCACCTCCTCTTTCCAGTTCTACAGCATGCTGAGGGCGCGTGCCCCCGAACAGTCCTTTGTGACCTCTTTCTGACTCAGTTCCTATAGCTTTCTAATGGGGGAGTGGGGGGAGCAAGAAGATATTGCTCATCATCCTGCCTTCTAAAGGCGCTGCAAGAGGGGGGATGTTGCAACATTCGGTGAGGTTCTCAGGCGAAAGGCAGAAATTAACAGATGATGAAACATGGCTGGACTTATCTTCACACTATCTAAACAGGCCAAGCAAGGGAAATGCCAGCACCCTCACGACCTGGCAGGGAAACAGGTGCTGCCATTAGCCCTACTTAGCAACTATTATAGGCTCCCAGAGGCTGAAGACTGCTCCTGGGATGAAGGAAAGCAAGGCAAGAGATACCACACAGCCGCTGAAGAGGTAGCTAATTACTTTTTCTCCTTGCATGTTGCTGTCTTACTCGGCTTAGAGTATTTGAGAAGAAGTGAGTGTGGAGAGAGACTCAGAGAATGATGGGGGCAGCTTTTGCTATTAGACACTCTTTCCAGATCTGAGCATCTCGTGCTAACCGTCTCAGTGTATTCAGGGTACCATCCTAAGAACTCCATCCCCTCACTCAGCCTCCCCGCCCTGCCTCCTTTTTTGTGTTTCCTCTGTCACTCTTGTGAAACTTGCATTTGTGACGTGGGATTTTGGTGTTGGCCTTATTTCCACAAGAGGTTTAACTCTTGAAGGTCACTTCTACCTCCACATATTCAAGAACAAATAGGAATAGGAATTATGAAAAATAATGATATTCTAGCTATTATTTTTCTGACATGAAATTTATTTTTAAAAGTTTGTTCACTTTACATCCTGATTGTAGCCCCCCCCTCCCCACCACCCACACCTGCTCACTACCACTGCCACTTTCCCTACCTATCTGCCGAAATTGAGATGAAATGCAAAATTTTTTGTTTTATTATATCCTTTGCTAAATGTACTAAATGGTTACTTGTTGAAATAAAAACCAGTGAATTGTGGGCTATTTACAAATATATACTATCACTAATTCTAGATTGTTCTCATTATCTCTAGAAAGAAATTTCATACTGCTTATATGTCTACCTTGTGATAAAATGTTAATTTTATTACTTGGTTAAATAATGCTTATGATTTTTGCAAATTTCAAGAGCTACACACTATACTTGAGAATGCACAAATATGCACATATATGATTATTGTTACAATGAGTTTTCTTAGTTTGCTTTTTAAAATATTTATCTTATTTTTTATCATTTGCTTAAGCTTTCTCTCTCTCTCTCTCTCTCTCTCTCTCTCTCTCTCTCTCTCTCTCTCTCTGTATGTGTGTATTTTATATGTGTGTCTCCTTTCTCTCTCACACACCTTTATCTCTGTTTAAGGATTACTTGTGTCAACTTGGAGAGATGAGTGCTGGCCAGGGCAGTGTGTGGATACAGTGACTGTCCTTTACTGAACGGCTTCCCAGACACTATTTCTGAAAGCACAGCTTCAAGAAGGAGATCCCTGTGGCCTTCATTCTCACTTTACATGCAAGCAAACAGAGGCCGGTGGAGTTCATGTTGCTTGCTGTATCTCCGGGTGGCAAAGCTGCTACCCGACAAAACCCAAAACGGAAGCCAAGTCCTCCAGCTTTGAACTACATGTCCCTAACCACTGTGCTACCAACTGATGTTAAAATCAATGTTTCGTCTAAAAAATGGCAATGACACTTGGTCAGCACTGTCAAGACACTTTCAAAGTTCACCATTCCTTTCTCTCAGCATTCCTGCTGAGATATTTCGGGGCACGCCCAAGTTAGTTCTTGTAGGCCAAAGACCACGTAGCAAGACTAGCTCAGACATGGATGGCTGGTAGCTTCTCTTTCTATGCTTCTCTGTACCACACTGGGACTCCCTACGGGCATCTCAGACTTACATTCCAACTCGCAGAATCAAAACCCAACAGACTTATTTACGCATTTGAATCCTTCCATTGGTCTGAGGATAACAAACGTGACTTAGTTATTTTGTGATTATATGCCAAAACTATAATTTTTTTGCATAACTTGCGTGTAAATAAATAAGTGGATTTGGGGGATGGAGAGATGGCTCAGGACCTGGGTGTGATTTCAAACACACAGGTGGCAACTTACAACCACCTTTAATTACAGTTCTAGGGGATCTGGCGCCCTCTTCTGGCAGTTGAGGGCACCAGGCACATATGTGGTGCATAGACATATACGTGAGCAAAAAAACGTCTGTACACGTAAAACAAAGTTTGAAAAAAAAAATCAAGGAAATAAAAACCAGCCCCTTCAATTTTTGCTGTCATTTGAATATTTTGTTTCTCGACATCTGTTAGAGTTTACTCACAAACATTCGAGCTAAAAAGGACTGCCTGGCATAGGTTGATCATAGTTTTATGCCTTTACTACACGCTTGTCAAGAAAAGCAAGCCCAGCTCTATACACACATTAAGCACACACACAAAAGGAAGTGTGATTATAAACATTTGTTGAGGTGGAGTATGAATAATCTGTACCATTTGTAAGTAAAATGAATGAGAATGGTACTAAAAAAAATTATTGATTGGGGATTCTAACTAAGCAAAAGAAAATCTTAGCTCTGTTAGCACCCCCACCCCTCCACCCTCCCACGCCCCATCCCCACCCCCAATAATCCAGCTCCTCAGCTTCTGGGAATAAGGCAGCGACCTGGGAGTTCTTGAGCCGGTTTCTGCAGAGGGTCCTGCCAACTCTGCATTGTCCTTGCTGGATTTGCAGTCAGATGCCTTACGCTGGCAGGCTGTGGGCAGGCAATGAGTTTTTTTCCCCCTCTAAGTTGGGTACAAAAAGATCGGCCTGGGAGCAGCTTCGTCGGAGACAGCTGCTTTGAGAGAATGCAGGAACAGGGAGCAGCCAGAAATTCCTGCTGGCACGAAGTGCCCGGGGGAGGAGTCCACTTTGCTAAGTATTGTCATTTGCTGAAAGAAGGTGTGTGTTCAAGAAGTAGGGTTTAACCTGGAAGATCATTAACTCTTTCACTCAGCGGTCCGGAGGAGGTGGCCCTGGAGTTGGTCCTGGAAGTGTCTGCACACAAGGGTCAGGGAGCAGGAGCGGAGTGCGTTTCCATGGGGGACCACCGCCTTAAGAAGGACCAGCACGCTTTACTCAACGCAGGGGATGAGAACGAGATGGTAAGTTTCCAGCCACAGCCTGTCCCGTCTTCTTCTCTATCTTCTTGCTTCCCCCTTCCCCAGCTTCGCACACGCACGTGCGTGAACACACTCACACAACTTCACTGCGCGTTGACTCCGGGGTTACACAAGAAGACAGGATATTCAAGGAATCTCTCTGTCCTGTAAATGTAACTCCTGACAGCATGAGTTTGGTAGAATGAACATATTGTATTCATTTTCATCAAGATTGTTTTCATTTGAAGTAAAACAGAAGGGGCAAGGAACACAGGGCCTCTTGATGTCTTTGAGTCTCCATCTGTATGGGAAGTTGTGTCCAGAACTCTCATTTCAGCAGGTCCCCGAGGTGAGGACCAGAGTTTTCCCTGATAGGGAGAACTGAACACCAAAGGCAAGGCAGCCAGGGGCTGGGTCTTTGACCTCTCTCTCATCTCAGTCTTGCTGCTGAGACTGCTCAGCAGCGGAGACACATAACACAAGCACCAACAATTATCAACCTACACGCACTTTTTTTTTAACTTCCAAAAAAACCCATTTACTGCTTTAGAGGTTGGCTACAGACAACTTTGTGTAGTTCATTGTCCTCTCGTGGTAGATGTGCTCCTGAAACTTGAGAACTGTAAGAAAATCACAGATGACTCTGTTCTTGTTGAATTTAAAGCGATATTTCTCAATTACAACATAATCAAGAGAGAGTCAGAGATGTGCAGCTCTGTTTAATAAGGTCTTTCTGCTAATTGTGTAAGCATAGCCTTTTATGCCGGTAATGATGCAATTAAAACGTGAAAATGTGATGCTCTCACTCTATAATAGCGTTTTATCTTCCTGGAATTAATATACAAATAACAAACCCGAAAGATATTTACTTAAAATGTTTTCTTGGTTAATTGCTTGAGTCCTGACTATTAAATTCTTTGTTCTAAAACTGGTCTTTCAAGTTTAATCTGCTTACCTGTTTCTATAGCAACAACATTTTTTTTCCCTTTGGACCTTCTGGAATAGATCCCATCTATCAAAGCTTGAAAAATTATAAAGAAATAAGGGGCGCCTTAATTCAGATGGATTTCTTAGCCATGTCTTTACTTCTCTCAGATTTTACTATTAAGAGATAGTTGCTTTCAAGGCTCTACCCAAATGTCACCAGAAAAATGACTTCCTGGCTTCACAGTGGCTCATGTTTCTTTTTCCTCTCAAGTATTTCCTTGAGAGATTGAAGTTGAATGCTTACCATCACCTTGAACGCTCATACCAGAAGGCAGGGCCTTTTTTTATGCCTTCCTCCTTTTTCATTTGTAAACACACACATCCTTCCCTTTCTTGACTACAGTTTGCCTTTCAAATACCACATGGGTCACCTATGTTCTTGAAGACTACCTCCTCCTTAGCCTAACAAATGTCCTAGGTCAAACAATTCCGCTACTGAGTCATCTTTGTTACAGCACCATCAACGACACCAGCTCAGTTTTGTACGAAGTTGGAAGCACCGGCTGAGTGCCTTGGCTGGGGAAAGGACACTGTGTATTTTGGTGAGCAGTGGGTTGACCAGTAGGCTCAGCAGGGGTGCAGTGTTAGCATGCACGCGTCCAGCTCCCTGTCCTGTTCCAACTGCAGAAACCTGCCTGGTGCTGCACCATTTTTCTTACTACACTGTTCCTTATTCTAGGCAGTAAATGTCAAAAGTTGTCTATCATCTATCTATCTATCTATCTATCTATCTATCTATCTATCATCTATCATATATTTTTATTCTAGGTTTTGGTATGCAAAGTATTTTCATAGCTACTTGGTCTTCACCATGACCCTGTGAGGTCAATGGGCAGAACAATATACAAGGCATTTATTTGCCTAAGGTTGCCTCCGCCAGCAAGTCTAAGAGCTGGAACATTCCATAGCTGGTAATTCTGTGTTTCTGTATCTGAACACAGCCCACAGATACCTTTTCAGATTTTACCGGGCTCACTGTACTCCTAGTAGGACATATTTCTTCTCCTAAGAAAGCAAAGCTAAGGAGAATGTCTGATCCCCCAAGGTAGGCTGTTTTATAGAATTTGTATCTGCTGAGTACATTTGTCTCCTCTGACTTGTAGGCTAATCCCTTTTAGAAAGCCAAGACTGTCTAAACACGTGGCACACCAAAGTGTTTACAGATTCTTTGTAAACAGCATGGGTGTGGGCATTTCTAATTGTAATTCTTCCAATGATAGAAGTGGCTTCAAATTTCAAGAAAAACTAACAGTCTGGGGTTTAGCTCTCCTATAAAAGAAGAGAACGGACGGGATTATCTTTCGGTCCAGAATCAAAGAAATAGAAACCAAAAAGCAATTAGAGGTGACTTGAAGTAACACTGCCTTCAAGAAAAAAAAAAAAAAGAAAGAAATGAAAAGGATAAGAAGGCGCCTGTTGGAGAAGGCTTCCTCAGACACTCTCAAAAAGCCTCAGAAAGATGTCTAGAGCACATGCTTTGGCCTTGAACTAGCTACTTGTCTATTCAAGCCCTAGCCCTAGTTTCTATTTCAATAAAATAGGAGTGGTCCTTTTTTTTTTTTCCTTTACTTTACCTGTCTCACAGGCTTCTTAGAAGGATTAGCT
The DNA here is from genome assembly GCF_964271855.1 of Acomys minous. Lineage (NCBI taxonomy): Eukaryota > Metazoa > Chordata > Mammalia > Rodentia > Muridae > Acomys > Acomys minous. The sequence goes on from NC_140492.1 coordinate 61,967,562, forward strand.
GAGAGCCTCAATGTGGAAATGTTTTGAGAAGGAACAATTTTGGGGACTCATGACTGCTTAATGTCTAAACAAAGATAGGAGTGGTTCATACCTACGCAATTAACCCACTGACTGAACACTGCCCCACAACAATGATGTCACCTTTTATATTAATAAAAAAATATATATATATTTCTGTTTTCTGTAGAGGCCTGATCTTACCTTATACTCGGGGCAGGAGCTTTCCTTTTTGTGCGCTGGGAGTATGAGGTAGCCTAGAAGCTTACATACTCAAGAACCGCAGTCTGTCACATTTCTCATTGAAATGCCTTAGAAGTACCGCTGTTCATTTTTTTCATGCGTGACTGACAATGATATAGATTAACTGATCCATCGAGCACATAAGTGAAATGACTGTTTCTGGAGAGGTGTTTTATTCTAGCAAGAGTTGGAAAAGTGATGTCCCTTAAATTTGCTCCTAGGTTTTCAGCAAGTAAAAAGACAAAACAAACAAACAAACAAACAACAACAACAACAACAAAACACCAAACATTTGACTGTTTTTCTGATTATAAAGGTACTGTGTGGAATTTTGTGTGTGTATGAAAACTGAGACGATAACTCAGGTCTGAAGAACAAAGGAGATATGATCCATCAGTTTACATGCGAATAGGATTAATATTACCATGCCGGTGCCTCTTTTTCCACGCTTATACAAGGTGCTCATACAACCACAGCATTCAAATATTATCTATAGTCTTCAAATTCTGTACGTGGCCTTGTGTTATGGAAACACTGGGCAATGGGCCCCTGTGTAACTGTTACACCTTGTGACTGCACATTGGTGCACTGAGATGAGCAATGCTGATGGGATGTACGCTACAGAATCCTGTAGGTAACTGCAGCGTGCCTTCCACCCTGCTCCCGCCTGCACATTGCTGACCATACTGTTTTCTCATTAGCTCCCTATCTATGGTCTATCTACCCGCTCACGTGCATCTGGATACAATTTAAGTATTACCTGTTGTTTCTCCTACGCACTGTGTCCAAATAAGATAAAACCGGTCACAACCTACCCTTAAGGAATGCATACAAATCCTCACAAACACGCATTTTGGGGCAGAGAATGGGATCTGAATTCTCTTTTGAAGGCTGCCTCTTTTTTTGTCACAGCTGAGGGCAGATGTCCCATGGGCAACTCTCCTTCTGATGCAGCACCGCATGGCTACGCCAGTGTTTACCTTGGGCTTATATGAATTCTCCTCCATCTCCCACGGTGCTTAGCTGTTATTCCTAAATTTGTGTTGGCTGTAATGGACAGCTTTGGGCAGTTTTGGATATTCTTCAATTTATTTCTTAAGAACCAATGATCAGGGCCGGGCGTGGTGGCGCATGCCTTTAATCCCAGCACTTGGGAGGCAGAGGCTGGTGGATCGCTGTGAGTTCGAGGCCAGCCTGGTCTACAAAGTGAGTCCAGGACAGCCAAGGCTACACAGAGAGACCCTGTCTCGAAAAACCAAAAAAAAAAAAAAAAAAAGAACCAATGATCAGAGATAACACTGCAATACCAACAGAGATGTACAGTTTACCTTTTGACTGACACATAACGAATACCCCATTTCTCTCTATAAGTTATGTGGTGATATTTATACTCTGAACAGCAGTCTCTTTTTTATGGATATTTACTCTCACCTCCACTCTATCCTCAAATATTACTTTTTAACTTTAGCTCACTTACTCCAGGAAAACAATGGTTGATAGCTGTATTAGTTTCTGCGTTTCCCTGATCGGGTTATACACACTAATTGGCATTTATTTTTCTTCACCTAGGACTTTTTACTTTTGTTTCTGATGTTATTAATGTTGCATTAAACATTTAACCTAACACGCATGCAGCCTGAACTAAGAGAATGGGATTGTTTTACTTTGCTTTCACCGTGGTGCACGCTAGAAACAAGTGGGTCATGTCCAAAGGTGTGCAAAAAGGCAGCGGAGGTCACAGAGGCAATGTATTTGGTGGTATGCTGGCAAATATTTAACACAGTTAATTATGTGAAGTCCTGGGAAACACAGGAGATGCCTTTCCAATTTCCAGGTCATTTCTGAGTCCCTGGCAAGATGCTACTACTGCAAGTCACTTGGAGTGGGTAGCAGGTGGTATGTGGGCTCAGCCACACTGGCAGTCCCACCATCTCATCACTGTGACTTGGGGCTGGTTTTTTTTCCCTCACCAATTATTTGGCTCCAACTGATAGCTGATGTCTCTCCTTTTCTTCACTAACACCCCGGAGCAGAAGCCCCTCCCCCTGCGACTTGGTGGCCACTCACTTATTATGCTTCATGAGCACCTCTGAGATGCTTGCCAATGTTAACTGCTGGGCCTGCAGATCACATAGTGGAGGGATTGTGTTCAGGCCGAGACATTTTGTCCACTGAAATGTTCAGGCAGCTGGGCTACTCGCCAAGTCTGATGTCTCTAGTCTCAATTCATTGCTGCAGAGCTCCCATGAAGTGAACCCAGCTCTGATATAAACTCGTGGGGAGGTCATTTAATCGCTTCTGGAGAGCAGGGATCATGCCTGAATCACCGTTCCATGGCCTTCCCCTTTCCTTTCCTCTCAGAACCAAGCCCAGTCTCTGACACAAACACTGTGGCATTGGCTGGTGTAGCTGCGAGTTCCATCAACTCGCAGTTTTTCCTTCTGCGAAAATCAAAGAGTCAACAGGACTCAGAAACAGAACTGCTTTGAGGAATTAAACAGCAAGGCTAAGCTGGGCGTGGTGGCCCATGCCTTTAATCCTAGCACTTGGGAGGCAGAGGCAGGCGGATCAATGTGAGTTCGAGGACAGCTTGATCTACAAAGCAAGTCTAGGCCAGCCAAGGCTACACAGGAAAAAAAAAAAAAAAAAGCAAGGCTAAAAAAATCTATGTATTTTTTGTTTTTTAAAATGGCCAATAATCCCATGTATTTGCCAATTAGCTTTCCACATTCCCAAATACAAACTGCTTGTTCTTCAGAGTTAGTGAGCCACACCATACTAGTTTTCGATGACACTTCATTATAGCCTTTCATTCATTCATGTGTGAGCTCAACAGATACTTAAGTGACCTCTGGCCTGTGCCAGGAGTCCTCTGGGCTAACCACGAAGATCGTGCGTGAATAACAAGCAGTTTCTGCTCCCAACAAGCTCGTAGTTGAGTGGACAAGGCCAAGCACATAATTCGCAGGCCTAGGGCGAAATGAAAATGAGGTGGCTCGTGTCCAACAATTCTAAGGAACGTCAGGGTGATAGCAACACATTACATCGAGTGTGGGGTCGTTTTCAGTGCAAGCCCCTTTGTGACCCCAGGGTGTAGTGTACATCGAGCCTGTTGCAAGTACGTGCCATCATGGAGTTGTGTGAACAGATTTACAGGAACAAGGACTAGGGAGCAATTTGGTGGCAGCAAAACTTAGGGAAAAAAGTAGTATGCAGTTTCCTCTCAGGAGTAGGTAAGAATGTGTGAGGCATGGTAAGGCATTCCAAAGAATGCAATTTTTCTGTTCTAATGACTCCCGAGCACTGGTACATGAAATAACTACTGGGCCCATGGTGGAAATTATATAAAAATAGATTCTTAGACCCCATTCTAGAACCACTGAGCTACAAGTTATGATGATAGAGTTGGACTTATTTGGAGTGGTTAGGGTTTCGCCTGGTCAACACCTGTAGAAACCACAGATTATCTGAGACTAGGAGTGAGACAGGAGATTTTCATGGAGTGAACAAGGTTTGCTGGAGAAAGATAAAGTCACTGAGGAGATGTTTAAAACAGTCTAGACAAGAGGATCAGAACTAAACTAAGGTCTTGTCATAGAGGATGATGGGTAGAAAAGGGACTTGGCAGTAATTAGAAGTTAGTACTAAAAAGAATTGATAATCCATTGACCATAATGCAAGAAATACAGAGAGAGAGAGAGAGAGAGAGAGAGAGAGAGAGAGAGAGAGAGAGGGCACTAACTACAGATAGCTTGGGGGAGGAAGTTGGGAGTGCAGATGGTAATAGTAAATAGTGAATTTTGATGTTGATTTGGGCCAAGTATGGACCAAGACTACACACAAAGTAATTATAAGTAACTGTGCGAGAACTATCATCTCTCTTTTTGTCTATAGGGAAACTAAAGTGACATGCCTAGGCTCATTTGGCCAAGTAAATGGTGAGTGATGGCTTAAGTCCTCAGTGGTTTGCTGTCTGTTGAATTGTCACAGTTCTAGATGTGCCGTCTTGCTTGCTAACAGTGAAAAACAGCTAAGTGTAATAGAAGGAAATACACCAGGAAGGTGGAGACCAGCGCTGAAGTGTTGGCTCTGACAGTATTTATTTTTATAACCATGAAACAAATTAAGCACACCTCTCTCTGACTTTGTCTTACAAGGTAGGGATAATAAATACCTTACTCGTGCAAGCCAAGGCTTCAATGCAGATGATTTCTCAAGCTTCTCTCCTACCCCTGTGATTAAAAGTTTAAAGAGGTACATGGAATCACTGTGATTTAAAGAAAGTGTTGATATTGTTGCTTTCTTTGAGGTTCCGTGGGTTTGGTATTTTGCTTTTGTGTTTGCTTGTGTGTGTGTGTGTGTGTGTGTGTGTGTGTGTGTGTGTGTGTGTGTATAATTTTTGAGACATAGTCTTGCTATGTAGCTTGGATGATTTGAATTTATTATCCTTCTGCCTCAGGCTCTTAGGTGCTTGCTCTACAGAAGTGTCCTGCCATGCCTAGCACTGTGAGCTTTTCTGGTTAAGAAAAGGAAAACATATCTGAAGATATTGCATTCAGTGGGAACTAGAAATTTATAAAGACTGTGTGGACTACTCATTTATGAGGGGTAAAGAGTGTTGGTCAACAATTAACGGGTTCCCAAGCTTACAAGGTGCTGAGGCCCAAAGGGAAGAGCAGAGGTGTGACCTTCAGTGGAACTAGTGACTTGGAAATGTATCCAGAGGAGATTCATCTATGGATAGTAGTTTTGAGACTCCACAAGCATTAGCTGAAGTAAGACAACCCAATATACTACAGCTCTTTCTAAAGGCTCATCAATGTAAGCCTTGGCGAGCTGTCCAAGCCATCACACAGTCAGGGATGCAAGGCTGATGAGGACACAGCCTCCTTAGGCCTGCTATCTGCCTAAGGCTAGTCTTCAGCATAATGAGCACAGTCACGGCCTGGGTGTTCCCTCAGAAGAACAGAGAGGAGGCTAAGTGTCCTGTGTGTTCTCCTAAGCTATGTCCTTTAAGCTAGGACACTCTCTGACCTTGATGGGTGCAGATAGGGTCCTGGCTGAGACTCTCATCGACTTTATCATCTCTGGGATTCAGCTTTGGGGCAGATCCAGGCTAGAAGGTTTTTGAGACTCTGTGACTTTGCTCTCAAAATCAGCACATACTGGGAGTGAGAGACCATTTTAGGATTAGAGGCCATCTCCAAAAGTATCCGAGAATTTAAGTTTGCATAGATAGTTTGAAACATAGAGATAAAAATATTTGCTTGTACCTTCTTTTAAATAAAACAGGTTGTTTTTTTAATAGCCCATTTAAAATTTTTAAAAATTTCAAAATGTGATCATTTTCTACTCATCTTAAATGGGGATGGTTTCAATGTCGCCTTCCTCCTGGAGGAGCATTTGTCTGTCAGCCACGCTTTCCTGCATGTAGACTGGTGGAGGACAGTGGAGGAGCTAAGACGCAGATGACTGTTATGCACAGTTAATGACCATGGTGACTTCATAGCATCCCGAACATTTCACATCCATAAAGTGAGAATCGAGGCTCGGCACCAGGGGCTTTTTCTTGGGTATCCTCTTCTGAAGAGAGATGAAGGAGGACTTTGTAAAGGGAGTACCTCTCCTCTGTGAGAGGCACAATCTTTCAGGGAGTCCATCACCACTGAAAGGCTGTCATTATCATCATCATCATCATCATCATCATCTTCATCTTCATTTTGAGACTTTCTTAGAACTTATTTTGATTATATTTATTATATTTACCCACAACTCCCTCCCTAATTCCGCCCAGATTCACCTCCACCTCCCAAGCCCCCAACTTCATGTCCTTTTAAAATAAAAAAAAAATGACCCATCAACTTAATTTGTACTGCCCACATCTTCCTGGGTATGGGGCCATCCATCGGAGTGCGGTCAGCCTACCAGGATCACACCCTTAAAGAAAACTGACTCTTCCTGCCTCAGAAGGCAGCAACTCCTCAAGGCTCCTCAGTTAGGGGTCATGACCTCTTTCTGCTCCATGCTAGATGCTGACTGGCTACATCTCGTGACAGATCTTGTTCAGTCAACCATGGCTACTGTGATTTTTATGAATGCAGCAGTCCTGTCATGTCCAGAGGACACTGTGTTTGTTGCTCTGGTCCTCCTTGACCCCTGGTTCTTACACTCTCTCTGCCTCTCTTCTGTGACGGTCTCTGTGTCTTGTGGTGGGAGTGCTGTAGAGGTGTCCCATTTGTGGCTGAGTGCTTCCCTGACATTTATCCTTTGTCTTTGTAGCTAGTTATGAATCTCTGAGTTAACCACTATCAGCTGCACAAAGAAACAGAACTCATGAGCTCTGAGGGATGTGCTAATTTATGGGTAGAGAGATATGAGCTCAGAGAGCAGGTTGATGCTATGCCCATTTAGCAAAATAATAGTAGTAAGTCCACCCCTGGGGCTTGTGAGCTCATTAACCATGGGTTCTTGGCCAGATTTACAGAGCTGGGCATATTTCCTCCTGTGGAGCAGGACTTACACCTAATCATAACATTGGTTGCCCTCATAACATCCAAGCCATTATATCACCCTTTGGGCATATCGTGCAATTGTTGATCACTGTTAGGGTTCATAGAGCTTATATCTGGTAACAATCTGATGACACCTTCATTCCCATAGCATGCGTAACATCTATCCAGAGGGAGAAAGCTTCCTGGTCAATATTAACTTGATTTCTTCATAGTCTATGACGGATGCATTTGGTGTCTCCAGCAAATAGGGCAGTACTGTAAAGTTCTAGTGGACAAACAGTGATAATAACAGTAGCCTGCATTGTTGGGGAGATGGTTGGGACACCTATGAGCAACAACTTGAGGGGAGGTATTTTACCCCCGGCAGTGGGCTTTTTATTAGGCAATCTCTGGTTTCTGGGATGAGCATAATTCCCTTTGTAGGTGCTGTGATAAAACACCATGAACAAAGCAGCATGGGGAGGAAAGAGTTTATTTGTTTTGCCCTTCCACATCATACTCCATCATTGTAGGAAGTCTGGACAGGAACTCAAACACGGCAGGGACCTGGCGGCAGGAGCTGATGCAGAGGCCATGGAGGAGTGCTGCTTACTGGCCTGTTCCTCATGGCTTGCCCAGGCTGCTTCCTTATAGAACCCAGGACCACCAGCCAAGGGATAGCACCACTCACAATGATGTGGGGTTTCCCCCCATCAATCACTAATTAAGAAGATGCTCCTTTGGCCTGCCTATAACCTGATGTTATGGAGGCATTTTCTCAGCTGAGGTTCCCTTCTCTCAGATGACTTCAGCTCGTGTCAAGTTGACATAATACTAGTCAGCACAGTAGGGTACCCCAATTGAACATATTATATCACTTATAAAATAGTAGGTTTGGGGGCATGAAGGGGGAAAGGACTCTTAGTGGGGAGAACAATGGGGGTTAGGTAGTATAGAGGAAGAGGTTCACAAGGGATCACTAACATTAAGGATGTTTGGAGGAGCCATATGGAAACCTACTCTTTTATAGAACATTTCTTTTCTTACCTCTGGGGATTGAACTCAGACTGTCGTACATCAGAAGCAAGTTTATACTTCTGGCCCACGTTTCCAGCCAATGGTATATATTTCTTTCAGCTTTGCTGTCCTTCAGCTTGTAAATACCCAGTAACCTAAAGACCTTTTAGTTGAAGGAAAAATTCTCTGTAGTTTTTTTTTCCTTTGTTCAATTCCAAGAAACATTTCCCTCCATTTTCCCTAACCAGCTAAATGTATTCTTCTTGCTGCCATTTTACAGATTTTGTTAAACCTTCCATTCCCTTTTCTTCTTTTCCCCTTCCTTCCTTCCCCTCCCCTCCCCTCCTTTCCCCTCCCTCCCCTGTCCTTCTTTCCTTCCTTCCTACGGGGCTTTGTTGTGTTGTCAAGATTCATATGGAACTCCAGGGCTCAAGTAAGATTTCCACTTCAACACACTAAGAATTGGGGGCCGCAGATGAACACCACCACATCTGGCTCATCTGTCCATTCTCATTCTCAGTCTCTTTTTCCTCTCCTCCCCACCTCTGCTCTCTTTTCTTCTTTCCTTTTTTATGTATCTGGGTCTCTCTTTGTAGCCCAGGCTAGCCTCGAACTTGCAATCTTGCTGTCACTGTCTCTGGAATGTTCTGATCACAGACCGGCACCACTACTACTTTCATTCTTTTTTTCTTAACCAGGAGCATGGTTGATCCTAGGTCAAAAGAGTACTGCTCCACCCAGTAAAAATATGATTCTCTTCATTAAGCCATTAGGAAATCTTGTGGTCACAATCATCTCTTCCTTCTCTGGCTTGGTCTTTTAATATGTAATTTACTTCTCTTCCTGTGTACCCAGTACAGAATATATTAAACTTCTGGCTAATTTTTTTTTCAGAACAAAACCATAGGAGTGATTTTTTTTTTGTTAAAAATCACAAGTTTCTGGTCATTGGGACACAGAAACGAACAGAAATAGAATAGGATCCGATTGCTTGATTAGCTATCGGTGTACCCTCGTATCACATGAATCATGGATCTTTATGCTCTTCCATGTCCTAATGGTAGCTCCATCAGCTTGCTACTCAGTCTAAGCTTAAACTAGGAGTAGAGTCCTAGTTTAAGGACAGTAAGTAAGTGCTAGAGTGTGTTTTTCGTCTCTCTTTCTTCTAGCATCAGTAAAGTTTTGCTTGTATCCTGGAGAGAGTTCTCTCCTTGGAAGTTACTGAACTTTGCCAGTTTCTCTTTGCTATAGAGAAAGAACTAGAGATGCAAGAAGGGCATCGTGCCTAATTGCTGGAGTCATTAGTCACCCTCTTCACACCTGTGCCACCAAGGAGGCAGCTGGGCCATGCTGTTTTCTGTTCCAATCATCTGTCTTTCTCACAAGCACAAGGTGGTGCATGTTGGGAGGAATTCTTAGTACCCAACAGGCTGGACTTAAAATTTTAGACATTACAAACTTGTTCTAGCCATATTTGGCCTTTATGGATATATTCACATTTTAGTAATTTATTTTTTTTATCTGTTTGTATGGTAGCTGTCACTGTCTCCTATGATCTATAAATGAGTAAAGTTGTTTTGTTCTGTCTTTTTTGAAGGTATCTTTCTTAAAAAAAGATTTATTTATTATATGTGTGTATGTCTGTGAAGCGTATGTATGCAGTAGTGCACAGAAGAGGTCATCAGATCCTTTGAATTTCTATTTATAAATGGTTGTGAGATGCCATGTGAGTGCTGGGAACCTAACCTGGCTCCTCTGTAAGAACAAGTGCTCTTAAATGCTGAGCCATCTCTCTAGGCTTGGTATTTGTCCTTGTTTGTTTGTTTGTTTGGAAGTTGGTTCACTTGATTTAGCTGCTGGATTGAGTCAGGAAAGTATATGACTTTGTGGGTTATCTTTTCTTTTTCTGGTGGTTATGACAAAATTTGTATTCTGTGCAGTGTTCTGCATGTAAAAGAAAAATTCTTTATAGGAGACTGGGTGAAGATTAGTCAACTATGGTTCAGATAAGCTAATTATCCTAACCAATATGACTAGGATATAACAGTGGCTATAAAAATGTATGGGCAGTTAGCTTGGCCAAAGTAGTTCAGTGTTGCTTATGCTTGGTATAATAATTTTCTGCACCTTCACCCTTTTTAATGCTTCCTAGTCTTGAGTACATAACTGCCATACATTTTTCATAAGAACTTACGCCAAATTAAAAACAATGGTTTGCCATCACAAAATCATAATCAGCATGAATAACCAAGACAATATATATTTCCTCCTAAAATTAGTTCTCTGTAGTTAAGTTTCCCGAGTAAAACAACTTAGATGATGCATACAACAGTGACTTCCACTTATCAATTATAAGTATGCTCAAGAAACTTTAGAGGATATCAATAAATGCTGGAATAAAGACAGCAAAAAACATGAACAGTTGTATGTAATAACAATAAAAAAATAATTCAAGACATGAAAACCGAATTTAATACAGAGAGAATTTCTGAAGGAAAAAAAGCTAAATTGAAGATAAAATTCAGTCACTCAAAGAAAAAGCTCAACAGAAGTTTCTACCAGTAAAGGGATCAAGTTAAAGAAAGAACATCAGGGCTTGAGGACAAGGAGAAGAACTAATAAGAAAACTCATGAGCAGACAATGCTGGAACTCTGGGACACTACAAAAAGACCAATTCTAGGAATAATATGTATGAAGAAGGAGAAGAAACCCAGGTTCACATTTTAAATGAAACTTTAGAAGAAAATCCCCCAAATCTAAGGAAAGAGATGCCTATAGAGGTGTGAGAGTCATACAAGATACCAAAATAACATGACCAGAAAGCACACTCCCCATGCCATATAATAACCTAAAACTAAATGTACAGAAAAAGGAAGGATATTGAAAACTTTAAGAGAGAAAGGCCAAGTTACATTTAAAGGCAGGTCCACCAAAATAACACTTGACTTTTCAATGGAGACCTTTAAAGCCAGAAGGGACTTAGGCTGATATTTTCCAAGTTCTGAAAGACCACAGATGCCAGCCAAGGCTACTATACCCAGCAAAACTACCATACTTAAAGGAAAAGAATCTTTCCATGATAAAAACATTTAAGGGACTCAACTCTACAGAAGACACTGAAAGGATTACTTCAGTCTAAAGAGAAAGTTAAACACTTCCAAGAGGGCACACGGAATAAATGGGACAGTTTCAGAATAGTTAATCTAAAGAAATTAAAGAAAACACCACCAGCACTACACAGTGACAGGAAATAATAAGCATTGTTCAAAATAATTCTTAGTTTTAATAGTCTTGATTATTCCATAAATAGTAATAGAGTAGTAACAGACGAGACTATAAACTAGGATCTATCTTTCTGATGCCCCCAAGAGACATACCTCACCATCATGGTAGATGCCACAATAGATTATAAAGATGAGAAAAAGTATTCTATAAAAATGGAACTATGAGATAAGCAGATATAGATATTTAATATCTGGCAGCGTAGATTTCAAACCAAAACTAGTCAGAAGAGACAGGAGGAACATGTTATATTCATAAAAGGAAAAAAATCTACCAGGAGGACATTGCAATTCTAAAGGTTTGTACACAAAACAAAGGGGGACAGAATTTCATAAAATAAATAATATTTTATCTAAAAACACAGATTAACCCCAGCACAGTAATAGTAGGTGACATCAATGCCCATTGCCACCAACAGACAGATTATCCAGGTAAAACTAAGCCCCAAAACATTGGAGTTAAATGGCATCATAAATAGAATGGAATTAAAAGACATCTATAAAAATTCCACTTAATTATTAGTTAATATACATTTCTCTCACCAGCACATAAAAATAGTCTCCAAGATTGAAACATATTAGGACACAAGGAAACTCTCAACAGATATAAGAAAACTGAAATAACATCTGCATTCTACCTGGCCACAGTGGAATAAAGCTGGCTATAAACAGCAATAGAAACTACAGAAGGAGCACAAACCCATGGAAACCAATAACACACCACTGAAAGATAATTTGGTTAAGGATAAAAATCACAAAAAGAGGTTTAAAATTTCCTAGAAATCAGAGAAAATGAAAACATAGTACGTCCAAATCTTTAGGGCATAATGGGTGCAGGCCTAAGAAGACAATTTATAGCAGTAAGTACCTACATAAAAATTATGGAACTTTACAATTAATAAGTAAACGAAGCATGAATCTCAGTGGTTCTCAACTTGTGGGTCATGACCCCTTGGGGTCAAATGAGCCTTTCACAGGGGTCACATATCAGATATATTTACATCATAATTCATAACAGTAGCAAATTATAGTTATGAAGCAGCAATTAAATAATTTTATGCTTTGGAGTCATCATAATCTGAGGAACTGTATTAAAGGGTCACAGCATTAGGAAGGTTGAGAACCACTGAACTAAATGTTTTTAAAAGCCAAGGATAAACAACACCCCTAAAAAGGTAACCAGGGTGAGATAATCAAAATCAGATAATGATAATGAAATAGAAATGAAAAACTACAAATAATCAAAGAAACAAAGAGTTGGATCTTTGAAAAATTAACAAGGTTGGCAGACCGTTAGCTAAATGAACCAAAAGAAAAAGAGGATCCTATTAACTCAATGAGTTATGAAAAGGGAGACATTACAACAGACCCTGAAAAAATTCAGAGACTCATAAGGACATATTTGAAAAGTTTTTATTCCACCACACTGGAAAACTAAAGTGGACGAATCTCTACATATATATGATGTAGATAATAGTTTAATAGACCCAATCTCTGAAATAGAAGCAGTAGTTAAAAATCTCCCAATTAAAAAAAGTGCCCAGGGCCTGATGGATTCAGTGCAGAATTCTACTAAACCTCCAGGGAGTTACTCCTGAATATCCTCCAGAGCTTGGCGGTCAGACCTTGTTGTTGAATATGCCATATATTCCAGTCATGGAACAAGGAGTAATGAAACTGATAATCTCCTGGAAGCTTCATCCCTATCGGCTAGCTTTCACAGAGCTGGAAGGCGCTATGCACACTATTGGAGGAAAAAACGTAATCATCAAAACCATCCAGCTGTGAACTCTGAGAGATGAGAATGAAAGACCCGGCAAGACAGGACCACTGATACGACAGTGGCACAACTGTTGTGGGAGTAACTAGACTTTTTTTTCCCGATTTTTTGGAGACAGGGTTTCTCTGTTTAGCCTTAGCTGTCCAGGACTCGCTTTGTAGATTAGGCTGGCCTTGAACTCACAGAGATCTGCCTGCCTCTGTCTCTCCGTGTGTTGAGATTACAGGCGCGGGCCACACTTTTTAATTGTATTTATTGCCTGCTCCACAAGATGTAACCCCGTACTGGGTACTGTTATCAGAGATCAAGAACCTGTGTTCTATGATAGGCCGTAACCCTTAGGGGAGATCCTATTAGTTCTCTAAATGCTAAACGGACACAGCATTAAACTCACTCTGAATGACTTTCGCTTTATCCGTTGCTTAGGAGATCTCTCAACCCTTATCCTTTATTGGAGAAGCTCCATTTTTGCAGTGGATGATGGTTAACCCAGAGACTGCTGGCCAATACGCAGAGGATAAGACACTGTGAAATATTCAGCCCTAAATGAGACATCTTTCTCACAGCCTCTGTTTTCCCAAGGCTCAGGGATCGCTGGGATAGAAAAGGCCCGAGAGGTGGCAAGAAGCAGAGGTGGTAGATGAGCACACTGAAACAGTGTTTTCTGCACACGGCAGGCAGGTACACAAGCGAACTCACAACCGCCGTGGCAGCATGCACAAGGCCTGCGTAAGCTCAAGCCCTAGGCTAATTTCTGTTGGCCACTTCTCCAGATCGACTTCCTGTCTAGCTTTCAGCATACCTTTTATTACAGTTAGCTTTTTAAAAATAAGGGCCTGAAAACCTCAAAGACACACTGTTTCAGGCACAACAGAATTAGTTTGTTAGTTCAGTTGGAAGGGCGACACGTGGTACCATTTTCATGCACGTAGAGGCCTGGGGCAGAGAAGGTGCCTCAGTGCTGGCCTTTCATCTTCTTGCTGGGTAGCCCTGACGTGCTGGTTTGTTCTTGCACCCCACCCAGGGTTTTCTGACAACTGGGGCTGTATATCTCCAGTATCAATCCAGTAAAAAAAAAAAAAGTAAATTTCCTTTCCTCTTTCCAGTCCTCACAAACACTGATTCCTTCTTGTGGGGTCTTCATCACTTCCCATTCAGTCCTGTGGCCCAGAGAAAGCCGTGCGTGTAGCCACACGATAGCATGTGTAAAATGTAGAAAATCCTCATCTAAAAAGTACCACAGGATGCCGTTGTCCAAGGCAGGTTCCACTAGTATTCTGCTTAATATATGGATCCAATAATTTTCTTCGTTTGCTACCCTTTCGCGTGTGTTTTTGAAATTAACTTTGCAGTCATAGCGCATAGTTTTATGATGTCTTTCTCCACTTAACTCTGTTACACACATATTCTTCTCACCTTATTAAAATCCTAAACAGACATTATTTAACAGCTGTATAATAGTCTTTAATAATTGCCCTTTTGTTATCCTCACAGATGGCGTCTGTTTCTCACAGTGAGAAACTGTAGTAAACATCTCTAGATATAATTTTTTTCCTTGTCTTGTATAAGCTCTAACAGGGAAGAGTTTTCGTTGCTAAAGACCTCACCTTGTTGAGGTCTGTGTATTTGTAGGCTGCTGAGCTTCTAAATCCCCTCTCAAGAGGAAAGGCCAACCTCATCCCATCGTTAGCGGCTCAACTGCTGTGACTGGATAGGCGTTTGCTACTCAGAAATCCTGTGTTTGCTGCTCACCAGTCTAGAGAAGCAGGAAGAGGGACTGGAGGCAAGGTATTGAAAGGTTTCTCTTGACTTCAGGATCTTTCAAGGAAAGAGCATCGTGATTTTCATATAAAGGATGCTACATCAGCAGACCCTGTTGGATGGGTGAAAGGGGCTCCAGCAACCAATTGGAAGCAGTCCCATTTCTCATGGGTAGCCCCTTCAACCCCAGTCACTGTGTATCTGATGAGGAAGAAACAAAAGAGCAACATTTCCTCCAAGCTACCTTGGTATAAAACTCAACCCCCTAGGGTCCCAGCTGCAGTATTGATTCTTTAATAGAACCTTCCAGTGTGCGGCTTTGCAATTTGTGAGAAGGAAAATTCAATCACCTTAATTCTAAAAATTTACCTCCAACCTTAGTGCAGGAGAAATTTACAGTTTGCACGCTAACAATGTCTTAACAATTGCTCCTGGAGTGTCCATGAATAAATGAGTTAGGCCCATTGAAAACAGAAGAAAAGAACATGCCCATAAGTGGTCCAATGTTTCGTTATCACAAGGACATACTTTTAAAGTTAATTTTTAATGACTTATTGTTCAACTGTTTACTGCTGTAGCTCCAGTGCTTAGAAAGTGCCTGGCAACTGGTGGATGCTGTAGATACTTCTAAGATAAGTACTTAATTATTGGTGGATATAACTGGTTACAGCTAGGTTCTGAATTCATGTGGCGTAGCATATGTGGCACTCACTTTTGATAGTCAACTTGATGGGACTCAGAGCCACGGTGACAACAAATCTCTGAGTATGTCTATGAGGGATTTTCTAAGTGAGGTTTCCTGAGGTAAGAAAACCACCCTAAATATATGTGCTCCCTTCCATAGGCTGAGGTCCCAAACTGCGTTAAAAAGGAGAAAGTGAGCCGGGCAGGGTACCAGCACTCTCCCCTTTGTTTCTTGACTGGACTCGGTGTGACTCAGCTGCATCATGCGCCTTCCTCCGTGCCTTGCCCACCCACGTGGATGGTGATCTCAAACTCTGAGCCAAAATAAGCACTTCCTTATTTAAATTCCCTTTGTTGGGTGTTTTGTCACAGCAATGCGACTAATAGATGGCACAGGCCCAGTGAAAACAAAGAAGAGTCATCATTTAGAGAAGTAAGCTACTGGACTTTGTCCCATCCGCTTCACACCTTTGCAGAGTTTCAGGCCAGGGCACTCTTTCTTACTGACTATTTTCCCCCGTCCAATTTGTGCGTAAACTCCCTCAGAGGAGGAAATGTGCTGAAAGCAAACCATTTCCTTCTAAGATAGACCCACAAAACAAAACAAAATAAACCCAAGCCTCTTTGTTACGTTAAATTGATATGTGGTTCCATTACCGTCAATCCATTAGTTAACCATCTTTGCCTTCTGGGCCCGCCTGTCCAGTGCACACTTCTGTCTTCCTCATTTCCATTACTTTGTGCATCTCGGAGTTCTTCCTGGTTGGCCTCTGTCCCCATGCCTCCAGGTAGCTCTTTATCATCCCTATGATACTCATTTCTTCAGCAGCTCTTCAGAAGACACAGTTCTTTGACATCAGCCTCAGGTCTCAGAAAGCCATTACGCTTGATGGCTTAAGGAAGCTACCATCTCTTGGTGCGGTTCTCCTGTTGGAATGCCAGAGATTGTGGGGTTCCTGGGCATCGGGGAGGAAGGGTGAGGTACGGAAATTAGCACTTTCTTTCACTAAGGTCTGTGTAGAAAAGGAATCTAGAGACTAGTATGCCACCTGATGATAGATCTGTCCTATTCTGGTTGTCGTCATGATCATCATCATCATTGACATCATCATCATCGACATCATCATCATTGACATCATCATCATTGACATCATCATCATCATCATTAAGTATACGACGGACTGACTACTTACTTCATTCAAAACTCATCACTAAATATTTTATCAAGGTGTGGGGGTGAAACTGGACCACACTGTGTAGTCCAGTCTGCCCTAGCCCTCATTGTATATCCCAGGTGGTCTTAAACTTGGTATCCACTAGTCTCAGCCCCCTCCCCAAGGGGTGAAACAATATGTGTGTGCCACCACACATGGCTACTAGCTAAGCATTTTAATCTAATTCTTTATTTTAAAATTTCAATAATTCTGTTAGGTATTCATAATTATGTTACTATCACTGTAAGTGGAAATAATAAATGTTTTTGTTTTTTCTATGCTTAGTGTTTACAAACCATGGCCTGTGGATAAAATATGACCAAAATTGCTCTTTTAACTGAAGTATTATTGGAAAACAGCCAACTTGACTGGTTAACATTGCCTCTGTCTGTTTTGCAGCAGAAATGAGTAGTTGTGAGGAAGACTGCATGGCCCACAGAACTGAAAATGTTTTATTTCTTTTAAATATTTAAAACATTATTTAATTTTTTCCATACAATGCATTTTGATAATATTCTTCTCCCTCCAACTCTTCTCAGCTCCTCTATACTTTCCTACTCATCTAACTTTCTTCTCTCTCTCTCTTTCTCTCTCTCTCAACCCCAAAATAATAATAATAATAAAGAAATTATAAAACCACAGGCACAAAACAAACCCAAACAGAACACTCACAAAACACATGGAGCCCATTTTGTTTTGGCCAACTTCTCCAGGGCATGGGACCCTTCCCCGCAGTATGATTGGTGTACTCAGTGGCAATCCACTGGAGAAACCTGACTTTACCTTTCCCAGCAGGTATAAAGTGGAAATAGCTTCTTAGTTAAGAGTGGGATTTTTTTGTTTTTGAGGTCTTCTTCGTTCTGGGATTTAAAAATTTTTTTTTAATTAAAAAAATTTTTTTATTAATTTGTTCTTGTTACATCTCAATGGTTATCCCATCCCTCGTATCCTCCCATTCTTCCCTCCCTCCCATTTTCCCCTTATTCCCCTCCCCTATGACTATTCCTGAGGGGGATTTCCTTCCCCTGTATATGTTCATAGGGTATCAAGTCTCTTCTTGGTAACCTGCTGTCCTTCCTCTGAGTGCCACTAGGTCTCCCCCTCCAGGGGACATGGTCAAATGTGAGGCACCAGAGTACGTGAGAAAGTCATTTCCCACTCTCCACTCAACTGTGGAGAATGTTCTGACCATTGCATGTCCCACGTTCTGGGATTTTATCTGGCTTGCACCTACGCAGGTCTTATGTGTTCTGTCACCATCTCTGCGAGCTCACATATGTATCAGCCTTATGTCTGGAAGACAGTGTTCCCCTTGGAATCACTCATCATCTCTGGCTCTTATAATTTTTCCACCTCCTCTTCTATATTTCTCCCTGAGCCTTGAGGGGAAGGGTTTAATGAAGACATGCATTTGGGGCTGAGTGTCAAGTCTCCCACTTTCTGTACATTTCCAGTCATGGGTCTGTAGGTTAATTATCATCTACTGTAAGAAGAAGCTTCTCTGATGAGGGTTGAGTGATGCTCTGATCTATGGATATAAGAAAATGCCACTAGGAGTCTTTTTCTTTTTCTATATTCCTTTAGAAGAGTAGCAGTAGTAGGTGTTCCCTAAGGTCAATGACTTTTGTAGCCTTAGGTCCTTGGCCACCTTACCAGTGACAGGTATGGGTTCCATCTCATGGAGTGGGCCTTAAATCTCCCTTTTATCCCAAGTGGTTGGTTACTCCATAACGTATTTGCCACTATCACACAAATATACCTTTCAGTAAAGTCACTGTTGTAGGCCACAGAGTTTGCAGCTGGGTGATGTTGATGTTCACTTGAAAATAGTTTATCATTGGCATCTGGCAAACAAAGCAAAATGTTTGTTGACCCATGTTCATTACATTTTTTATCCAAAATTATCATAATTACTATTTTTTATTATTTTAAGTTTTCTTTAAGTTTTCTTTATTGCCACTGTCAAGCACATGATAGGATCATCCAAGTGTTTTCATCCACAGGTGCTGTTCAGTAGAGAGATGGAAGGACCTGAGCTGGGGTATATGGAAGGGTCTGTGCTGGGCAAGGAGTTTCCTCTTCTTGTCCTTTATTATAGATCTGCAGGAACTGATGGGTTATTCACCTGTGCTTCATTTTGAAGATGCCCAGAAGCTTCACTTATTGGAAATAGTGGCCAAAGGCCTATGGAAACCTACCCCATAAGCATAGGATTCTAGATATAAAAAAAGTCACTCAAAAATAATCTAGCATGACTCTTCCATTTTTTTCTCTCTTTGGTTTGTAAATATATTATGAGATTCACACTCAGCTGTAAGAAATAAGACAGGGCAACCTTATGCACCCAGGTTTCCCCATTGTGAACACCTAGCAAAACTCATCCAATAATATAGTCAAAGTAGTGACAATTCTATCCTCCTAAGGGGAATTCATGTTGTTTTTTTCACAGCTACCCCCATTTACTTCCCTTCTGTATGATTTCCATAAGCTCTGGAAACCATACATTCTCTGTTTGTGCAATTTTATCATTTCAACAACATAATTAATATAAATGTAACCATACAGCTACATAAGTTTGGAAGGAGACTTTATTTTTGTTGTACCTATAGTATGCTTTTAAGTGAAATGGAGTTACATCATCCCCCCTTTCCAGCCCCTTCTAGATACCCTGCTGAACCCCCTGCATCCTGTTCCCAAGTTCATATCCTCTTCCGTGATTACTATTATTACTATATACATTAAAATGGGCTTTTAAAATAAGCTTCTCCAGAGGTACATATAGATTGTTTATGTCAAGTTTTCCCCTTTTGATAAATAGTATTTTATAGTGCTATATAGTTTGGTTAATGTCCATCCATTGAAGAACTTCCGTTTGTTTCTGGCATTAGTTTGCTGATATTTTTCTCTCTTTTTCTCTTCTCCACAGACTCCTTCATAAGGAAAAAGATTTTAATTTTTATAAATCCAGTGTCATAGTTAGAATTGATTGTCAACTTGACAAAGTGTAGAATCACCTAAAAAACAAAAAGTCTTAATTGCATTTTCAGCAGTTTGGTCTGCGAGCATGTCAGGGAGGGACTTCCTGATTGTTAATGGTGTCGGGAGGCCCAGCCCACTATGGGCAGCATCCTTCTAGCCTGGAGGTTCTGCACTGTATAAGAAGGCTAGCTAAACACAAGTCTCAGGGAGAGTCAGAGGGTGAGTCAGCAAGCAGCTTTTCTTTATGGTTTCTGCTTCAGGTTCCTGGAAGATCCTGTCCTGGCTTCCTTTAATAATGGACCACGACTTAGAAATCTGAGCCAAATAAACCTTTTTATCCCCCCAAGGGTGTGTGTGTGTGTGTTCTATCACAGTCACAGAGAGGTCATGAGGGCAATCCACAACATGAAATTTTCTCTTTATCTCCAGGGCTTTGTGAATCCTTTGAAGATAACATACTTCTGAGTACAAGAATTCTTTCCTTACCCCCTAGTCTTGATTTTATCCAATCTTCCTTCAAGTTTTATGTTTCATATTGAAGTAGGAGACCAATAGGAGGTTCCGTTTCTGTAAGATGGGAGGATTAGGCTGAGGTTTTTATCCCCCCACCTCTGACATAAGTGTCCAAGTTCTTGAGCCCCCATTGTTGAAAAGCTATTTTTCCTTTATGGAATTATTTCTTTGCACATGTGTCAGAAGTCCATGGGGTGTATCTATGTAGCTCAGCTCCTCGGTTTTCTACTCTGTTCCATTGATCTGCATGCCAGTGCTATGAGGCCTTGATTATGGCAGCTAAGTATATCTTAAGATCAAGTGGATGAAACGGTACCACTTCATTCTTATTTTTTTCCAAAATCCTTTTGTCTGTGATAGCTTATAATACCTTTTTGAATTTTAGAATTATCTTATTTATATTTACAAAATATCACTGCAATTTTAACAAGTATTTCCTTAAGCCAATCTATCTATTTGGGAAGAATTAAAATCTTTACTTTGTTGAGTTTTCAAAACCAAGTATGACAGATCCTTCACTTTAGTTAGGTCTTTGATTCTCTTCTTAGCATTTTGAAATATGTGTTTTCTTAGACTTACCATTTTTTGAGTGATTGTACATAGTTTTCATTTTTAATTCCAGTGCTTTCATATTCAATATCAGAATACAAAAATATAATTATGGGTAGGTATTTGTCCTGTATTCTTGTGAACTTCCTTTAAAATTTTAGATGTCTGTTTTGGTAGATTCTCTTCATAGAAATTATCATGTTAAAATGGGAAATTTTATTTCAGTGTGTCTCCCCCACTCCCTTTTCTTGCTTAGCTATAAATTCTAGCAGGAAGCTGGGTTACCAGAGGAAAGAGTAGGCATGGTCATTTTGTTTCTGATTTTACATGGTAAGGCCCCATCTTCTAACATGAAACACATTTACTACAGGTTGTTTAAAAGATGTTCCCTGCCAAACTTAAAAGATTCTATTTTGTTCTTCTTTTTCTAAGAACATTGATTATTAATGGGTATGAAATGTTGCCATTTTAAAAAGTTAGTGATTGGTAGGGTAATGCGGGGTTTCTTCTTCAGTCTGTTAACATGACGGTCTATTAAGTCAGCAAGGATTGGTTTTATGTTCACATATTGAAGATGCCCCCTTTGCAATAAATCCCCTTATCTTGTAATGCATCATTCTATTACTAACACCAAACTCTACCTGCTAATATTTTGTTAAATACATTTCCTTATTTTTGAAAAGTATTGTTTTATAGGTCACCTTGTGAGAGGTGGGACCTCACAAGCCCCTTACCTATGCAAGATGAAACAGGGACAGGGTCAGACTTGTGCAGCTAACTACAGCTCGGTAGGCTCATGAATGAAATGGGTCCTGCGCAGAAGACAGTTTGTAACCTTGTTCTCCAGTTTCTGCCAAGTACATTGTTTTTATCCTCATTTCTGTGATGCGCTCTGAGTTTTGGACAGGAAGATATAGATTCCCTGTTTAGTGCTGAGCCCTTACAGCCACTTATTCTCTGCACTTTGATCACTTGCAGTCTCTGTGAGTATTAACTGTTGACCACTGCAAGAATAACTTCTTTTTTCCCCATTTATTTATTAACTTAATCTCTTTACAGCCTGATGCCAGCCCCTTCCCTCATGTCCTCTCCTCCCCATTACCTCCTGTCCTAAGAGAAGGGGAGGCCCCCAAGGGCTATCGGCCCACCCAGGCACCTCAAGTCACAGCAGGACTAGTAACATCCTCTGCCATTGGGCCCTGACAAGGCAGCCCAGCTAGGGGGAAGGCATCCAGTGTCAAGCAACAGAGTCAGAGACAGGCCCTGCTCCCATTGTTAGCCTCTTTTTAAATGAAGGCTAAGAGCAACACTGCTCTGTCTACTTGTTTTATGAAATATTGAGAAAGGGGTGTTAGAGCCTTCAACTACTGTTACTAATTTACTGTTACTAGTCTTCTTTTTATTTCTATTGTTCTTTTTCTCTACAGTTTTTCAGCTCTGTTTGTAGCATACACGCTGTCTTAATTAGGGTTTCAATTGCTGTAAAGAATCACCATGTCCGTGGCAACTCTTATAAAGAAAGTATCTAATTCGAGCTGGTTAAGAGTTCAGAGGGCAGGAAGCATGGTGCTGGAGGGGTAGCTGAGAGTTCTGCATCTGGACCCAAGGCAGCAGGAAGTGGGGGTTAGAGGGAGGGAGAGAGAGAGAGAGAGGGGGGGGGGAGGGAGGGAGGGAGGGAGGGAAGGAGAGAGAGACAGAGACAGAGACAGAGACAGAGAGACAGAGACAGAGACAGAGACAGAGACAGAGACAGAGACAGACAGACACAGAGACACAGAGACACAGAGAGAAACAGAAACAGAGACAGAGACAGAGAGAGACAGAGAGACAGAGAGACAGAGAGAGGCTTGGCTTGAGCATATGAGATCTCAAATCCCACACAAGTCCTCCAACAAATGTGCACCTACTTCAACAAGGCCACACTTCCTAATAATAGTGTCACACTCTATTTGACATTTTATTCAAATCACCATACACACCCTAGGTTTGCATGTGTTCTTGGTGGGCCGTCTCTATTTTCTTTATATAATGTTCCTCTCAGTTTCTGGTAATATTTATTATTATTATTATTTTTTTGTGGTGGGAAATGTTACTTTACTGAAGCCATAGCCACTTTTACCTTCTTTTGACTGTTTACCTAGCCCATCTCTTATTTTTTTTTTAAAAAAAGATATATTATTTTTAATCTTATGTGTGAGCATTTTGTTGGTGGTTAAGTCTGTGCTGTACACGTGTGTAGTGGAAGGCAGAAGCGCTTCTTCGGTTCCAATGTGGGACATGAAAACCAGAAATGAAAGCTTAGGACGCTGCTGTGCAATTAACCCCTTATTTCCCGAGGTCCTCAGTGAGTCCACTGCTGAACTCTAGTCTTCTTAGGATGGTTTCTATGAAACTTCCAGGGCTTTTGGCTGATCTTATTGGGAAGAACAGGGAAAACCAAAACTACTTCACACTTTCAGATTACAAATCTCAACTTTTCCCCCTCTAAAAAATTTAATTTTTATTTATATTTTATTCAGGCACAGAAAATATTATTCAATCAATAATATCTTTCTTGGTTCTGGCATTTAAAATAATTGCTCACATCTTCTTTAAGCTCTTCTCTTTTTCTCATATAAACTTTCTTCTGTATTATTGAATTCAAACTTTGTTCACCCTAACACACTATAATTATTTCCTTAAGCCACTAAAATTTATTATACATGAATTTAATAATTGAATAACATTCTGCGTTGTGGAGGATCCGTGATTTGTTCAATCTTTTTGCAAGCGTTGGGAAGTCAAATTCTTTCTAGTATGTGTGCATACTTCATCCTTAGATCTTAAATATTTATGGAACTGTACATTTTGTTGCAGCCTTTTTCTTAAGACAGATGCCTGGTAATAATGACTGTATCACAGGACTGTAAATTATGAGTACTCGCAAGGCTGTTATGAATTTGCCTGCTTCTTGCCAGAAGTTAGTGCCGCTTTGTGGAGGCTCTAACCAGCTTTGGATAAGGCTATGGTGGTTTGGGTGAGAACGGCTCCCATAGACTCATAGATTTGAATGCTTGGTCCTGGTTGGTAGAGGTGTTTTTGGAAATGCTTAGAAAATATGACGAAGCAGTGTGAACAGCCTCTGACAGGGACTGCATTGAGTGCAGTGGTGAATCTGGGAGCACAGCCTGCTACAATTATTTTTATATAACTGTATTTGTTTCCCTTAGTTTCTCTCTTAACCTGGTTATCATACAAATAACTGAGACTTTAATTTTTTTGTTTAATAATAAGCTTCACAGCACAAGAACTGAGCACTTATTAAGCTATTTTAATCCTCTAAGCTAATTTGACTTCCTCCCATGGTGTATCCCAGTGATACCTGCACTTTATAGTTTTCCTGCTCCATCTCCTTCCTGATGTCTCTTAGACCTCTGCCCATAGCTCAATCCCCTGGCTGGCAGGAATTCCATCCCTATTCTCTGCCCTGCTCAGTAATTGGCTATTAGCTGATATATATATATATGTGTGTGTATGTATGTATATCATATGAAATTGAAGAGCAGTGTTTATACAACACTGAAATAGGAGATTTTCAGAACAAAGATTGCAACCAGACACGGGAGATACAGAAATCAGCCTTTGAATTACACAATAACATTATGCCTACAAAAGCCCTTGAGGTAAGGCAGGAATGTCAGCAGTGAAGCAAAGGAAATCAACTTGAGAAACACCTGGAAGACAATCAATAGGCCTTGGGCTAATTAGATGTTTCGGGAAGGAGGAGGAGAGGAAAGGGAATTCCTAGAGTTCTGAGTCACAGCTGGCTGCGTAATGAACGTGCTGATTCAGAAAGCAGGGTGTAGGCAATGTGATTAGTTTTGACTTTTGTGTAACGCTGACCCAAGAAGGATCATGAAGAAAGTTGCAAGAGTATTTTTAAAAATTGAGTTACACTTGTTCTCTCTCTCTCTCTCTCTCTCTCTCTCTCTCTCTCTCTCTCTCTCTCTGTGTGTCTGTCTGTCTGTCTCTGTCTGTCTGTCTGTCTGTCTCTCTCTCTGTGTCTCTGTCTCTGTCCCTCTGTCTCTGTCTCTCTGTCTCTCTGTCTCTGTCTCTCTGTCTCTCTGTCTCTGTCTCTGTGTCTCTGTCTCTCTGTCTCTCTGTCTCTCTGTCTCTGTCTCTGTCTCTGTCTCTCTGTCTCTGTCTCTCCCTTTCTCTCTCTGTGTTTCTCTGAATGTATGTGCATTTGCAATGCATCCATGTGTGCTGTGCAGGACGCATGTGTGGAGGTCAGCAGACAACTTGCAGAAGTTGTTTCTTTACTTCCACCCCGTGGGTCCTGGGGCTTAAGCTCAGGCTGTGAGGCCTGGGGGGAAGTACCTTTCTGGGCGGAGCTAATTGATTGCTTCCCTGCCCCTACCTTTTTTCTCAATATAAAGTCCGAGTAGGCCTGGAATTCATGATGCTCCTGCCTCAGCTTCCTGGCTGCAGGAGTGTGCTGCCTCTCCTGGTTCTGAGGCGAACTTTTAAAGATTGCTAGGATGTTTTTATTACCCCCTACCCACCCACCAGGGAAGGGAGAGAGGCTGGAAGAACAAAAACAATTGCAAAGACAAGGCTGAATCCGAACAACTCCCAAAGAGGTGCTGAGCATGGAGCCCCAGGTGAGCCAGGAGTTATAGCAGCAGTTTTGTCTGGTTTTGTCTGGTTTGATTCTGATTACACACAAAAGTAGAGAAAGGTAACCTCCTGTGTTGCCAGCAATGCCGTAGAAGGCAGGGCTCCCCTCCTCCTCCCTGGGCATCTACACCACCGGGAAACATGAGATTCTGTTTCGTTGTTGTTTTGAAAGGTGGTTTAAAGAATAAGGCCTCTATGACTATACACTCCAAAACAATACAGATGTCTTCGCAAGCATGACAAACACTTTGTGTAGAATCAATGCTGTTTGTGAAAAGCGTAAGCAATCCCAAATAACCTTTTACAGGAAGAGAGATCCAGAGACAAAGACAGAGAGAGAGAGACACAGAGACAGACAGAGACAGAGACACACAGAGAGACAGACGGGGGTGGGGGGAGAGAGAGAGAGAGACAGAGAGAGACAGAGACAGAGACACACAGAGAGACACAGACCGGGGGGGGGGGGAGGGAGAGAGAGAGAGAGAGAGAGAGAGAGAGAGAGAGAGAGAGAGAGAGAGAGAGAGAGAAGTAAGTTAACCTCACCAGACCTGGGTCAAGTCCATGTCCAAACCAGCAAAGGGGAAGAGATAAAGCCTTGTTTGAGAACCACCATTCATGACTCTCTTCTATCTGGGGAGGGAGGAGAGCATGAGATTACCGCATTCTTCGTACCATAAGGCGTACTTTAGGATGCACCTTTTGGTCCGATTGCTGTTTTTACTGTTTTCTTGTTCTATTGCTCTAAAAACTGGGTGCGTCTTATGGTCAGGTGCTTCTAAGGAAAAAAAAATATATAGTCTGAAAAATATGTGTGACTGTTGCACACACCGGATCTACCAAGTTGTAGCAGTAGGGTGGCTTGTGTGACAGAAACTTGCAGCGACAACCCTGCCAACAGAAAGCGCTGTGGCTCCTACGAGCTTCCCACACATGTGGCATACGCAAACAATTTTTCTGAGTGGGCATTAGAATGTACAAGGTTTGGCTCCTTTCAGTCAGCATTCTCCAAAGGCCTTGAGTGGCTTAAGGCTTTTTCTCCTGTGGCCTGGCCGCTTAGGCCTTTTCCCAGCAGAGATGTTTTTGTGTCAAATGAAAGGTAGAACTCTGTCTGAAGGCTTTCCCACATTCTGCGCAGTGTGTGACCTCTCTCCCATGTGGAACCATTGGTGCTGATAGCCAGGAACCGGGCGGTGCAGTTTTTCCGGTACAGGCTGCACTCCTAGGGCCGTCCACCTGTATGGGCTCTCAAGTGCTGATACAGGCCAGAGTGGGTCATGCAAGGTTTCCCACACTGTTTGCACTCAGAAGGCCTCGCTCAAGTGCATACTCTTTGACGAAGAATGCTTCCACTGCTGTCTTTAAAGCACTTCCATGTTCCTAGCTCTTATAGGGACTTTCTCCAACATGAACTTCGCCATGCCGAATGATGGCGGACAGAGCACTGAAGGCTTTCCCATGCTTGCTGCATTTGTAAGGCATCTCACCAGTGTGAAGCCGCTGGTACAAAGCCAGTGCATCCTTGTGGCTGAAGGTGTTCCTGCATTCGCTGTGCCTGAAAGGTTTCTATTCCTGTGTGCACCTTCTGCTGCTTCTCCAGGGCGAGGTTTTCGGGGAGATCCCTGGTGCTGGAGGTCGGTGGTGTCTGGGTGATCGTGCCATGTTCTCTACACACACAGACCTTCTCTGACACTGTTTTCCAAGGAAGTTCCTCATCTTCCTCTGTACACAGATAACCCAGAAAGCTAATGAGAGCAGGGTTCTCCATCATCCCCCCCCCGTCACCCAGGACTTGGGTCACATTAAGGAGTTCCCATTTCTCTTGGTAGAAACTCCACTCCCCTGGGCTCTGACAGGGCCTTTTACTGCTCCTGAGATACCTTGCACTCAGGTAAGGCAAGCCCTGTGATCTTTATAGGAGGGCTGGGATGGATGGATGTCTCTCCATCATCAAACTTGTTGGTCCCTTTACTTCATGTACAGCATGGAAATATTATCATGCTTATCTGGGGGCCATGGTATGGAAACAATCTCAAAACACCATGCTGAGGAAATATCTTACGGTTTTGAGTCAAACTTTAAAAAACTTATTTATGTGTGTGTGCCTTATATGTGTGTCCATGTGTGTGCATATGTATATGTATATATATATGTGTGTGTATGTGTTCATATATGTATATGTGTGTGTGTGTGTGTGTGTGAGAGAGAGAGAGAGAGAGAGA
Source organism: Acomys minous (assembly GCF_964271855.1). Lineage (NCBI taxonomy): Eukaryota > Metazoa > Chordata > Mammalia > Rodentia > Muridae > Acomys > Acomys minous. The sequence continues at coordinate 61,994,950 of NC_140492.1, forward strand.
GGGAGGGAGAGAGAGAGAGAGAGAGAGAGAGAGAGAGAGAGAGAGATATTTTGCATGTATGGAAGATGGAAGACAGCTTTGTGGTTTTGATTTTCTCTCCTATCTTTGCATGGGTCTGGGTACTGAGCTCAGTTTGCCAGGAGTGAGCAGCAAGTGCCTGTTCCCACTGCACCATCACATCAGCTCTAGAATCAAACTTTAATCCCAAATTATATCTAAGTTTTTTTTAAACCAGGATACAAAATAACAAAACAAAAATTAATTAAAAAATGAAAACTTAGATTACTTTTTCCCATTCTCCTGTGAGAATAAATGTAATTATTCCTAAACAAATAAACAAGTAGACAAAAACATGAAAATTAAGGCAGCTGGAGATGAGGTCACATTTCTGTTGTCTTTGTAGAATATCTGGAATCAGCAGGGTGTAGCTCTCGGTATATAAACTTCTGTGGAATGAAGGAGCCACCAGAAGTTTTTACTGGAGAATATGGGACATTAAATGCTACACATCATGTAGATATTAATATTACATTGTATAGCCACCTATAGGTCACAAAATACATTTGAGTGTAATGAATTATTATTGACACCGAGTCACCATCACATTTTGTAAGAAATAGAACAATGCCAATACAGCTTGAAAAAAGCAGTTATGGTGGGTATTGGCGAGCCCCCTGCTGGAGTCAGAAAGTGGTTTCTGTGTTTCGTAAACATCCATTGACCTATTGACATGGTGAACAATGCATGGACAAGTGGACTGTGAGATGACATTCGTGCTATGGCGGTGGGTTGATAACATAGAAAAAAGAACATGCACAAAGTTATTGACTATGGTGAATTCTGGAAGTATGACTTCCATGCTTTCAGTTGAGCCATCTGAAAATGAATCAGGCTTCCTCAGGGGCTTGCCTCTGCTCCATAGCGGGTGGGCGTGCCGGATGTTACAGATGTGGAGAAAGCAGTGCGTGGTGGTGTCACTCGTCTCTTATCCGTTGCAGAGCTCAGAAGAAGGTTCTCACCCTATTCTCCTGGGCCAAGTGCGCGATAATGGCTCAGGGAGAAAGACACAGCCACACTGGGGCATCGGTTTGCTCTCAATGTCATTTTCCCATTCATTAGTAAAAGACTCCTGGAATGACTTTGGGAGATGATCATTTCTTCTCCTATGGTTGCTTTCCTTCTTGTGTCCTTTTGAAGAATGATCATAAGGTCTCAGCTCTCCTATCCAATAGCTGAGCTGGCTTGGATGTGTGTTAAGGAGTCACCAGATCCCAGCATGTGAGCATCACGTCTGACCTGTTGTCCAGTCTGTAATGTTACAATCTACCTGTTTAGACTGAAAGCCTTACAAGGCAAACCAAGCCTCTTCTTCATTCAGAACTTTTTATAGACCTGCTGTGTGGCAGAAGCTGTTCTGCTCCGTGCCAGGGATTCAGCAATCGACATGACAGATGGAAGCTCTTCTGGGCTTTTAAAATCTGCATTCTATTAACACCACACACACACACACACACACACACACACACACACACATACACACACACACACACACAAATACACACAAGGACACATACACACACAGAGAGAAAAACACACACACACAGAAACACACATAGATGCACACACAAATACACACACAGACACATACGCAGAGATATACATAGACACACACACAGACACATATACACAAAAATTCAGAGACACACACAGTCACATATACTACAAATTCAAGAGACACACACATACATATACATATAGACACACACATACACACACAAACACACACATATAGACACATAGACACAAGCACAGACACAGACAGACACAGGCACAGACATAGACACAGACACAGACACAGACAGACATGCACATGCTCCAGATAAAACTATCAGATGGAGATAAGAGCTCCTAGAGATGTAAAAAGTGAGGTGCTGGGGAGTGGTTGAGATCTAAGTGATGTGGGGTGACCAACTTACCGATGTGTCATTGAGAACTTATCAGTCAGCCCTCAGTCCACTTTCCTCACCGTAGCAGGTTCTGTCTGATTGACGCATGCACATCTTCAAACTCACTTCATTCTTACGGTAGTTTCTTTCTTTCTTTTTTGCTTGACTATTTGTTTTGGTACAGAGATTATTACTCTGGTTTATTTTAGCTGGGGAGTCACTTCCAGACGATAAACTGACAAGTCCTCTAACAGGAGCATTTCCCTTTAAGTGTGCCGTCTCTTCTCCCGCACTCTCCTTCTCGTGGGTTTTGGGTCAGCATACTGTGTGGTGTGCAGGTTGCTTAGACAGGTGGTGACCTCGGTTACTGGCCGGATTGTGCTCTCACGTTTTTGGGCTTTATATTTTTCTCCTACTTCTCCCTCTCTTTTCGCAGGCTGATTCTCAGGAACTCAAATGATTCTCCTATAATTCAATTCAATTCCTTAACTACCTAATGCTAGTTTCAGACTCCCTGAGCTTATAGGCTCAGTTGGATAAGCATGTCCCCACCTCAAATGCCAGTCACAATTATCTGGTCCCCAGATTTCCCACCTTTAGGTCTGTCTTGGATACAATGTCACTTAGTTCCCATAGGCCCCAAACAGCTACGTTTGATAATGTGCTAGGATGGTTCACAAAACTGAAAAATGGTTTGCTTATTTATTAACAGTTTTTGTTTATTACAAAGAATAAAAATGAACAGCCAGATGAAAATGTATGTGGCGATCTAGAAGGGTCCTTGCTCAGTGGCCTCTGTCCACATTGAGTGGAGATTGAGACCTTCTTGGCTGAGACCTCCATGTGTCTATCAACTTGAAGTTCTCTGATGCTGTCACTTGAGATCTTATGGGGAGTTGCACTCCACAGACAAGATTGACTCTGAACCCAGTTCCAGCCTTCCGCCATCCATCCCCTGAGATGGGAGGCAGAACCAAAAATTCCGATCCACTGGCCACCAACTCCCATACCAAAGCTCCCCTCCCCAAGTCATCTTAGCATTTCCCAGAGCCTGTGCTCATGTCTCAGCATAAATTGAGAGTGGCAGTGAAAGGCCCAAGTGGACCAAAAGCATACACTACTATCATTCAGGAAATCTCCAGAGCTATGCTTGCTTTGTGTCAGGACCCCGGGGGGCGGTGGGGAGATCAAATCCATTTCTTGTTATGTTGAGGATATGCCCAAGAAAAGACGTTCCAGTTTCAGCATCTCAGAGGAGCTTAGGAAATATCTCTTGTCCAGCACCTGCTGGGCCGAGGGATTAGACTACTGTCTGCAGTCTGACAGCTCTTGGGTGGAGTGCCTCTTGCTGGTTTCTTCACACTCTGCAGCGTGAAGCTTGTGAAAACCTGTTTAAGGCAAACCTAGAACTTGTCTGGGCGGGCACATCCATTAGCTCAATTGTGAACAATCAGCAAGTGTTCAATCCCTGTCCTGGCAACACCTGCTAATGAGAGTATCAGAGGGCTGAGGAGGAGGAGGAGGAGGGAGGATCTTTATGAGAGGCTGGCTTGTTAGACAGAAAGAATTTTAATTAAGAGGGATTTGGCTTTGGTACTTAGCAGGTTCATCTTTTGCCCTCCTTGAACCTAGTCTCTCTTACTCTGACTCGTGGTCGATGAGACTTTCTGTGTAGGATTATGAAAGTGAAGTATATTTGGAAAAAGTATGTGTTTAGAGTGATGGCAGCATAGTAAAAAGTTATCGTCCACAGGAACATCCTCAGTCCAAGTTTAGGTGGACAATCACTCACAGGTAAGGGTGCTACCACCTTGTCTGCTGTCAAAGGGTTGGACGGTCAACTTTCCTGGCAGCTATCTGGGGTGACAAAGAAGAGTTTCCATAGCCCTGGATGACAGCGTCCCAGGCTAAGAACAGGGAATGGAGTAGTTCAAAGAAACTGAAGCCCCAAGAGGGTCCACCTATCCTGCCTGCTTTCACAGTGAGACCATTGCCTTGATGTAGTGACCATAGGCCGTAACCTCTGCCTCTGATGGCAGGAGAATGCTGAAGTAGAGCATCCACAAGAGGTCCACCCAGAGCGGTGGGCCAGAAAAGATTGAGGTGTAGTTTGCAAGTAAATTTTCCTTTGGGCAGCCATTAGATGAAGTAATATCCTCATCTTACAGCCCCAAATCCCTCCTAACCTAAAGCTATCTCCCTCCCTTGTCCTCCCCTGCCCTCTCCTCTTCTCTTTCTTCCTTTTATCTCCCCTTCCCTCCCCATTCTCCCTCCCCTACCCTCTCTTATCCTCTCCCCTTCCCTTCCCTCTCTCCTTCTATCCCTTCCCCACCCCTCTCCTCCCATCCCTTCTCTGCTTTTACTTCTCCCTCCCTCCTCCCTCCCTCCCTCCTCCTCTCTCTGTCTCTGTCTCTCTCTGTGTCTCTGTCTCTGTCTCTGTCTGTCTCTCTGTCTCTGTCTCTCTCTGTCTCTCTGTCTCTGTCTCTGTCTCTGTCTCTGTGTCTCTGTCTCTAGCTCTGTCTCTCTGTCTCTGTCTCTGTCTCTGTCTCTGTCTCTGTCTCTGTCTGTCTGTCTCTCTCTCTCTTTCTTTGTGTTTTCTAGACAGGGTCTTGCTATACAGCACAGGCTCTGAACCCACAGTTTAGCTCAGGCTGTCTTTGAACTCGTGATCTTACTATCCTGCTGCCAAGTGCTGGAATCACAGGTGTGGGCTGTCATGGTCAGCTTCAGAGGTGCATTTTAAAATCATGCACGGCATTCCTCTCGTATAGTAAGCTGTCCTTTTGTCCCTAAATAGGCTTCATGCTTGCATCCCCAGCACTTGCCCTGAAGGTTAGCCTTCCACCTGAAGCCCCTTTCTCTTATCCTCCTTTCCCAGTTATTGAAATTCTACCAGTTCTTTCCAAGTCAATTTTAAGTAGCCATTCTCCTGCAAGGCCTTTGCTAATTATCATCTCCAGAGGATCTCTTCATGAATTTGTAACTAATTGAGCCTTTTGTGCATTTCATATGGCACTTGATAATTTTTTTGTCCTGAATTATAGCTATTTTAAAATTCACCCCCTCTCCTGCTAGACTTTTTGAGGGTGATAACTTGGCTTTGGCCAGACATACCTTACCCATGACCCTAGATGCAGTTGACAATTTTAATTGAACTGAAGTGAGCCTTTGTCCTGGGAAGTAAAGCATAGGAATGCTTTGATGTTGGTTTCCTTGGTTTTGGTGCTGCATGGAAACCTTGTTCTTCTGTTTCATTCAGCAATCCCGTGGGGGGGGGGGGGGCAGCTGTGACTAGATAGGTGACATTCCAGAGCTGAGCATGAGGGCCAAGCCACATTCCAAACCAGGAAGTGAGATTAGGTTAAGTGAAATTCCCAGTAGCACGGGAGACACTGAGGCTAGAGAGGGCATGGAATTCAAGGAACTAGAAACAAGTCATGTGGGTGGGTGGCTGAGACAGACAAGGAAGAGGCTAGGGTGAAGTCAGGCATGCAGGCAGGAAGAAGAATCATGCTATCGTCTTTTCGCTTCCTTTGTCACCACCTCAGTTTCCTGATCCATAGGTTCCTGGTCTGTATTGTAACCACTACAGAGCATGACGGTTGTACAGTTGCGCCTTGTCACTGTACTGAAATACCTGATGCAGGCAATTGATGGCCAACCAACCAACCATCAACCAAACCAAGTCAAGCTCCCCTTCCCCTTTCATAGTTTTGGAAGTCGAAAGTACAGACTCAAGAAAGAGGCTGCCCCACAGATGTCGGGGGGTGGGGGGGGGAGAGAGGAGGGGTGTGTGGAGTCGAAGGTTTACATCTCCCAGTAAAATGCTACCTAGGGCTAACCTTGTTTGGAATGAAATCAAACGAGACTGGGTAGTCCAGGGTGGTGTGGCCACAGACAAAACTTGCATCCGACACAGGAAGTCAGAGAATATTCTGGGCTCAGGTTCAGGTTCAGGTTCCTGCAACAACTTGTGTTGCCATCACTCTGGGCAACTGGGGTTCTCTTCTAAGCCATGTCTCTGATTATGTAAGGATGCTCACTATCTCCCATCCCTCAAAGGTTCTACTCCCTTCAATACTCCCACTTAGAAACCAAACTCCGGGGCTGGAGAGATGGCTCGATGGTTAAGAAGCACTGCGGCTCTTTCAGAGCTCCTGAGTTCAATTCCCAGCAACCACATTGTGGCTCACAAACATCTGTAATATGATCTGATGCCTTCTTCTGCTGCACATAAATAAATAAACAAGTGAACCTTTAGAAGCCAAGCTCCAGGCAAACAAACTCATAGGGAAGAAAAAACTTTATCAAAATCTTAGCAGTGTTCGGTTAGCAATAAGTATGCATCCTTTCCCTCCATAGCTTCTAAACTGAGACGATTTCAGGTCTCTGGTATTGAGAATATCATCATAGGTACTAGCACCTAAAGGTCTTCCCTAGGTGGGGGAGACTACAATTTCGACAGCAAGTGTTTGAACACCGGTACTGCTTTCCACTGTGTGTGTGTGGGGGGGGGTGTGTGTGTGTGCCCTATAGGAGGGCCTGTCCTCTGCCATGAGGATGCTTCCCACAGTTCCTGGCTTAAGGACCCTATAGTCAACATTCACCATGTCCCCTGGACAGCAGAATTACTGTGGGTGGGAATCATTGGCTCTTGGGGTGAGTGAAGAAGAGAAGGCTCCTCAGCTGATGAGAGGGAAAATGGGACCTGGCTGACATGTGGCCTTGGTTCAAGGAAAAGAAAGTCTGGCTACGACCACAGGAAGTGGGAGAAACATTTGCTCCATTAAGGCATACCTTTTCTCATTCTGGATGGTGCTGTCTGTATCTTTCTTCCTAAGAACTGAGGGATTTATAATTAAATTGCCTATAATCATTGGTTCATGATGCATTCACATTATTTGTTCATATGCTACATTAACTTAGTGATGAACCCACCACCATATAGCGTGTTCTGTCACTGAGGCTGGCCTTGAGTTTATGATCCCTCTGCCTCAGCTTTCTGGAGTTACAGATACGTGCCACTTGGCTTGAGTTCACTTTAAGAACTGTCTTTTGTCTCCCCAGCAGAGTAGTTACTGTCTTGCCCATGTCTTCATTATCCCCCTTAAATAGAATTTGTTTTAAATTTTATTTTTAAAAAGTTATAATGTTGTCACAGTCCTTTGCACCTGCTCTTTCTGCTGTTTCTTCTTCTTCTTTTTTTTTTAAACTGAAAGTTCATATTCTTGACGTATGACTGAAATCCCATGGTGTGTGCAGATTGCCGGCATAACATCTCAACTCATTAAATAGTTTGGGTTATTTTCTGCATGTCTTTTTTGTCATCTCCAGCTGAGCTTTCACAGTGTAAGAATCTGGGGCTAACATTTTTACAACTTTGGGCATATTTCAAAAGGAGATGTATGAATAACAATTTTTATGTGAAAATAACTGGGGAAACAAGTTGGAGAACTAGTTACCAAGTCAAAGCAACAAACAAACCACAAACCATTTCCACTGTGCACTCTGCACCCCCCGCTCCAAATTTCTGAGTTAGGCTGGTCAGGTTGAGAATTTCTCACTTGAATCTAAATTTCAAATTAACTTAGAAGACTATGAAATTCTCCTTTTGCCTAAGAATGGCAAGTGAAAAATTGCTAGGACAGAATTTTTCTAGGTCCTCCAGTGAAGGCAAGTAGCAAAGCAAATCACTGCCCCCTCCCTCCACTAACACAATCTGCTATAAGGCATGCAAATTACAGTGAAACATTTTTTTTTTCACACCCAACATTTGCAAATGAGGGGCTAGAGATTATTCAGGGAGGTGAGCTCTAAAAAATGTGATCTTTTAAATTTTTCCAATGTTTAATGAAGTCTGCAGAGGTGCAAAGTAGTCTAGGCTAGCACGATTTGAAAGTTATACGATTGAGTGACTTAATGTGTTTAAAGGAAGCACATAAGAATCAAGATAGTTATAGACTATTCTAGAGCTCATTTTGAGAACCGTGCTTGCATTGGATTTCGGTCACAGAAATATCCTGATGTGGAAATTGTGCCATTGGCGCTAACACACGTGGTTACCTGGTTGGCATGACAAGAACATTGCGTCCCTCTTTTGGTGTGCTCAGGTTCTGAAAGCTTCTGATCTCTTGTCTTCCTATGAAGGGTCACTCATCCAGGAGGTCATGGGACTCAAAGGCTGAGAGCTACACTGAGGGCTTGTTGGGAACCTCACATGATGGCAGATAGCAAGATTCTGTCCTAGATGTCAGTCTCATTTGCTCATTCATGCTCCTAGGTCATACCAATTCTGCATTTACCAAGTCCTTGGCCGTGCAGGGCCACAGCTACATTTCTGAGACTGAGCTCTCAAAGATTAGCTTGAGTCAGCCTCACAGACCTTCTAGAACAGTGCCTTGGAATGCCCCTGTGAGACCTCTGTATGCGTCTCCGTGTTTATGTGAGGAAGAGTGCGTGCGTGAGAGGATAAAGAAAGCCGTACTGTGCTGTCCTGTAATGAGTTGATTATTGCATAATATTCATTGGACATCTTTTTTTCTTTCTTTTAAGACAGGGTTTCTCTGTGTAGCCTTGACTGTCCTAGACTCTTTGTAGATCAGGCTGGCCTCAAACTCACAGTGATCCGCCAGCCTCTGCCTCCCAAGTGCTGGGACTAAAGGCGTGTGCCACCATGCCCAGCTTGGACATCTTTCTAATTTTTTTCCACAATAATCTCTTTTTGCAGGAGGTATCAGTAGGAAGAAAGCAGGGGAGAGGGAATAATTGCTTTTTTTATTTTTATTTTATTTTATTTTATTTATTTATTTTTTTCAAGACAGGGTTTCTCTGTGTAGCCCTGGCTGTCCTGGACTTACTCTGTAGACCAGGCTGGCCTCGAACTCACAGTGATCCACCTGCCTCTGCCTCCCGAGTGCTGGGATTAAAGGCGTGCGCCACCACGCCCGGCGGGAATAATTGCTTTAAGCATATTCATAGACATAGAAGGCACTTTATAACAGAAGAAACAAATCATTACAAGGTGATGATGATGGCGCCATGGTAACTTTTGTAACTTACACTCCTCATCTGTCAAGAGTTCTTGTAATGACATTTACTTCAAATAAGCAACCACAGAACATGCCTTGTGCACATTTGTTGACCCTTTCGACAGGAAAATTTTACAGTGTATCAAGGACCATGAGCCACTAAGGGAAATGGCTGTGTCCACCAACCTGAAAGGAAGCAGCTTTGGAATTACAGAGTGGCCTAAGAGGGATGGATGGGGTTGTCTTGCCACAGACACTGTCCACTCCTGCTTTTGGACTGTATAGCACTAGTGATAGTACCCACGGCCGCACTCAGGTGATGAGGGATTTGCCACCTTCTGGAGATCTCTCCACTGCTCTTTGCTTAACCTTACAGTTCAATTTCACCACCCCTAATCTAGGCATTTCTATAGGGGAGAGAAATCATTTTACCTCTGTCATAGTCTAGCACGTCTGCTATTTGGATGACACACAACAAGCTTGTCCAATTAAATTAAACTGAAATTAAGGCTAGAGGAGGAAGAGACGATTAGGAACTATGTGTTGCAACACCAGTTTTGAGTTATGTATGGGCTTTGGGCTTTGGGAAATAAAGTTAATTTTTTTTTCAACTCACTGGGATATTTGTAAAGTGCTTAGAGAGGGACTTTAAGCTGCTCAATAACCGTTAGTTTCTAGCATTGTCATCTCAATGATCATTAGTTAGTGGGAAGAGCCTTTTTATAAATAATCACTTTGAACTTCAGCTTTCTTAACTAGAGAAAGAAGCGATCATGCCAGAAACCTCTTGGTCAGGAATCTAGCTTCAGTTTTTTTCTACCCTCCCTTCCCCCACCCCTGTCTTCCCTACCTAGACCATTCACTCCTTGCCTCCATTTCATCCCTAAAAGTAGTGTTTGTTCAGTTATCTTTACTGGCCAACACTTGGAATCTCTTTTTGTTCCCTTTTAGGAAATATTTGGCTATCAGACTCAAGGCTGCCGGAAAGTGCTCTGTCTCATTGGATCCATCTTCTCTCTTGGAATCCTCCCATTGGTATTTTACTGGAGGCCAGCTTGGCATGTGTGGGCACACTGTGTTCCGTGTTCCCTGCAAGAAGCAGATGTTGTGTTGCTGAAGACAACGGTAAGTAGACATCTGTTTTTGTAGATGGTGTCCCTTTTGTCCTGGATATTGTGTTATAAGATGGCTGGGGAAGATGTGCCCAAGGCAGAGGGCACGTTCCTTCATAGCTGTACATCTGCCCAGAACCCAGAAAGTTATCTACAATAGGGTTTCTTAAGAAGCATTACTTTATAGGGTAGTCCTTTGAAAATGGCAACTTCTGCAAATGTTAGAGCCAACGCCAACACACTGATTGCTGAAATAATGGGAAATGGAGAATAGTCAAGTCAGGCCGCAAGCTACTACTGACCCTTGACTTCAAGCCTGGCACATAGATGCCTTTATGTTTCACATAAATGGCACTGGAAAGGGCACAAGGGAATTTGAAAGGCAAGGAGCATCCCACTGAGGAAGCTTCTGTCTTCCTCTGCTGATTGGGGAGAGCTATAGTTTTCGATATGCCTCTGTCCTGTTCTGCAGAAACACCAGGGCACAAAATGTAGCCATTTTGTCACTGAGGTCCTTGTCACTCTCCGCTATTACAGAGGCTGTGTAGTCAGGTGAGCCCTTTCTGCTCATCCTCATGTCACTTCCTTGTGGCACTCATGACACTGAGATCATAGTCATTGCCCCTCCACAAGGGGAGGGACCTGGCTTCCTTACTTGTTAACCCCAACACTCCCAGATCCTGCATCTGTAGGGGGTGGCTGACAGGCTGGCCCGGTACTCCTACTGTGCCAGGGAATGAGGCGATCCTCTTGGAGGATTCTCTCCTGACTAACTTTCCCTGTTATTTTAACAAGGCATTGGCACAAGTGACCTGAGGCAACAATCAGTTTTGATAAATTAACCTCTAATGCAGCGGTTCTCAACCTTCCTGATGCTGCGATCCCTTAATACAGCTCCTCATATTGTGGTGACACTCTCTCCCCCCCCCCCAACCATAAAATTATTTTTGTTGCTACTTCATCGGATACCTGATATGTGACCCTCGTGAGAAAGTTGCTCAGCCTCCCCTAATGGGATTATGACCCACAGGTTGAGAACCACTTACTATTGGGAGCGTGACACATTTTTATATGTCCCAGGCTTTCCAGATAAACATTTTTATCTATGTGGCAAGAGAGGAGAATAGGAGTATATTTTACAGCTGGTCAGTCAGTTGGAATGAAACAGCTCACTGCCTCCCAATGAATCAAAGAAACCAAAACACCCAAACAAGCTACAGCGAAACCTGTTACCTAACAAAGCTTGTTTTATTAACCCAAGAGTCCAATCAGCTTCATCTTTGTTGGCCTGTGCCACAGGAACCAGTCCCTCCTTTAGCTGGATCCTGGTCTCTTCAAATCACTGCATGATATATGAACCATCACGTGAGTGGTCACTTAGAGACTAGCTCACAGCTTCGACCATATTTATTTATGTATTTATTTATGTATTTATTAAATTAATTTATTCATATTACATCTCAGTTGTTAGCCCATCCCATGTATCCTCCCATTCCTCCCTTCCTCCCACTTCCCCCCTACTCCCCTCCCCTCCCCTATGTCTTTGTCTGAGGGGGACCTCCTTCCCCTGTATATGCTCATAGGGTATCAAGTCTCTCCTTGGTGACCTATTATCTTTCCTCTGAGTGCCACCAGGCATCTCCATCCAAGGGACATGTTCAAATATGGGGCACCAGAGTTTGTGTGAAAGTTAGATCTCCATCTCCACTCACCAGTGGAGAATGTCCTGTCCATCGGCTAGTCTGGGTAGGGGTTCGAGGTTTACTGCCTATTTTTTCCTTGGCTGTTGCCATAGTTGGCGGAGGACCCCAGGACCCAGACTCGCCTGTAGTTTTCCAGGACCCGCTGGATCCTTCTATTTCCTCTTTCTCCCAAGCTTCTCACACCTAAAGTCTCAATAGGATGACCTCCCCTCTTACCCACTATCCTGGTAGGTACAGTTTTTCATGGGGACGTACACTTTGGACTAGTGTGTCGATATAAGTGAGTATATACCATTTAGCTCTTTTTGCTTCTGTGTGAACTCACTCATTATGACAATTTCTAGTTCAATCCATTTGTCCACAAATTTTGGAAATTCCTTGTTTTTAATAGCTGAGTAGTATTCCATAATGTAAATGTACCACAGTTTCTTTATCCATTCTTCTATTGAGGGACACGTAGGTTGTTTTCAAGTTCTGGCTATTAGGAATAAGGCAGCTATGAACATGGTTGAGCATATGTCCCTGTTGTGTGGTAGTGCATCCTCTGGGTATATTCCAAGGAGTGGAATAGCTGGGTCTTGAGGAAGCCCTATTCCCATTTTTCTGAGAAAGCTTTCCAAAGTGGTTGTACTAGTTTGCATTCCCACCAGCAATGCAGGAGTGTTCCTCTTTCTCCACACCCTCGCCAGCATGAGGTGTCAGTTGAATTATTGATCTTAGCCATTCTGATGGGTGTAAGATGGAATCTCAGTGTCCTTTTGATTTGCATTTTTCTGATGACTAAGGAGGGCTTCGACCATATTTAATTAGGTATTCTGGAGAATAAACTTCTAGATGAAGAAATCCAGAGAGTGTTATGCAGGAGGAATGACTCCTTGGTCTTTTACTAGAGCTTTACCTCAAGGCTCACATTATGAAGACTTGTAGAATGCTCTGGAGGGAAAAGTGCCAGGCACTTACCATTGGGCATTTGATGGGTGAGAATGTAAAGCCTTGGCAATATGGTAAAATTTACCTCAGCTCAAAAAGGGGAGACAGAACAAGGTCCCATGTGTTCTAGACTTTCATCTAGGCCTGCTCCCACCACACTGCCCTTATGTCACTGGTGTTCCAATGTCAACTGGCACCAGAATGACCCAGGGTCCTTTGGAAATAGGTTGTAGGCCCCAGCCCTCAACCCCTCAAGTTTACTAATCTATTGGACTTGGTTTGGGGCCCAAAGAAATTGTGTCCTCAGTGAGGTCTCAGGTGATGTTAGACCCTTTGGTGATGTTAAACTAAATAGTGTGAAAAAATTCTATAAATAGTCAGAACTTCCTTCTATCAACTAACTCACTTGTTCTTTGGGAGAGGAATAGAAATCAGGATATAACCTATGGCTCAGCCACAGATGTTTATAGAGTATGGAGAGGGAAACAAAACTCCATATTCAGCCAACTGTTACAAGTGGACTTTCCACATGCAGCTTCAGTGTCTTACCAAGGCAGGTGTGTTTTCTGGGCCACTGAGTGGAGACCTAATTATTCATGAAAGAATACCATTTGGGGCTCCTTTTTTATGGTCCTTTTTTATAGCCTTGGTGCTTTGCATGTGGTCAGGCAGCATTCTTACCACCGTGTTACATGCCCAGCTCAGGATCCTTTTATTAGGACACTATTCCATGGGAATGAAGAATCCATGAAGCTCTGATCCTGCAGCATGAAAAGAATTCAGCTCGACCCTACACCAAACTGGTTCCCAGATGGCAGTGTTCTTGCTGCCAAAGAAGCAGAAGGTCAGCAGTCACTGAGCCCTCTGCCTCTCAGACTACAGCTCTGAGGACTCTTGGCTGGCCATCCGCACCCCACCCCATGCTGCTGGAAGACCCAAGGCACCAATGGGAGTAAGAAGAAATGGGCAAGGAAATGGAAAAGGGAAGTAGGAAAATGAAGAAGATGGAGGGGGGAAGCAGGTTAAAAGAAAACAAAGAAGAAGAAGAAGAAGAAGAAGAAGAAGAAGAAGAAGAAGAAGAAGAAGAAGAAGGAGAAGAAGAAGAAGAAGAAGAGCACTAAGGAGCAAAGCCGAAAAAAAGGGGCCAGTGCAGAGGCAGATGGGACCCTGTGGGATTTGCTGTCGAAAGCCAGACTTCTAGTCCCAGCACCTTAAGTTTCAAAGCTTTCAGAACTTTGATTACTCCATCTATAAAACCGAACTAGTGACTAGTCAAGTATGTAGTCTTTCTTGAGTTGACATGAGGTGATTGGTTATGTATGTGAAAACCACTTACAAACTGAACTAGATCATTAAAGGCTCGTGGGATGTGTGTGTGTGTGTGTGTGTGTGTGTGTGTGTGTGTGTGTGTGTTGTGACATGTGTGTGTTTGTATGTATCTCTGTGTGTGCGAGTATGTATATATGCGTATTGTATATGTGTATGTGTGTGTGTGTCTACCTATGTATATGTGTGTATTGTTCCCAAACCTCTAAAAGCGTTCTATGCAAGAGTGTGTGCTATTTTCAAGGCACACCTGAGTGCTTGAATGATGTGTTTTCTTCACTCTCAGCAGCCCTAGCATGTCTGTGCAAGAGGATGTGCTCTGAGGTTAGGAATCTAGAGATTTTTCTTCCCCTAGCCAGGTGGTCTCTTCCAGCTTTGTTCTTTTTGTGTGTGTGTGTGTGTGTGTCTGTTTGTTTGTAGTTGTGTTTGCAAATAGACATCCCCTGGAGAGACACATCACTTCACTGGCCGCTCTGGAAGCTATACCCATCATGGAGGGAGTCTCTTCCCTTTCCTTTACTCAGGAGAATCTATCAAGCCCCTCCCCCTCCCCCTCCAGAACTAATCAGAGAAGCCTTAACTCCCTCCAATCTTGCCTTTTCCATCTTGATTTCAACTTTAATTTTTAATTACCTGCTCTTATGTGTCATTTAAAATGGATTCGCTATGCCAGAGACTCTCCAAATAAATGAGCTTCTAAATTGGCCTTTATGTAATTAGACAAGAACTCAATTATTTCCAGCGTTCTAACTATCTGAGACTTGGAGAAAAATATGCTTGCAGCATCCATAGTTTAAAAAGTCTACTGCTAGGTTATTGCATTAAAACGACAACTTCAAAGATTTTGCTTGAATTATTTTGCACTAGCCAGAACCTAGCAAGTTCCCGTCAGGAGACCAGAATGACTCCTACCCAAGACTGTATTGTGTATCTGTTCTTCCTCTTATTAAAAAAATCAGTGCTCGCTATTTATCATCAATCTCAAGCTGGCAAGATTACAGTTTATTATCATAGATACTGATTAACCAGTCACTTCTCTACATAAAAGGCTGTCATGCGCTTGCTGGAAATCCTCAGTATTCAGCTTATTTTCAGTGCTTTTTCTTATTAAGCAGGACTAAGTATGAGATTTTTATCTTTTTTTTCCCTCCAAGAGACGAGTGTAATTACACTCTTATTTCATAAATTTTAAAATGCATTTGATTCATCATTCATCTATTTGTGAATTTTAACCCATTTCTGTAATGTTGCTTCATTTCTATGCAAATAGCATGATTTACATTCATCGATGCTCTGAATTAAATGCTCCTGCTGATTTCCATATCTTTGTTATAATTACAGACACACTTTCCCTTTATTGTCATTGTATGGCACATATCATCAAAACCCCCTCACCTGCAGAGGATAGGGCTTTGTGGTATTTAGATAGGAGGCCTAAATCAAGGCACTTCAATTTGATGTGCCAACAAAGGGTGGCACGGCTAGGGGCTTTAGTGACAAGCTCAGAAATGCTGCAAGGTAGCCATACGAACGCCACCACCTGGAAGGCTACAGGTCCAGCAGGGATGTCTTTAAGTGGTAGTGTTTGTGCTCACCGATCCCCTGTCCCCTCGTTGTCCCTTGTCCCTGTTCACCTGGTCTCTCAGGGGCCACACTTCCTGCAGCAGCACAGCATGTTGTCTCTGCTGTCACACACCAAGTTTCGCTTATAACCGACTCACTCATTTGTTTGCTCGTCCTTTCATTTGCTCACTCAGAGTGTCTGCCAAACACCAACCAGGTATCAGACCTAGGCTGTGACCAAAAGAGATGGGAATCCTGTCCTTACTAAGGGGATTCTAGTGAGAACCCCCACCCCTTTATAGAGGACAGGAAGCGGGTATTCCATCTCCCTTACTGAAACACCCTCATCCTTCAAACCTGTATCACGTTCTCTGTAATGTCTTCATGGCTTCACTCTCCGCTCTGGGACCCACCATCTTTTTTTCATTGTCTGTTTTTTTTTAAAAAAAAAAGTTTATTCATTTATTCATATTACATCTTAATGGTTATCCCCTCCCTTGTAGCCTCCCATTCCTCCCTCCCTCCCATTTCCCCCCTTACTCCCCTCCCCTATGACTGTGACTGAGGGGGACCTCCTTCCTCTGTATGTGCTCATAGGGTATCGAGTCTCTTCTTGGTAGTCTGCTATCCTTCCTCTGAGGGCTGCCAGGTCATTGTCTGTTCTCATTTCTGATGGTTACACTGGTTTTTAAATCTTCATTGTACTAATGTACCATTCACTTTCCAGCTTATGTAGAATTTCACTATGGTTCCTCTAATTGTCACGACAACCCCAGAAAAAAAGGTTATTGTCATCTGCACCTCAGGCACGAGGCACCAGCAGCCCTTCCCTCCGTTTCCTTTCCTGCATAAACTCTGCGATGCTGGCTGATGTGAGCCACAGGCCTAACTCATGGGCAGGTATTTGGGTGGGTGGGGGAGTATATATTGACAATCGAAGACACGACGCACGGAGTTCATCTGATTACCCGAAGAAATATGGAACTACTGAGAAGGTTAACTATGAAAGGTTTCTGGTCATAGCAGGATTACACAATAGAGACTTAACCAAGTCAAACCCAGGAAGGGTTTTTCTGAGGTCTGAAGCTGTGAGTCAAAAGCAGCTTGTGGCTAATGGGGGTGGGCACATGGAGAGTGATTCAGGTAGAGACCCCCCCCCCATGTGGGCAAAGAACTTGACCCTGAGCCTCTCTGAGCCATGGGCTTTTTTTCCATCTCTCGGATGACGCCATGTTCTTTATCGAGTCATTCCTTTTGTTGGATTACAAGCTTTATGAAGACAGTGGTCAGGCCTTCCTTTTTATCCTTTATAGTACCTGTGGCATATGGCCATGACAGGTGCCCAGTATTTATTTTTATTAAATTAAATAAATGGAGTGGGATCGATCATAAATAATCATGGTTTCTACTAGCATTTTGATTCAAGATACTAAAGTGAAACGCTGCACAAGAAGGCAGAGCATTACAGCTCCCTTGAGTGCACACTCTCTCTCCTGACACCCTGTACCCATTTCATTTGACATCCAGCCTGAAATTGAACTGGCCTCTGAGGAACAACTACATGTTGACAAGCAGCTAGGGGGCCTTATTCTTTGGAGCACAGGGCCATCAACATAGTAATTTAATAGCATGGGAAGTGTCTCCAGCAGGGCTGGTTTCTGGTGAGGCTCTTCTTCCTGGCTCACAGGCTCACCTTGTGACATAGCCTTTGTTTTGTTTTCATATACCTCTGGTTTCTCTCCCTTATCACATACGACACGATTCCTATGGGAGTAGTGTGTCATCTGTGACTTCTATTGACCTTAGTCACCTTCTCAAGGCGCCATCTTTAATTACATTGGAAGTTAGGGTTTCAATGTGTGAATTTGGTCTCTCTCTCTCTCTCTCTCTCTCTCTCTCTCTCTCTCTCTCTCTCTCTCTCTCTCTCTCTCTCTCTCTCTCTCTCTGTGTGTGTGTGTGTGTGTGTGTGTGAGATATATTCCATAACATGAAGATACTAAACCCTTCTCCACTGACTCTCCAGGAAAGGGAGGCCCTAGCAGGTGCCTACTCCCTGTGTAGACTAAAGGAACTACTATGTGTATGAAATGCTAGGGGAGGAGACTAAGGGCAGCAGGCACTTCAGGGACAAGGATTAACCCTAACCACCTCAGCTCCAGAGGTTGCAGAGAATTAACCATCTTACCCACGACTCACTGTTTGCTTAGAAAGCAACAAGCAAGCAGAAATTCCTACATAAACTCCAAAGATCTTCTGGATTTCCTTTCCTATCTTCCCCTCACCCTTTGCCCCACCCCTGTCCCTCTCTCCTCTTTTTTTCACATGGACCTTTGTCATATAAGTTGGTTGCTTTATGGCTCCTCCTCCATTTTTGGTCAATATGTCCTAGCAGAACAGAGACACTGGCTAGTCTGTGATTTCTCCACTACACAGGACTTTCTCCATATTTTTGTCACGAAAGCCAATATTCTGGACATCACCATCTCAGCGCAGTAACACTGGTAAGACAAGATGAATGTGTCTGAGCCATCCGTATAGGTGGGGGTCACTATTTCAGCACTGTAGGGAACTCAACTAGAGAAGTCCTCACTTTCTAGTGTCTCTTTGGAGCTTTGGAATGGATTACTTTTGCCCCTAAGGCAAGTTCAGGAGTCTATTTTGTGTATGGGGACCCAACACAAGACATAGGACTGGCCTAAACTTGAGGATCATTATACTGCTTTTAAATTCCAAGAGTTGAAGTTGTTTTAAGAAAAGATTGGAGTATGAGAGCTTCATTGAGCTACCAAAGTTAAACTGGTATTTCCAGGTTCAAAAGGACAAGGTTACAGGAATTAAAAAAAAAAAATACTGTTTCTCTATTTGTCCGCTCAGGTCAAACGTAAGTCCTCTGTGTACTTTCCACTTCTGAAAGTCGCTCTTCCATGGTTTGTAAATCTGCTCTTTTAGATTCAGGGATGGATCTGGTTAATTAATTTGTGGCAAAGATGTAAACCTGTTTGACGACACTGATCTGCCTAAAGTTCAAACCTGGATTAGTGGCTCTCACCCTTCCTGATGCTGTGACCCTTTAATGCAGTTCCTCATGCTGTGGTGACCCCCAACCACTACGTTATTTTTGTTGCGACTTCATAACTGCAATTTTGCTACTGCTATGAATTGTAATGTAAATATCTGGGTTTCTGGTGGCCTTAGGTGACCCCCAAGTTGAGAAATACCATTCTACACAATTAGTTTGGTCTAATCACTCTGCAGAGAGCTGGGGCTACAGGCAGCTACGAGGCACTGTATGAGTGGTGGGAACTGAACCTGGGTTCTCTGCAAAACCAGTGAGTGCTTTTAGCTGCAAGCCTCACTCCCACCTATTTTTTTAAAAGGGGGAAACTTTGCTCTTTGGCAATCACCATTAAACTGGATACAGCATAGCAATTCAGTTAAGTTGTGCATTTAGTAAAGGGCAGAGCTCCAGAGGGTGAGAGTGGATGCTAGAGGAGGGAAGCAGAGGGATCAAGTCCTGGTTCTAAACCAACTGTGCCTTCACTCCTTCATCCAGGGAGGGGAGGGCAGAGAAACTTTCTCTCAGGGGTTTAAGCATTAAAGGAAATAATGCAAAATGCAACATAATGTGCTTGAATGCAATAAATGCTAAGTGTTTTAATAACTGTTATTAGAAACACAGTGCTTTTTTTTTTGGTTATGAGTGTAGCCGAGCCATCTCCCTAGCACAGAAACACAGTTCTTTTTAATGTAATGTCTTTTTATTAATTATTTGAAAATTTCATATAATGTATTTTGGTCACCTATCTCACTCTTACCCTCAACTCCTCTCAGATTCATTCCCCACGACCCTACCTCCTCACTAATATTCCTTCTTTAGTTTTTATATGTATATATAAATATACACACATAAATATGTAAATACAACCTACTGAGTCTATTCAGTGTTGCTGATACATACATACATACATACATATGTATGTATTAGATTGATCACTTGGTATTAGATAACTAATTAGGGGGCTCATACCTGGAAGAGTAATTCTCCCTCCCCCAGAAGTTCTTGATTGCCTGTAGCTCTCCATCTAGAAGTGGGGGCCCGTGAGATTTCTCCCATCCATGTTGGGATGCCAACTGGTGTCGTCCTCACTGTTCAGCTCTTGTGTAGCCAGGTCTATTGTTAAGACTTCGGACGTGCAGTTCCCCTGCCCTACACGGAAGTCACACCTGGCAGTAGATGTCCTGGTCCTCTGGCTTTTACAATCTTTCCGCCCCTTCTTCCACGATGTTTCTTGAGCCTTAGGTGTGGGAGTTGTGCTGTAGATGTTGTATCTGTTGGGGTTGGGCACTTCACAGGCAGTTGCACTCTGTGTTTTGAACCATGTTGGCTTCTGTCTGCAGTGAAGAGAAGCTTTTTTGATGGGAGATGAGGGCTAGCTTGGGTTGTTTGGGTTCATGCTTTGTGTCTATAGTGTCTTTGTGTCTTATAGTGAAGACTGATGAAGTCAAAGACCAAACTATGTAATATTAAACTATGTTACGGTGGCTTCTAGAGAGCTAAATGTTTACTGTAAAATACCTAGAATATGCCCATTAGCTCAAATGTTTAGTTATTCAGCCATCTTCAGTCAGTCTTAGGCTTTGACTATTACTATGTGTGAACTAGGTTTGATTTTGTTATCTCTCCCCTTACATGGAGCAATATCCAATTTCATTGGGGTTTGTTGTTGTTGTTGTTGTTGTTGTTTGTTTTTGCCATTTTGGGTTTTGCTTGTAAATGGTATGGGTGTTTTGTGTGTCTGTATACCTGTAAAGCAAATGTATGCATAGTGCTTGTGGAAGCCAGAAGCTGTTGCTCTCGCCAGAACTAGAGTCGCAGAGGTCTGTGAGTGACTGCTGAGGAGAGGAAATACCAAGAACGGGAACTCAGAGGGTTTTCACTTCAGTATAACCAGCGGACGAGACCCAGCTACAATTACTGCACCTTCTCCTTGCTACCTCTTTCATAAACTCGGTTAAGTCAGGCATCTCCGAGGCAAGTGCGTTTGCGGTGCTGAGGATAGATTGCAGCTCTCACCTACTTTCCCAGTCTTTAACTCTCTGAACCTCACTTTCCTCCTCATCGTTCTCAGCCCCATGAGGCTTATCAGGCATTCAAATGGGTGTGTATTGATCCTGCAGAGAGGAGTTGCTGTTAGAATCACACCGGTCTCCCAGGGAGCAATGTGGTGTCTGCTCACCACGTTTCGTTCTGTGAGGGATACACCAGTCAACCTCAAAGGGGAGTCACTGCAGCTGGGGCCCATGCTGTCGGGGGGGCTCCTCTTCAATTCCTCATCCCTCAAATATCTCAATCTGGGCAGTTGCCTCCGCGCACATTTGACGTACTCGCACACTTGACGCACGCAGTCACGTGTTCTTCACATCTGCACCGTGCTCTCGTCAAGCAGCTCTCCACGTAACGCCAAGCGCCAGCTTACAGTCAGTAAACCTTGTTTCTTACTTCAGGGTGATCTAGAAGAAAGAAGAGGATTGGGAGCCTTCCAGCATCACTGCGACAGTAGTTTAGAAAATTGTTCTGTTTTGTTTTCTCCAACAGTTCAGGGAAAGGTGGATTTTGAGTTAAGCCTGGAAACGTGGGGGTGAGTCCATTCGGTAGATTTCCTCATATTTAGAGGGACATATAGTCCTTCCCCGTGACAATGCCCACTAGACTGTAAGGTCATAGAGAAAGCTCGCCCTTGTCTGAGAGTGTGCCTTTGCTCTCTTTATTTTGGTCTTTGTTTTAGTGGCTCGTGTTTCTGTCTAGATTTCCTTAGGAAATGCTCACAAATCTTTGTCTCTCAAGATCCAAAGACATTATATGCCACCTTTCAGTGATATGTATGTATAATTAAAAAAATCATATATGGTATATATATTTGTCTAGAATGTTCATTAGCTTCATAACTCCAACATTATATGAAATGATGTTTTTCAGGATGAATTTTAGTTTGATGGCCATCTCTTAACTTCCTGGGGGTTTTGATGTCTATTCCTCAGGATGAATTCAAAACATATTCTTGGAAAAAGGTAATGTGGATCTCCCTGTCAGCACTGAGCAGCACGTCTGGTCTGACCCCTGACCACCCTCTCATTACAGATGAGGAATATATCATAAACCGAGCCATACGAAAGCCAGATCTAAAGGTAAGTGACCTTACAGTCTCAGAGATGCCAAAGAATTTTTAAAAAATCATTTATTTCATGTGTATGAGTGTTTGCTTGCATGTATGTACATGCGCCCGATGTGTGCCAATGGAGTATAAAAGTGGGAATTATTAAGTCTCTTGCAATTGGAGTTATAGATAGTCATGTTGGTCCCAGAAACATTACCCATGTCTTCTGCAGGACATACTCGGCTCATGTAACTGTTAAAGCATCATTCCTATTTTATAATGTAAGGCCAGTCTTACAGTGAAGGCAAACCCTGCGGGATATCCTAAGGGATTTGCTTATTTCTGCGAAGGACCTCAGTTTGAACTCTGCTGTCCAAATGGGTTTGGGCTACACCCAACATCTTGGGTTCTGACTAGTTAACATTTATTGAAGATATATTCTTGTGAGCCAGAATGCTTTCTTTTTTACGGCTATACACGTGCAGATAGCTGTTTAAATTAGCTTTTGAAAATAAGATCGGGCTTTAAAATGAAGATAGCTGCTGAGCAGTTCTCTATTGTCAACTGTCATCACCCAGCTGCCTTGAACTGCCAACATAATCATACAGAAGCTGCCAGTCTCCCTCAGGGAGCAATGCCTCATCTGTGAGGTGGCTCCTTCAGCTGAGAATGGGGCTGCCCAGGTCAGCCTTGGATGTAGCTTCAGGGTTTTCCTTCCAGGAAAATTTTAGCACCTTTAATAGTCAGCAAGGTAAATGAGGAAATTTCCAAATAAAGCCTAAGGACAGAGGTCCTAAAATGGAAAGGTTTGACATCCTGTCTCAATGTTGCTTATCCCTTTAGCATATAGGGAGCTTGCTGGCTACTGTCTTCCTGACTCTTAAGTCCCTCGTCAGTACAGCAAAACTCATCTTCCCTTTTCTGCCTTTGTGTTGGGGCTGTTAGGAATCTCATACATAGAGTTGAATAGTAAGGTGAACTAGATTGTGAACTAGAACAGTTGGGTGTTCATAATCAAGTTGGAATCTTTATCAGAATCAAGAGTGTCAGGGGCAGCCATGGTGATATTGATGGCCATGAGAAGAGAATCTCAAGGCGAAGTCATGTACAGTGTTCTTCAAAAACCTGAGGCAGGGTTTTCAAACATCGATGAAGAGGAGACCCTAGAGACTGTGTTGTAGGATTGCGTGCAAAAAGGAAGATGTTCTTATATGTTACGAAGCAGTGAAGAGCAAAAAGGCGAGGGGCTAACTATTCTGACTCCTGAGCAGAAACATGAAAGCCACCCACAGCAGATGCTCCAAGTCCTAGCTTCCCCTTGGAGTGAAGTTCTAGAAAATGGCAAATAGGTAAACTCACCTGCAAATGCTGTGCTCACTGTCCTTTGCCATCTTTTAGAAATCTTGATGACGATGAAGGAGACATGGTTCAGGCAGAGATGTTTCCTGGTGGGGGCAGTCTTAAAGTCACTTCAAATGCCCATCATGGACTTGTGCCTCTCAACACAGTAATAGCCCCAGAAATTGTCAAAAGATAGTGGACCATTCCATTTTATGGCCTGAGGTCAAACTTAGCAGTAACCTTGTCATTCTTTCTTGAGGCAGGCTTGGCTTGAGGATATTTGGGTCTATTGTGTTTTATGTTTCTTGGTCTATGGTTGTATGTGAACTCAGTATGGAAGCCTCTCTCTCTACCCACAGTTTGTCCCATAAAACGTCTCTAACACAGATTGTCAAATATGTGGAATGAACAGGGTAGTCAACCCTCACTTTGTGCATCCTAAATCCTAAAGTCAGGGAGTGTCCAGAAGTTTTATTCTGAGGCTGGCTCGAATCATACGCGCTGTGAGAGAGAACTATGGAGCCTGAACTGCTGAAGGCAAGATTTTAGCCCTCGAGTGACATCATGAAAACGAGGGTCAGGAGCAAAGCAAAGGTGATACTGATACCTACTTCAGGAAGATGAGGAAAGGTGAAGATACTGTGTGACCAGCGCAAAGTCTTAGGGACTGCAGCTGTGCCTGCTGGCTCAGTTTGCAGAGCACAGGGATGCTCAAAAGGAACTTAAGTTGTAAAGGAAGGAACTGGAGGTCCCAGCCTGGCCTGTGTTGGCTAACAAGCCCCAGGGTTGGTTACTCTCAAATGTTCTTTCCTCATTGTCTGACAGCTTAGGAAGGAAGGATTTTTCCCCAGTGGCAATTCACTCCAATTTCATACTGAAAATCAATTGGAAATAGACATGTTTTCAAATAATTTCTTTTGTAACAAACCTTATTGGGATTTTTAAAAACAAATTATAACATTTAGCACTTTTGCTTGGCTTACACACACACACACACACACACACACACACACACACACACACACACAGAGAGAGAGAGAGAGAGAGAGAGAGAGAGACAGACAGACAGACAGACAGACAGACAGAGAGAGAGAGAGACACAGAGAGAGAGACAGAAAGAGAGAGAGAGAGAGACAGAGAGAGAGACAGAGGGAGAGAGACAGAGACAGAGAGAGAGAGACAGAGAGAGAGACAGAGAGAGAGAGAGAGAGGCATACTGACTAGAATTATGATTCAGTAAGGCTTTGGAGCTTAGAAATTTAAACTGTATTTTGTAATTGACATGTGCTTTTACAAAGCAGTCATTTATTTAACAAAAATGTGTTGAATACTTTGATTACGTACCAGTTAGAGGCTATCCCCAGACTGAAAATTTACCTGATGCCTGATTATGAAACTCATAAATGCATAATGTACATAAAAGAGCTGAATGGACCTTAGGTGAAATCTGGTCAACTGCTTTAATTTATTTCTAGGGAAACTGAGGCACAGGGAAAGTTAGTTGAAGTTCTCAAGGTCACAAACAGAAGAGCAGCCAAATCAGGAAGCCTTGGACAGTGTTCCTCAATTTTAACTGCACCTTGGAATTACCTGGGGAAATTTAGAAATATTTATGTCCAAAGGACACTGGACAAATAAAATTTGTTCGGTCTTGGCCACAGAATGGAAACAGCAATATTCTTTAGAGCTCTCTAGATGATTCTAATAAGTACCCCGAGGTTATCTCCGTTGCTCCACAGCAGACGGAGAGCCCCACTGCTTCTCTTTGCGCTTGCTGAGGTCGCCAGTTCTTGGAGATTGTATCGCATAAAAAACGCTTAAGGGAATCAAGAGTAAGAAAGAACAGGTGTCATAAGCAAGGATCTCTTTCTCCGTCCTCGGCCGATACCCTCAGAGCCCTGCTTGCTGGAGTTCGCTTTGCGGGCGACAACCTCTTCTCTCTCCTGCTGCTGTCTGCTCTTCCTCATCGCCTTTTCTGCAGCCTGCTCTGCAGCCCCCTCTTTGTGAGACAAGGATACCCACACTTCGTTCTAGCATCTGGGCTGCTCATAATGTAGCCCTCTTTATCTCCCCAGCCTTCCCCACCATTCTGCAGTCCAACAGGCCCATTCTCTTGTCTCTTCCTTTTGACTTCCTCACTTCATTCTTCAGCTGAGCAAAATCCTTCCCATCCTTAAACATCATGGTTCTGATATTATCATCCCCGAGGTGCCTCCAGCCACCCGCCTTCTCTATATGTCTGCAGTATTTTAAGGCAATGTTTTTACATCACTATATTTTTATTTATTTGACGTACATATTGGGCTATGAAACATAATTTTATTTTGTAATATGTTTTTTCTTCATTAGTTTGTAATGTAGTGAGCTGTGGAGACTGGGTTTTATTTATTCACATATTTATCAGTATGGTGAAATATGCTGACTGAGGCGAATAGGGTGGAAATTTAGGAAAAGATACAATTTTAAGAAGCAAGTCTGGCTTCATTTTTGCCTCTTCCATAAGTGTCACCTTGGCTTGAGTTGCTGTGTGTGCTCTGATCTTCAAACCTGAGACTCTTGAAACACATTTCTTTCTTTTTGTAGGTGAGATACATAAAAGTACAGAAGATAAGATATGTTTGGAATAATTTGGAAGGACAGTTTCAAAAAATTGGGTAAGTTGCTTGGGCAAGTGTCCACAAAGAAGAAAAGCATCGTATTGAAAACATTGCTGCTACTGGATTATTCTGACTGTTTTAGCTCCCTGGAAGACTGGCTCAGTTCTGCAAAGATCCATCAGAAATTTGGATTAGGTCTGACACCCGAAGAACAAGAGATCAGGTACTACATGCGTTGTGTCTCCAGCTCAAAAAGGGTGTGACTGGCTAGCCAGATAGCCCCGTATGCAGTGTTAATTTGCCAACATCAGAGAGGGCTGCAATGATTTACTTAGTGTGTCCCTTGAATGACTCACTTATCTGCAGAGCAACTTGAAGGGGTCAGGGGTGATCAGGTGTGATCCAAAGCCAACAGAAGAGATGTGCAGTGTGAGGCTCAGAGAGATTTTATAGCTATAACAAGGTCACAAAGATGGACACACACACACACACACACAATCTCAAAGGGGGAAGAGTAGAGGAGTAGAGACACATTTCTGGAGCTTGGTAAATGTGCAGTGCATTGCCGCATCGGTATTACCTGCATGCTTGTAAGAACTGCAGAATCTCAGTGCATTGCAGCGTCAGTATACCTGAGTTCCTGTAAGAACTGCAGCATCCCAGTATGCTCTTACCTTCTAAAGCAAGTCTTGTCTTTCATGAGATTTTCCGAATTATCTGTGTTTACATAAAAATGGACGACCATAGCCTATACATTTGCAAAGCTGTTTTAATCTGGGAGCCTAAATGGAAGGCACAGAGAATGGTTAGAATTCACAAGAAAAAATTCATAAAGTGTCGTGTCTCTGCATAATCAAAGCAACGCAATTCTGGGATTTTTCCGTGAATGGGATGTACAATTCTGTATGCTGAGCTTTCTCTGAGAATCAAGGACTTTTCTGCTCACATTAAGACACATATTCAGCCTCAAAGAACTTCTGAGTATGAACAGAAACAATAGGTGCTGTATTTCCCTGTCACTAAAAATGTTCCACTTTCAAGATCTCCCCATTCCATTTCCTTGGAACCATAGTGGGGAGACAGAGAGTTGGGAACATGCGAGTTCTGAAAGTCTTCGAGGGAGCATTGGAGTAGGTAATTTTAGATACCGAAAGTACCACTGAGGGAAATATTTAGACTCAGGGAGTGTAGTTCGACAGAAGCAACATGATCCTGTTTACTGGTTTTGCTCCCGGGACTCCTCCCACTCTTCAGTTACTTTGAGAGGTATGGGTGTGCTATGTACCAAGAGACACTTCGATTGTTCCCAGAAATGAGAGGAGGAATGTGGAGTAGCCCTTTTCTCCAAACATGCAGGAGATACGTTTTCTTCCACTGCCGTGACCAAGTAATCAATCCGCGGTCTCTCCCTGCAGGAGGTTAATATGCGGGCCTAATGCTATTGACGTTGAAGTCACACCTATTTGGAAACTGCTCATCAAGGAGGTAATTTCTCCAGTACTTTGCCTGGACACTGGGTAGAAAATGATGACCCTATTGGTCTGGCCAGTTGGGGATGCTTCCTGTTAATAAGTGGCTGTCATTTATAAGCTGCTTTAAGAGAATGCAAGCCATGCTGCCCTGGACACGCCACGTGCTCTTCTGTTTCACGCTGTCTGTGCGCGCCGCACACTACAATGCACGCTGTGACACTCAGGCGTCCACTTCTTATGTGATGACTCGGGTGAATGCTGGGGTCTCCCCCCTTTATAAAACATACTATGCTGCTTAAGCCCATTTCCATTCTGTGAAACTAAAGTCACATTTATTTTAGGAAAGGGAACCATTTTTTTAGACAACATGTCCAGTTACCTCAACATTCAAAACCATGGGGGAGAAAACCATATTTGGCCAGCCCTTCTACGGTCTACTGGTCTCAATGTACGTGTCAGAGCAAAGGAAGGGCTTGGCCATCATTTACGAAGATAAAAATGTCCTCTGGTGCTTTTATTGTTGGCTTTATTATTTTTTAAACCATACAGCAGTCCTCTGTGTATTTCTGATAGTCCATCTCCGTTTATCTTTGGCTTTAAAAGGCTTGCTAAATTCAAGATACTTCTCAATATTTCTAAACACGTTTGAGGATGACAGAAGGCAAAGCACATTAGTTGAGAAAGGGTCTCGGAGCTTCCTGCTTAGCCAGAAGCCAGGATTCCTGTTCCTCTTAGCAACTACACTGAATTTGAGGAAAGGCGCAACATTTTTTTTTTAAAGGGCACAACTTATTCTCATATAGCAGGATGACAACTATAACTGTTGGTGTTGATGTCTAATGTCTGTCCCCTCCCAGCGAACTAGATGTGCAGTTACAGCTTGCCATGGCAGCTTAGCTCGCCGCATAGGGAAGAATGCAGTCTTGCATTCATCCATTGATGGAAAGTTCTTCAGTGGCGTGGTATCCGGGCAGCTGTTCTGGCATAGTGGGAACAACAGACAAAGTAGTTTGATTCTGTAAACCTGAGTATGTCACCTCTCTGAAGTCTGGGAAGGGTCAATGGGAGATGACAAAATCTGCTCTTCACCCATTGTTCCGATGCTTAACGCAGTCCCGTGCAAAGCACAGCTGTGTAGACTTCTAAGTGCAGCAGTGATTAAAGTAAGTGCTCAGGGGGGCAGAACACTTTAAGGGGTTAGATTTTGGCCCCATGACAGTCACAGCTGCATGACCTTGAGCAAATCTCTCAAGATCTGAGGCCCGCTGTCCTTATCTTCATCGTAGAGATAAAGTAATGACTTCCGGTTAATGAGGTAATTGTGGGAAAGAAATGGAAAGATTTAGGTGGTGTAGCTCAGCATGTTGTCCGGGACATGGAAACTGCTGATTAAATACAACACCAAGAAGAACAGCATATTGTGTGAGGTGACTTCCGGCACAGTGCTGCCGCTGAAAACAACGAACAGCCGTGTGTGAAGCCCAAATGCCATTCTCGTCTTCTTGTGTTTACATCTGCTAACAGGTTCTAAATCCATTTTACATCTTTCAACTCTTCAGCGTCTGTCTGTGGTTCAGTGAGGATTACAAGGAGTACGCTCTCGCCATCATCCTCATGTCTGTCATCTCCGTAGCGCTCACAGTGTATGATCTCAGACAGGTGAGCTTCCCTCCGTCCTGTGCTGACCTCACTGGCTGTTCTTAGACAAGCATCTTGAAATAGAACTGTTCCGTCCATGTCAAACAGAACCGTGTATGTGTGTGTGTGTGTGTGTGTGTGTGTGTGTGTGTGTGTGTGTGTGTATATATATTGTCAAACAGAGCACAATTGTTGCTTCTCTGCAGGTAACACTTTTCTCTTCCTGCATTACTTCATCAAATGGAAGAACCAGTGTTTACAATGCATTCCTTGATCTTTGTGTTTGTTTGGTGTCTATCTGTGAGAGCTCTAGCTCAGCTCTTGGGTTTCCTTACACTTACAGCAAAGGGTCTAGGTGCTGCTGGAAGAAAGCCACACAGAACCGATGACTTGGTCACATAGGAACCCACAAGTGTCACCCTCTTCTGTGCCCCTCAGACCGAGCCGTTCTCTCATGCTGTGAGAATGCATTTCGAGCCATCTCTCCTCAGAGATGCCGGTCTTTTCCGCTTCGCTTTCTCAGCAGATAATCTCACAAGTCGACAGAAGCCTCGTATGAAATCTGCACAGCTCCCTACTCTCTTCTGCCAAATATGCCACCCTCCTCAGCCCCGTTTCCCCTTCCTTCTCCTCAGTGGAGGAAGTGCCTCAGATACCGCCTGTGCCTGTCCCCCAGAGACCTGCAATCCACAAGTGACTCTTCTATCTGTCCCTTTGGAAGAACTTATTGTCAATGTTTTACACTCTTGAGCTTTGCCAAACTTGAACACAAAGCTCAAATGAAGGAGCATTTTCTCACTGCTCTGCACCCACTGACAGATGCTGCTGCAGCGCCCTTCTTCCTTTTACCACAAATCTTGATTCTTTAACCCGTTCTCATGCTCTGAACACTTTTCTTTCACTCTTTACATGCTAACATGATCTATTCATTCACATTTCCATCTGAACAACTTTTGTTAAGGGCGCCAGTACAATCCTAAAGCCTGTAGGTAATTTGAAAAGAAACTAAAATAAAAATATTTAAAATAAGCTACTCATTTTCTCATGTACAAGGACCAATATATGAATATGTTAAAAATAAATTTAAAGCAGAATAACATTGTGAAAGAAAATAGGATTCTTTCTTTCCAACCAAAAGAATTGCCAGTGCTTAGGCTGGACTTTTAGGACTTACTGTGGCCAGCTGTTCTTTACAGTTTAGTGATATTAAACACACACACACACACATACACACACACACACACGCACACACATGCACACTCACAGGCACACACATGTACACACACACACTCATTTGTTTTGCATAATGAAAATGTGCCCTGTGCACTATTTTGCAATTTCATTTTAACTAAATATATCTTTAATATTGTCCCATATTAGCACAGATATGGTCTTTATATCTGGAGTTTTATTATAACTATGTGCTGACTATTTTGACTACTGATAAAGTCTTAGATGGCTTCTAATTTTTTGCTACTAAATCAAAACTGCAGTGAGAACCTTTACATATATGTTTTTATATTCTTTACCTTTATAGTTACTTATATTGCATAGAAACATGTATGTGGCTTATTGTTTGTAATTATATTTATTTGTATTGTTACCTGAATGAAATATATTTCTTTCAGTAAATTTACTGGCAATTAACGGTAATGTTCCTGTTGTTTTCCATTTTGTCTCCTTTCTCACCAGACCCTTAGGTATAGAAAGAGCTGCTCAAAAAAATGTTGGTTGAGTGAGCATACAAATGAATGAAAGGATGAATTAGTAGCGTAATCCTCTTTGACATTATCCTATTGTATTAAATATTCTTAGGGCACACTTATCAGATTTAGAAATAATGCATAGAGTGTATTAAATCCATGACAATTCTGACACACACATCTGTATCTACATCCATCCATCTATCTATCTATCTATCTATCTATCTATCTATCATCTATCTATCTATCTATCATCTATCTATCTATCTATCTATCTATCATCTATCTATCATCTATCTATCTATCTATTATCTATCTATCTATCTATCTATCTATCTATCTATCTATCTATCTGGTCATTTTCTTTTCCCCATTACTCTCTCCCGTCCCTCCTCCTACCCCACTGAAGCCCCTCATCCCAACAAGGTTGTGTGTGAGTGACCCACTGAGTTTAGTTAGGGTTACCTGTATAAGCATGAATTAGGAATTGTTTTCTGGAGTATGGTCAACTTACCAGTGACTACACCACTGAAGAAAATCACACCCTCTTCCAGCAACCAGTAGCTTCCCACAGGCCACGCCCCCCTCCCCATGCCCTGGAGAGGTAGAGCCTGTGAGCCTGTCCCTTTAGGGAGTGTCTCAAATAAGGACAGTAGGATAAAAAATGAAAATCTGAAATGATTGGAAAACTTAACCACCCTGCACCAGAACCAGTTAGAAGGTCATTCACATAACGTAGAATAAAACATATTTATTTATTTTTGTCTCTTTACTTTGACTCACTCTCAGTGTAGTTCATTTATAAAACCAAATCACCAGTGGAAAGCCTGTTCTTGGAAATTCCTTTGTGCTACAGAATGCATACTGCTGAGAGGAGATGCTTCTCACCTGAGTGACAGGTTACTCAGCTCTCGCTCCTACCAAGGATCTTCACCTGGCCCTCCATGTGTTTTTTTTTTTTTTTAGACTTTAAGCTTTAAGTCTTTATTTTATACCAAGCAAAGCTGACTAGACATAATTGGAAATACATAAATAGTACTTGTTTTTTATTTTATTTTTATTTTTAAAACATATTTTATTAATTTATTCATATTACAACTCAATTGTTATCCCATCCCTTGTATCCACCCATTCCTCCCTCCCTCCCATTTTCCCCTTACTCCCTTCCCCTATGTCTGTGGCTGAGGGGGATTACCTCCTCCTCCTATATATGCTCATAGCCCTCCATGTTTACAGCGGATTAACACCATGCTGAGTAATACCTGGGGGTTTATACTTAAAAGATAAATGTCTGTTTTCCTTCTCTTTGTAGCAATCCGTAAAACTGCACCATCTTGTTGAATCACATAATAGCATTACAGTCTCTGTGTATGGGAGAAAAGGTAAGTTCCACTATTTTATACCTATGTGTTATATCCAAAGGCAATCAGAAAGTGACGTAACTTTGGTTTTTCTGATTGTTCCTCCTAACTCACCTGCATGTGTATTTTTCTTATATGTTTGCTTATAAGAAAGAGGAATCTGAGATCTCTTTACTACGCAAAGAAAGCCTACGTTCTAGGGGTTGATTTAGGATGGCAAACCAAACATATCAGTAATGTGTATAATTCAGTCAACTTTGACATATGTGTATACTGATAAAACTATCAAGATCATCAAGTTAACAGCAAGACTCACTCCCTGCAGTTGCCTTGAGTCCACTTATTGTCCTTCCTCCCTACTCACCTCCCTCACACACAAGCAGTCATTTATCTGCATTCTGTCACTATAGGTTAGTATCTCTATTTAGAGTTGCTCATAAATGGTATTATGTAAGATGCGTACTTCTGTCTTTTATAATATATTTTGAGTTAGTTTGGCAAGAGGAGACCAAAGTCCACAATGTAAGATTCACTGGTTTTATTAAGAGTGTTAACAGTACATTCCTTTTTTTTTTTTTAATTCCTTAAAGTATCTCATTACATGGGCGTACATTTGTTCCATTCACCTGTGGCCAATCTGTGAATGATCTCACTTTGGTTGTTGGTGTTATTATGAACCACTGTGCTATGGCCAGTCGGGTATGAGTCCTCTCACAGACATCCGCCATCGTCCCTGTGAGCACATTCCCAGTTACAGAGGTAGATGCACAACATTTGAAGAAGCAAATAAATTATTTTCCAAAGTGACTGTAGCATTTCCGTTCCTACCTGCTGCACACGACAGTCTCCGCGCCATATTCTTGCCCGCATTCAGTGTGGCCGATCTATCTAATTCTAGCCACTTTCATTTGTAGAAGTATCTTATTGCTTTAATTTGCATTTCTCCAATGGCTAATGGCCCCGAACTTCTTTTCAAGGGTTTGTGTGTGACTCACATGCCTCTTTTGAAGTATCCATTTGTATCTCTCTTGGAGCAGATAGTCTCATTTTTAACTTTTCAGTCTGTGATCAGACATCTCCTCTCAGCCTATGATGTTATCTTCTTATTTATTCACAGCATCTTTCAAAGGGCAAATGCTTTCACATTTCTTAAAGAGCAGTTAATGAGCCTTTCCCTTTACGGATCCTACATCCGGTCTAATTCCTAAGGCTTCCTTGCAAATTCCACGATCACCAGGCTTATCCATACAGCTTTGAGCTCCGGTTCCATATTGTTTTTCCACTATCCTGCTTTGTGCTTGTTTTGAACTGATGTTTGCTTTTCTCAAACAGGCATTTACGTACTCTGATGCCATTTGTTGAAAGAAGATTGACTTTGCGCTAGTGTGTTGTGTGGTTGCCTTTGCACCTCTGCTAAGAGCCTGACGTCTATGAAGGTGGACCAATGTGTGGACCAATGTCTGGACTTCATGTCCTGCTGTACTGTTCTAGTCTCTTGTTATCCCAGCACCTGCTACATGATCTTATTTAATATGATCTGAATAAGTAATGTGAGGGCTTCAGTTTTATTCTCTTTCAACCCTACTTGGATGTATAAGACACCCGCTCCTCCCACCCTGGTTGGGTTAATATGGGTCATTAATTTGGAATGATCTAGAGTCACCATGGAGACAAGCTTCTGGACACACCTATGAATAATTATGTGGATCAAGATAGCTTCCCAGCATGCCTGTGAAGGATTATCTTTATTATGCCAACTGAGCTGAGCTGATGCCCTTTCCCAGTGGGTGACACTGTTCTGAGGTCCTGGACTGAGTGGAAGGGAGAAAGTAAACTGAACACTAGCATCCTCCTTTTTTCTCCTTCCTGACTGGATGCAATGAGGCCAGATGCCTCAACCTCTTGCTGCCAGACTTCTCTCAGGGTTGGATTGGATTCTCTCAGCCTGTAAGCTAAAGAAAATCCCTTTTTAAGTTGCTTATTGTTGGTTAATTTGTCATAGCAACGAGAAAAGTAGTTAATACAGAAAATTGGTCCTGGAAAGTGGTGGTGTTGCTCTGGTAAACATGACCATGTGTGTCTTTGAAGGTCGCAGGCCTTTATAATTATTTTGTGCCTAGAATGTGGAAGAGTCTGGTGCTCTCAGGTAGGAAAGTCCTAGCATGGTGAAAACACAGCTTAATGGGCCATTCTAATGGAAACCTGAAAGAAGAGAAAAGCACAGAGCAACACAGTGTTGCCTGGTTCATTAGGTTTAAGAAAAGAGTAAGGACTCCACCAGCAATTGGGATAGGAGCCATTCATGTGATATTTTGGCCAAGAATCTTGCTTCATTCTGCCCATGTCTGGAGAACCTGAGTTAAGTTGAGTTTGAAAGTAGTGGATTAATTGATTAGGTGGAGAATATTTCTTGACAGAAAAACACTCATTGGCTGTAACCCTTAGCCAGGTACACAGTGAAAAGGAGCAGAAATTAGGGCAGAAGGATGTAAAAATGTGCAGTTGTTTGGAGAGGAAAAGAGACTGACTTTAGAATCAAGGTGCATGCTGAAAAGGAGGTTGTAATTATTAAATAGAAGCATCTTTTTCTATACTGGGACAATAAGAAATGTACTGTGGATAGCAAGACCCATCCAGCAAAGGTTGAGACTTGAAATGCAAACTCATCTGAAAGGAGAGAACTGAAATTGAGAATGCAGCTAATAGGAATTTTTGCTCCAGTAAACTAACTGCCTAAAAAACGGTTTCTCCAGGGTTGTCATACAGAAGCTGATACGGCTGAAGTCCAAAGAGACCAGGCTATACTTCAAGCTGTCAGGAGACCTTGGCAGCACTGTCCATATGTAATTGATTTTGGAGGCAGCATTGTCCATATTGAATTGATTTTGGATGCAATGTGGAGTGGGTCATGGAATCCATGGTTGTGGTCCATGGCTCCTGAGAGCTGCTGTAGCTAGGAAATGTGTGACAGGGTCAGAGTCCTTGCAAGGAGTCCCCAAGAGGCTATTGATCAAATCCATAGAGTTTAAGTTTCAGGAGATATACTAGGATGCTAGGGCAATGGTATGCCTGACTAGGAAAGTTGTAGGCATAGAGTAGAGCTGGCCTAAGAAAGAGGCTTTGTGTGCTGTGACAGAAGTGGAGGAGTGCAGTTACTCAAATCCTGTCCAGCCCACATGATTACATTATGAGCCCCAAAGGCTGGATATGGAGGTGTAGGATTTGATATTTGCTCTGCTGCATTTAGGTCATGCTTTGCCTTGACAACTCCTTCTTATGAAATCAGAATGTTTAGTGTGCCATCGTACGATAAAAATATCTAACTTGATTGAGAGAGAGAGAGAGAGAGAGAGAGAGAGAGAGAGAGAGAGAGAGAGAGAGAGCGTTAAGCGTTCACAGTTAAGAATTTGTCTTGAGTCTTAGTTAAGACTTGGGCTTTGGGCTTTTGAATAGTGTTGTGACCATGAAAGACTTTGGAGACTTGTAGAGACAGACTAAATGCATATCATGTGATAAGCTGAAAAGGAAGCATCTAAGGAATAAGAGTGGTGTGTTTTTAAAATACAATTTAAAATGATATATTTGAGTGACATGTTGATAAGTGATGGGCTGTGATGGTTAATACTGGCTGTCAACCTGACATGACGTAAAGTATACTTGTGAGCGATGATCTCAGTTTAGTTGTTGAGCATGTCTATGAAAGATTATCTTCATCAGGTTAATTGAGGTGGGATGTCTTACTTTAACTATGGGTGGCAACATTCTATGGGCTGGGGTCTTGAGCTGAATAAAAAGGAGGGAGTCTGTGGTACATTTACACTATGGAATACTACTCAGCTATTAAAAACAAGGAATTCCCAAAATTTGTGGACAAATGGATTGAACTAGAAATGATCATAATGAGTGAGTTAACCCAGAAGCAGAAAGAGCCAAATGGTATATACTCACTTATATCTGGACACTAGCCCAAGGGACACGTCCCATGAAAGTCTTCACTTACCAGGAAAGTGGGACAGAGAGGACAACATCCTACTGGGACTCTAGGTGAGAGAAGCATGGGAGAATAGGGAAATAGAAGGATCCAGCGGGTCCTAGAAACCTACAATAAGAACATTATGATGGGCGGATCTGGGCCTTGGGGTCCTGCTCATACTATGGCACCAGCCAAGTACAATATGTGCCCTAAACTTTGAACCCCTACTCAGATCTAGCCAATGGACAGGACATTCTTCACAGTTGAGTGAAGAGTAGGGAATGCCTTTCACATGAACTCTGGTGCCCCATATTTGACCACGTCCCCTGGATGGGGAGGCCTGATGGCACTCAGAGGAAGGATAGCAGGCTACCAAGAAGAGACTTGATACCCTATGATCATATACAGGGGGAGGTGGTCCCCCTCACTCACAGTCATAGGGGAGGGGAGTAGGGGGGAAAGCAGGAGGGAGAGACGAATGGGAGGATACAAGGAAACAATTTCTTTTATTGTTTATTCGATGAAATTTTGATTAGTATGATGTTACATCTCTAGGTCAATTGTAGAAAATTAGCGTATTTACTGATTTGAGTATTTTCTACATAGATGTAGATTTCTTTAGGTCTTCTTTGAGTCCCCTCATCTGTATTTTGCAGTTGCCAGGGTCTGAGCCTTCCACATTCTTTCTCACATGGAATCTTCAGTAGTTGTGATACTGTTATAACTATTTTTTAAAGAGTAAATATTTGTTCATTCTTTACTTGGCTCTATCATGCATTTGCTGAGAGTGCTCAGCCGGAGTGTTAGGGATCTCATTTCCACCATGGGAGTCCTTGTTCACAGGGATTTTCAGAAGCATCCTTGGTGCAGAATTTAAGATAAAGTGAAGTACAAGTTCTTGACAACACTTACAATTTGAGTTTAGATATAAATGTTTCTTTTTTTTACTTGTGCTTCTCCTTACACTGGTGCTTCCAGTTCTCAGGGATAGCCAAGAACAGTTCATTTGGTTTATTCTGCTAATACAACAACCTCAAGCAACAAAACAGCACTCTCAGCAATGAGGAAAGTCTAAAAAAACAATTTACAATGTTCTGAAGAGTTCCCCACCCCAGTTGTGAGAGCTCATTAGGAACAGAGCCCAATATACAATGCGATTTAATAAATATGCTTTGGTGTCATTAAAAATAGTTCCCTGCATGGGCCTGCCGGCAGTGCAATGGATTCAGTTCACTCATTTGTTTTCAACTTTTACCATCAGCGTTTCAATTTATTTTTATTTTACACAGACACTCTAAAAATATCTCCATGTTTAAAATTTAAATTCATAAGATATAAAATATTCAGAAGAGTTCAACTTTCCTCCCCTCCTTTTGCCTTGTTTCTTCATTATAATCACCTTTGTTGGTTTTTAATTTATTCTTACATTTATAAAAATAAAAAAATTACGTATAAAGTAATAGCTTATATTATGCACGCAAAACAGTGTCATGATTACAATTGTTTTTTTAAATGAACAAAAGCATACCAAATTTGACTAATATTTACATACTAATGTTTCCAGGGCCTTTTATGACAGGGCCTTATATACACACTCTCCGTTACTTATAAATGTGCCATTCTCTCATGTGTCTTCCTAGCATAAATAGTGCTACAATAAAAGGCTTCTTCATACGTCCTTTCATCTTTTCATCGGTATGTCTTTGGTATAGATTTTGAGAAGCAAAATTTCTAGATTAGAGAATAAATGCAAACATACTTTTACCAGGAAAGTATTGCCAAGTTTCATTCAGTAGGGATTGTGCCAGTTTGCATTTAGATTAGAAATGTGTGAGTGCCTATTTCCTCACAGTGATGCCAACAGAATATGCTGGCAGAAATACTTGATTTTTCTAGTCAGAGAGGTAAGCAATAGCACCTCATGTATATTCACTTCTCAATTTTTTTTTTTTGTAGAGAGAAATTGTAAAAAGAGGTCACTCTATTTTTCCAGAATGATTTAAAAACAAGTTGCTGGGGTTGTAGGATGGCTCAGCTAATATGGCAGTCGCTAAGCAAATGTGAGGAGTGGAACCCTGCTCTCCAGGGTCCGTGTAAAAGCTGGGCATGTGTGGCAGCTGCCTCAAGTCCCCGTGCTCAGGAAGCAGAGACAGGAGGTCTCCGGGGCAAACTAGCCAGCCAGGTCAGAAACCTCAGCTCTGGGTTCAGCGAGAGACCCTGCCTCAAAACACTGAGTCAGAAGTGATGGAGAATGACACTTGATGTCAGCTTGGAGCTCGCACATGCGCACTCACTCATGTGCACATGCATCCACCCACCCACATGCAAACATGCATATACACATATATATACACATGTATATTTTATACATACACATACAAAAGAAAAAAAGAGAATAACTTGCTGACACGTGTCTCCACCATCTTGACATAGTTCAGTGTGCATTTTTTTTTTTAGAGAACAGGAATTCTCCTGAAGAAATTGTCATGTCATCTGGAAGCTAACTGACACATGCTAACAATGCATGGTCTTCTCTTCGTCATATTTTCTCAGTAATGTTCTTTCTGGAAAGGAATCCAGGGTCATATACTGATGTTGTTTGCTACATATTGTTTGTAGTTTTCAGTTGTTTCTTCCATGACCTATAATCTCCCTTTCTGGTTATTTTGTAAAATGTCTCTATGTTTGGCTTTGGTAAATCACAGGTATGTACATGCCTGTGTGCACGTGCACGTATATGTGCATGCATGCGTGTATGCGTGCATGTGTGTGTGTGTGTGTGTGTGTGTGTGTGTTTGTTTGTTCCTTCCTATCATGATGTAAATAATTTAAATTTGTTCTATTACTAGTGATGTTAACTTGGGTTACTTAATTATGTGGTGTCTGCAAGTTCTTTTCTTTTGTAACTTTGCTATTTTTCCTTTGGTAATTAATAGTTCTTTTCTTGAGAAATATTTTGAGACCATATAAATGGACTATCTTCATTAAATTTTCATCCACTAGCTTTATTTTTTTATGGAAGCTTTTTGGTTTAATTATTACATTTATACTTGATAAATAAGGATTTTCTAATTTGAACTTCGTAATTATTTAATTGCCATTTTGCTGCAAGGAAACGAATCTATTTTCCTTACTTCTTTACCCACTAATGTATGCCATTATGAATTCATGAAACCCTATTAACTTAATGACTGTAGTGTTCTTTATTATTATTTACTTTGTTAAAAATCTTTACAGATTTAGGCAGCCAGGCCCCTTGTGTAGCTTTGAATTCTACTTGGTCTATCTCCGTTGTCCTTTGAACATTTCCTCATTTAATTCAATTTTCCTATTTAACTTAAGTTTCCAGCTTATACTATATATTTCTTTGACAGATTGTAATAAACTTTTCCTTTAGGAGGTTTTCATGATTTTCCTTTGGGCAAGTTGGGATGTGGCTGGAACCGAGAACCCAACATTTGAATGTATAGTGCACTTGTCCTTGTTAGGGCATCACTGCACTTGGGCTTTCTCAGAAGAAAGTATCAGAGAGGATGTATTAACAACAGGCCAGAGCCATATTAATGTGTCGGCATTCCTACATACTTACATGCTTGTATGTTTATCACTTTTCTATTACTCAATGATATCTCCAACTTCACGTTACAGGGTCCTTTCAAGGTTTATCTCTTTCTGTATTTGAACTTCATTTTTTTTCTGAAATAAATCTGACTTTCATTGACTTCAGTAGATCTGCTTACTGTATCAGTTCAGCTTGGATGTGACCAATTTTCCATCATTGTTGGTGTTTCCACTTACTCCCTTCATTACCTCTCAGACCCCAACATTCCGCAGCAGGGCACTGCCACTGTAGCTGTATGGTGCCTACCTGGGCTCTGTTTGTCAGTGCCAAGGCCACACACATGACCTTTAATGCCA
Source organism: Acomys minous (assembly GCF_964271855.1). Classification (NCBI taxonomy): domain Eukaryota; kingdom Metazoa; phylum Chordata; class Mammalia; order Rodentia; family Muridae; genus Acomys; species Acomys minous. Next base: position 62,034,716 of record NC_140492.1, read on the forward strand.
CCCAGACTCCAACACCACCAGTAGCCCACAAACTGTCTTCCCAGCCACTTGCACAGATTCATTTCCTCTTGCTGTAATAAAATAACCAGACAAAAGCTACTCCCGGGAGAAAGGGTTTGTTTGGCCCATAATTCCAATTACAGTTTATGGCGGTTTGAATGAAAATGTCCACTACAGACTTAAATGTTTGAAGACTTGGTCCATTGTTGGTGGAACTGTTTGGGAAGGATTAGGAGGTGTGGCCTTATTGGAGGAGGTGTGTCACTGGGTGAGGTCTTTGAGGTTTCAAAGTGTTTTGCCACTCCTAGCATGCTCTCTCTGCTTCTTGGTTATGGCTGTAGATGTGAGCCGGCTCTCAGCTTGCTCTTTCAGCAGTCACTTCCGCTTGCCGCCAGACTTCTCTGCCTTGATGGACCAGAAGCACGAGCATGAAATAAATCCCTCCTTCTTTTTTTTAATTGAAAAATAAAATCATTCATATTACATCTCATTTGCTATCCCATCCCATGTATCCTCCCATTCCTCCCTCCCTCCCACTTTCACCCAATTACCCTCCCCTATGACTGTGACTGAGGAGGACCTCCTCCCCCTGAATATGGTGCTATGGTATCAAGTCTCTTCTTGGTAGCCTGCTATTCTTCCTCCGAGTGCCATTGGGCCTCCCTATCAAGGGGATGTGGTCAAATATGGGGCACCAGAGTTTGTGTGAAAGTCAGTCCCCAGTCTCCACTTAACTGTGGGGAATGTTCTGTCCCTTGGCTAGATCTGGGTAGGAAACCCCTCCTTCTTAAAGTTGCCTTTGTCATAGCGGTTCATCACAGCCACAGAAGAGTGATGTAATTCATGGTCCTCACTGTGGAGACTCAGTCAAGGTGGCAGGAACATAAAGCAGTTAGAGTCCAGAGCGGAGAGCAGTGAGTTAAAGCCTGCTGGTGCTCCCCTCCCCTTCTCCCTCTCATCTGGTGCAGGCCCAGCCCATGAGACGCTGCCACCCACATTGAAGGTGGGTGTCTTAGTTACTTTTCTGTGGCTGTGATATAATGTCATGGCCAAGGTAACTTATAGAAGGAAGAGTTTATTTGGGTTTACAGTTCCGGAGGGTTGAGAATCCTTCACCATCATAGTGGGGAAGTGTGGCAACAGGCTCTAACTGCAAACAGAAAGTAGAGAGAGCAAGAGCGAGAGAGCAAGAGAGCGAGAGCAAGAGAAAGAGAGAGAGAGAGAGAGAGGGAGAGGGAAAGGGAGAGGGAGAGAGAGAGAGAGAGAGAGGGGGGGGGGAGGGAGAGGGAGAGAGAGAGAGAGAGAGGGAGAGGGAGAGGGAGAGGGAGAGAGAGAGAGAGTGCCAAGTGGTTAAGCTCTCAAAGCCACTCCCAATAACACTCTTCCTCCAGCAAATCCCCCTAAGCCTCTCAAACGAAGCCACCAACTGGGGACCACGCATTCAAATGCTTGAGAATATGAGGGACATCTCAGTCCAACCGCCACAATGGGTCTTCTCAGTCAATTGACCCATCTGCAGCTCCCCACAGAGATTGCCACAGGCTAACTTAAGAGACAGTCTGCTACTGAGACCTTCCTTCCAGATGATTCCAGATGGTGCAAGACTGACAACTAACACTATTCCTCTCAGCTCCCTACATGCTCAGTTCCATGACCTCTTTGAGAGTGAAGAAAGAAAGAAAGAAGTCAGGGCGTCAAGACAGGTAACCAGGAAGGGAGGAGTCAAAACAAGCAGCTTTTCAAATATTTAACGTGCAACTTTGTGTGTGTGTGTGTGTGTGTGTGTGTGTGTGTGTGTGTGTGTGTGTGTGTATTATTAGTATGTAGCAATTTATTACAGAGTTGATATCTATATCTTCTTTGAAGATGTCTTTCTATATGAAAAATACTATAAGCATCAAATATTTTTTCTGAAATTGTCATTATTTTTTCTTGGCTTCTTCATCATTGCCATCTTTGTTTCATGCAGTTTGCTCCCTTCCTTTTTTTTTTTTTTTTTTTTTTTTGTCTTCAGAGCTGGACCCGATGGTGAGGACTGGCATCTCTTTTGACGTGCTTTACTTCCTTCTCCAAGAATCTCTAACATGGAGCCATGATGGGGCTGTCTTTGTGGGACCATAACCTGACTGTTACTGCTCACACTTTCAGCTGGAGCCCAAGACCTGGAATCCCGCCTCCTGGTGCCTGGAGATTTACTAATTTTGACAGGGAGCAGAGTGCAAATGCCATGTGATGCCATTCTGATCGACGGCAGCTGTGTGGTAGATGAAGGCATGTTGACAGGTACGGCTAGAGCTCCACGTTTGCAGCCTCTGCTGGGCTGGCTCGGGGCTGGCTTGTCCTCCACCCGGATGACAATTCTTCTCAGAGCTAGATACGAGGCTGCCGTGCGACCCTCCTGCTCAGACCTGCTGTGGTTGTGTCTGAGAGTCCAAATCAAAACTGTGCTCAAGTCAGTGCAGTCAGAACTCATCGAATGGCTAGCATTCTCTTCTTGAACAAAAGGTTATGGCAGCCCTCTCATTTTACATTAAAAAATTGTGGGGTTCACTAGATCTTTCAAAATTGCATATTTTCTTAACATAGTTGCATAAAATGTCCCTTTTAAAATTGGAAGGTCTTAAATCCACCAATGACACCCTAAAACCCACAAGGCCAAAGGTTCATAGTCTAGACTGAAAATGTTCAAAAGTCCCCAATGCAACCTTGGACCAATCGGACACTTCCAGAATGTGCACTGTATGCTTTGGACTGACTTCATTTCATTTTTAACCAGCACGCTGATCTGAGGGGTGGACCTTAGAAGCCATTCCTAAACCACAGTCTTCGCATCTGAGATACAGAGAGAGGTGACTCATTCAAGCTTGTCCCATTGTGATTTTCCACTTGGGAAGCGTGATAATGAGGTTTCCGAAAGATGTGGATGTCTTTTCCAGAGATGAAATTGGGACCAATAGAAGCACAGCGATGTCTTGTGGTTCCTATTGAAGTCCATGGCAAACCCACTTCTCCCCAGCAGGCCTCACAGGCATGAACAGAGACAAGGATGTTCATCTCCTTCCTATATAAGCTTACAGATAAAGTGGGCGGTGATCAAGGCAGAGCAGGTTTATTTCATCAAAGCCCATCAATTTTGGGACTTTGCTAAAGGCAGGTTCTATTTTCGCTATGATTGGGGCCCTGATGTTGATGTTTTAATACCTGCTCTACAAAGACCTGCTGGAGGCACTGAGGGGCGTCTTCATCTTCCTCAGAACTGTCCATGGTTGCTTCCAGAGCTCGGACTTAACCTTGTACTCAACTTACCAAAAAGTGTTCCTCCTACCGCACTGGCACATCTGCCAAAGTCCCAAGTGCTATGTCTGGTGACTCTTTGTTCCATCTTCTTAACTGGTCTGTCTTTTGGCTGTTCAAACTATCTCTCTGCCAAATTCTCCTTGTCTTGACTTTCTAACACTGCTCTCTCTCTCCAGGTGCTTCTAGAACAGACCACGCTTATTCAATTCCCTCATCAGCTTCTCTTCTTCTGTCTCTCTACCTGCTGGCACGTTCAGGGCCATAGCCTTGTTTGTCTTTTCTAGATTATTAATATCTCTCTCTCTCTCTCTCTCTCTCTCTCTCTCTCTCTCTCTCTCTCTCTCTCTCTCTCTCTCCAGCTTTAATTACCACCAGAGCTTGTAAGCTCTGACGGAATGTTCTTAGTCAAGGCATCCTATGAGCTTCAGGTCCGAGTAATTAGTGACCGAACACAAGACCTTTCGTCATGGTTCTTCTGCAGTTAGGTCCAGTCCACAGTGGCCTAAAGGCAATTTCTGATCCTCTTGGAATCCTTACACTCATTGCTGCTGCCTGCCCTCTCCTCAGCCTCCAAACCTGGAGCCAAGAAGCTGTTTTAGTTCCGGCTTTGTGTCCAGCTGATACAAAAGTCTCTCCGAGTTTTGTAGCATCTTCCCTTCATACCTCTTGAACCCAGCATCTCCTTTCTACCTCCACGCCATCTGCCGTATTTCAGGTTTTGTTCCCTTCCATTGTGACTTCCGTGATCTCTCTTCAGCTGCCTGTATACCCACCATCCTCACAAGACTCATCCCTTGCATCATGGGTAGAGAATTTGGCTTTACAAGTAATTGTAGTACTACTCTATAAACTAAAGCAGTTAACCATCTCCACACCTCCTGACGCTAGAGGGCCTACAGGAAAAAAAAATCAAACACTTAACTGTGCCATACTTAGGGTTTTGTCTTTGAGCATCTGCATAGGCCTTATGGCTTCCCACTCCCTACATCCCAGGTTCTATACCACAAAGTTTGCTTTTCCATAAATGTCTCTTCCCAGCCTATTTGAATGCCTGTCCTTAACTTAAATGATATAGTACGTATAATATGGCATTTTGCATATTTGGTTACATGTTGCTCCCCTCTTCTGAAGCACAGAACTCTCTTCAAGAGTACCTATGCTTGCATCCACAGTAGGCTCTGGATGCAGTTCTGTGACACTCGAGACAATGTATGTGTGACTTCATGGGCAAGGCACCGCATCTCATGATGTGATCTTTTTCATACAGGAGAAAGCATCCCCGTCACTAAAATGCCGCTCTCCCAGATGGCTAGCTCTGCACCCTGGAAGATACAGACTGAAGCAGATCCCAGACGGCACATTCTCTTCTGTGGTACAGAGGTCATCCAGGCCAAGGCAGCTGGCTCCGGGACCGTGAGAGCAGTGGTCCTGCAGACAGGCGAGCATCTTCTTTGTAATCTCTTCGCAAAGACACCTTCCCGCTTAGTGTGTCTAGTACCTTACATTTATTAGGTTGGGTTCAGTCTTTGGCTAGCACAACAAATGTACATAAGTCTGTGTATTTTAAATGCTGACTTGCTGACTGAAGGCTGGCATGTGCATGTTGGCAAAAATAGTGGCACAGATTACAGCAATTATGTGCTTTGCAGCTTATAAACCCTTTCTGTAGATCAAGCCAGCAACAAAGATGCTTACCGCCCACCCCTTAACTCCACTGCTATACTCCAAAGCTATACGAACAATGTGGGCAGTTAGACAGTTGAGAAAAGATAAACTAAATGCTGACAAAGCTGGCCCAGAAACTCAGCACCTTTAAGCACAATCCCAAGCTCCTTCCATGTAGGAAACTTGAAGCTCAAAACTTAGCAGTGAAAGCTATTAGAAAAACGAGTGCGCCAGTATTTACTGGGGCGCTTGATTTTAATTCAAGCAAAGCATACATATAAGTGCATGCGTGTGTGCATGTGCATGTGCATTCATAGGGCCACTTCTTTAAAATTAAGTTGTGTTCTGCCCTGGGTGTGGCTCCCCATGTCTGGTATGCAATAAAGTTAGAAGCAGAGCAAAAGAAAGCCAGGGAGAGAAGCAGGCTCTGAGGACGGTAAAGAATTTTCCCTCTAGCCTCATGCATTATCCGCATAATTTACTGTTTTATATAGGTTAAACTTCAGGTTTAGATTCTGTAGAGCAGTGAGTCTCAGCCTTTCTAGTGCTGTGACCCTTCAATACAGTGTTGTACTGACTCCCCAACCATAAAATTAATTTTTTGTCGCTACTTCATAACTGTAATTCTGCTACTGTTATGGATTGCAACGTAAATACTTTTGGAGAGAGAGAGAAGGTTGCCAAAGGGGTCACGACCCACAGGGTTGAGAAATGCTGCTCTAAAGCAAGCCAAGGCAGTGCAGATGTTTAGAAGACAACCAGCAGTGAGATCCTGAACATGTGAGTCTTGCGTTTGTCATTTCAGGATTCAACACTGCAAAGGGGGACCTCGTGAGATCCATCCTTTACCCCAAGCCCATGAATTTCAAGCTCTACAGGGATGCCATCAGATTCCTCCTATGCCTTGTAGGGACAGCCACCATTGGCATGATCTATACCCTGTGTGTCTATGTGCTCAGTGGGGTAAGCTACCTTTGTATTCTCTCTCTCTCTCTCTCTCTCTCTCTCTCTCTCTCTCTCTCTCTCTCTCTCTCTCTCTCTCTCTCTCTTCTCTGTATCTTTTATTTCTAAATGCTGATCTTATTTCAAAGCCTGCTTACAGGCACCAATCTGCAAGCAAGCGATCTGTTGCTCAGATCTTGTAGGCTAGTGGTTTGTTTACTGAAATGCCAACCCGATTCTATTCCTGCCCATTTCCCCATGCTTTACGCCACTTCCATGTTTAGTTTGAAAAGTGAAATATTTTGTAAAAGTAGCATTTCTATAGCTATCCGAGGAAGAGCTCTAAATGAAACCAGATGCTCAGCGTTGGCAGAGCCGCAGTGAGCTGGTGCCTTGTCGGTCACAGCAGAACCGTTACAGGTGCTCTTGTTGGACTTTGGAGAACAGATACTGAGAGCCACGGTGGTCAGCCCCTTTGGCCTGTTGATGTCATTTTTCTCCCCACAACAAACAGGGAAGGGGAGGGCACATGCACAACGCTGCTCGTTGCTGATTTAATTCTAACGACTGAACACTCTTTCTCGTCCAGGAACCTCCTGAGGAGGTGGTGAGGAAAGCCCTGGATGTTATCACCATTGCTGTGCCCCCTGCCCTCCCTGCTGCCCTGACCACAGGCATCATCTATGCCCAGAGGAGGCTGAAAAAGAAGGGCATATTCTGCATTAGCCCGCAGAGGATCAATGTGTGTGGACAATTAAACCTTGTCTGCTTTGACAAGGTATGTGTCCTTCATGCTCGCCCCCTGAGCCATTTATCACTGCTGTTGTAATGGACAGATGCTGTTCTCTTTAGTGAGGCAGAAATAATAGGTAGGTTATGGCCATCTGACCTTATTTTATCTCTGATTGTGTATGTGAGAGAGAGCTGGGAAATGGATTTTCTGACCCCGGCCTTTTCAAAAGAGGAAGCAGAAACTGAATCAATGAATCTTTTAGGGTCCTTTCAGCTGTTAGAGTCTGTAAAAAAAAGGGTCAAAATACACTCTGTTCCATGCAGTCTAAACCCTCACACAGAAACACACACACGCACGTGTGTGCGCGCACATTAAATGGTTTATTATGTTTTCTGCTGTATGCTCAATGCTTAGACTATTCCCTGGCAACTGAGTTAATGCTCAATAAGTATGTATTGAATTACAGAATGAGGGGAAAAAGCAAGGGCTTATTAAACTACATGTTAATATAAGACTCTCACTGACAGTACAGCCATGGAGACAACCCTTACTCTGTGTTCTCAACTGTAGTTTATGCTTAAAATTAACTCTTCATTGTCTACCACGTTTCCCAAGGGGCTCCCACTTCACTTTTTCTCTGTGTGTTTGTTTATGTTAAACACACTAAGTAGGAGATGAAGGTGGGATGTAGAGAGCCGGATGCAACCACCGGCAGCATGAGAAGGTGAGCAAAGGCCCAGCGTGGTGACAGCACAGCACAAGGAAATATGGTTTGGACTTAGGCAGGATGCTTGCAGAGGGTGTGTGTGAACCTTGAATGTCTAGCCAACACATTTTTATGTTTCTTTAAGCAACGGGGAGCCATTGGACATCTTCGTTGTCTGAAGTTTCTTTTGACTAATAATTTTGTGTATGGGGATGAAGTAAATATAAGATTAAGTTTTCCATGTCAAACATTTGGCTTGTCTGGTGCCCTGACAATAAGTACATTCTCACCGTTCTGTGACCATCACCGTCATCCATTTTGAGAAACATTGTCATCTTCCCATGTGCAAACTCTATCCACTAAAGTGTATGGAAGGCTGGAAGCACTGACGGGATGAGGGCTGCGTTTTATGATTAGTGGAGGAATTAAAAAGTCACCATGACCACACTTCTGTCACCATGACCGGGGAAGCATCATAAGGGGGCAAAACCAGATTACTTATGATGTCATATAGTGAGTTTGGAAAAAGAAACAGGGATGGAAGAGACAATTGAAACATAAATTAGAACAAAACAGTGGGCAGTAACTGAATTTTTTTCATCATCATTAATAGGTCGTACTGTAGACTTGATGTTAAGCCAATCACATTCCTATTGTTTCATTTAATATTTAAAACAACTGTGTGTGATTATGATCGTGTTGTAGATAAGGGTTCCGGCACTGGAGGGATTATGTGATTTTTTTCCCACTCACACAGATGGTATTTCAACTCAGCCTGAGTTCTTGGTTGTTATGCTACACTGAGAAAATTATCCTCATGTACTTTTTTTTTAACCAAAAAAAAAAAAAAAAAAAAAACAGAAAAAAAAGAAAAGAAGGAAGGAAGAAAGAAAAGACAATCAGATGGTAGGCTATTTGTTTGGTCTTCTCCTATACAATGCTTTGTAGGTAAAATTCCAACTCCATCCTCAGTTTTGATGATATTCTTTTACCATCTACTGTAAAAATAGGAATCTGCCCATTTTGTTGTTTTAGCAGTCTTACAAGGCCTCTTCCTTTCTTCCATCCATCATTAGATAGTCAATATCTTCCCCTGGGGTGAAGGGAGACTGCTCTTTTTACCACAGAGGAGGTGAAGGGAGATGCTTTGCTCTTTTTACCACAGAGGACACAACAGTTTAGAAACAGTTCAAGCCTGTCATGTTTGAACTCACTGTCACTTTTTCCTTAGAGCCACGATACCCACCTTTTTGTGGTCCTCCTTAAAGTAACCACATTGGTAATGTCTTCTTGTATGTATTTCTCTATTAAAGTGAACATTATTTGCCTTCCCTGATGCCCGAGTAGGTCTTCCATGTAATCCAAAGATGTATTTCTGTTCAGACAGGCACCTTAACGAGGGGTGGCTTGGATCCTTGGGGAGTTGTCCCCTGTGACCAGAATGGGTGAGTAGCCTGGACTGACTGCCCTGTGATTCCTGTGACCTTGCCTCATCCCCAGGCCTCATGTTGACTTTCTAGACTACTCATGGACAACTTTGAGCTTTGGCTTTTGCTAAGCTCTGGTTACTGAAGTCTGATGGCTTAAGCTCTCCTCTTAGAATTTTCCAGGTCTCTCTGAACATACACATTAACGTGCATTTCAGCCCAGCCCCATCACCCACAAACTAAGGAGCCAACAGGGCAGTTTGCAAATACTCTCTGGCATGAACTTTGCTTTAAGCCTGTTTGCCAGAGGCCTGACACTGGCCTGATGTCAGTCAGTGGTAGATCTAGACAGAGCCAGGACCCTGTCCTTCCTGGAGGTGACATAGTAGGAAAGGGCAATGCCGACTCTGTATCCTGCTTCTCAGGAAGAAGGATGCTTATGGGACAGTAGCTGGCATACTCTGTTTCTTAGTACTCTGTTTCTGGGAACCTTATCCTCTGCCTACTGGAGTCATCGAGAAAAAGATTCCTTTGTGTTTGTAGGACCCAGTCGGGTGTTGGGGTTGAGGGGGAAGGGTGGGTAGGGGTGGCTTTTGGGGGTGGGGGTGGGGCAGTTTTCAACTTGCTGTCTTAGAGATTTGAAAACTGAGCCCTCTCGTGGCCGCATCTGAGTTTACTTGCGTGTCTCCTGACCTACACCATGGTCGGGACTGCAAGTGTGGTGCATGTGCCACAATATTGTTTGAAAGTGGAAGCATTTCCTTCCAACTTGAGCCACAAAGGACTTCGTGCATACAAGGCTGATTGCAGCTCTTTCTGTTAATGAATTCTTTGAGAGTTTTGTACAGTGTATTTTGATCACATTTACCCTACCCTACCCCCTTCAATTCCACTCTGACCTGCATTCCCTTCTCTGCCCACCCAACTTGGTGTCTTGTTATTTTTCTTTTCAAACGCATCAAGTCAAATTTATGATCAGAGTTCTTTTACCTTATGTAGATGACATACATATCCACAAAGGATGTTTCAGGCTATGCATAGTGGTATGGTCTTGTAGCTTTAGCTTTGAAGGAGGCAGGAGGATTGCAGCCTCGAGGCCTGCCTGGGCTACAAGCTAGTTCAAAATCCAAGTGATGCTAACATAAGAGGAGGGAGGGCAAGTGGATTCTGAAAGACCCTAAGCAGCAAATCTTGCTTAGTCATGTGGAGAAATGATTGTCAATTCAGATATTCTATGATGTGACAGGTTTTTCCCCCAACCCAAATACTATGCTCCACATTTGAGAAGGAGCTGCCCAACATGGCTGAAAAGAACAGTCCTCTTGTGGGGCCAAAGATGAACTCACTTCCTGTGGGTAATGTTGAGGAAAATAGTGACAATTCGGACAGAAGATGCCAGGGTTGAAGAGGGGCATTCATGGGGTCCTGTCCAAGGATGACTTGTGAATTTTCCAAGAATTAACCCTCATCCATTTGCTTATATGTTTATGGAATGTCTACTGTGGACCAAACATCCAACATGTTGGGAGACAGTTACAGGAAATACACCCAGACCTGTAAGACTGATTGAAGATGGTGTGCAGCGAACGCACCTGGAGTTCGCCCACTACTAGAAGAGAAGTGACCTAGTCACTGGGGTGAGAGCAGACCTCAGAACGAAGGGCGGTGCTACTGGTTATTTGCACCCTTGTGCGTTAGATAAGTCTGAAAGTTAAGACGAAGTAAGGAAAGGAGCATAGACCAGCCTCCCAGCCTTTCTAGCATCTCCAAACTTAAAGGAAAGATGAGTGACACATTATTGCCCCTTGAAGGTTTGAGCAAAGCACAGCAATGTGCATTAAATCAAAAACCTCCTAGAAGCTCCGTGTTTTGGCACGAGGAGACAGGATTGAATCGTTTTTCTTTTTCTTTCTTTTCTCTCAGTTTCCAGGCAGTCCACAGCTTTGCCTCAGGCAAAGCCCTACCCCAGGGTCCACTGTGTGCAGCCATGGCCAGCTGCCACTCTCTGATTCTTCTGGATGGGACCATCCAGGGAGATCCTCTGGACCTGAAAATGTTTGAAGCCACCAAGTGGGTAAGTCTCTGTCCCTCAGAGAATGCAAGAAGCTTCTTAATGTCAACACAGCACAAGAAGTATCACAGCCCTTTAATACTTAAAAAGCACAAGGCTTCCAACTTGTCTAAGCCTGGCTTTATGATCTGAACAGTGTGTATATTGTAGGTTTGCTGTGGGATTAAATGAGATGGTGCACTAAAAAAAATCCTTGGTTTACCTGTAAGTTCTTGTATGCTTGTAAGTTCCAAGGTATTTGGCACCTATTATAAGCTTACTAGTTATCAATACAATTATATTTCTTAAATAATTATTTTCTAATACTACCAGTCTTTGAGTTGTTTTTAGAGTTTTCTAGAGTTAATTTAATGAGGTGATGATATGTTAATTATCATAAAAAGTTGCACCCTTTTGTGATATATACATAGCTCAAAGCAGCACATTGTATCCCATAAATACACACAATTTTTTGTTTCTCACTAAAAAAAATGAAAGGAAAAAAAATGCATTCCCATATATAGGGCTTTCCACATGGCTTAGGAGAAGCCGGAGAGTCATTGAAACCAAGAACTTTATTCTCCTTTGCTGAAAGCAGAAATTCATTACAGAGTTTTCCCTGAGATTCCACACTAGTTCCAAGAGCAGATGCTCCTGTGGCTTAGGAACCTGGGTTCTCTGTTCTAGTTTCAGTTCTGCCCTAACCTCTTCTCAACCTCATGAGGTCTTTCTGCATGTGGGGACCTTGGTTCCCACGGCTGTGGGGCCTGAGGGGATCAAACCCGTACAGTGACAACCATATAAAAAGACAGAGGAGTGCTACCACATTCTCAAAGGAACTTTACTCAGAGATAGCCTTTAAGAACTCTTATTTCTGGAGCTACTGAGGCTGTGGGCAAAGCAGGGAGGCGGAAGACAACATGGCTTGAGAGTCTTTGCTGAAGCTAGCTCTCTCCCTGCCCTGGGAACTGTGTGAGAACCCCTGGAAGACACATCTGGGAGGGTCCACCCACCTCTAATGGATTTGGTGGCTCTGCAGTCTCTTGTCTGCTCGGGAGTGCTGCTTCTGTCCCTCCAAGTAGAGGTTATAGCTTCTCTCCTGAGATTTTTTTTTGTCAGCAACCCAATTAGATGATTATAAAGAACTTTAATATCTTTAGGTAGAAGGTTTCCTCACCTATAATTTAGAGTCCTTATTCCAGCCGGTTCCTAGATCATAATCATGCATATTGCAGAACTGTGCCCTTCTCAGTCCACTTTAGACACACAGGGAACAGCAGGACCAGCAGGGACTCTGGGGAAAGAATGGCTGGGAGTTTGCCTGCTCCACACAAAATAAGCCTAGAGATTTGCCCTCAGCATTTCCACATTCAGCTCCTCAGAAACAGAGAACGAACCTTTATGCAGCAATTCCAACAGCGAAAGGCACATAAATTGCATGAATAATTCAGAAGTGCGTGTCCTTCAAGTTCTAGTGTTCTCACTGCGTTGTGCCTTTTGTTTTATTTTCCCAGTGTAGAAAAAGTTTGATTCACCAGTCCAGCCACAGGAGGAGGCCTGTCAATATACTGAGTGGGGTGGTGGGGTGGGGGTGGAGGGGTGTCTTTGCAAGAGTAGGGTGCAAACTTAGTATCAGTGTATGAAGAATAAACAAAGCCCTACAGTGAAATATCTCATTTGTAATACAGGAAATGACTGTTTCTGGGGATGATGTCCACATCAAGGAAACGCTGGCACACACCATGGTAGTTAAGCCGACAAACACAGTTGGCCAGGTAAGCCTTCCCATAGCATTCAAACCAGAGGAAACTCTGCTCTGACCACAGCGTTTGAATGACTTCTCAATGATGTCTAGAACTGATGATGTGGAAAATGTGTTATATTTCTCCTTTATTTGGTAAAGCAGGGACCAAGGTGGGGGGATGGGGGGGGAGAGCAATTAATTGTCCATAATGCTTTTCCAGTATGTGCCTTTCCATTCCCCATCCATGAACCAGGTCCCAGAGAAAGGACTTGCAATCCTACACCAGTTCCCATTTTCATCAGCATTACAGAGGATGACAGTCATTGTCCAAGAGATGGGAGGTGGCCGACTGGCATTCATGAAAGGCGCCCCGGAGAGAGTGGCCAGCTTTTGCCAACCTGACACAGGTTGGTGAATGGATGTGGCACACAATGTCAAAAAAATTTTTTTTGTTTCCAGCCAAACTTGTCCCCACAACACTGCCAGCTGGACACCGCCTCCTGGCTGTTTCATCACGATTCCCTGTTCAATACCAAAATTAAGTTTAAAAATGTCACCTTCTGTATTTTCCAATTTTCCTTCTTGGGTAATGGCCCCCTCCCCCCCATCTTCCAGTCCCCAATTTAAGAGCCATCCCCGATTCTTTCCGTATAACCGTACTGCTACTTTTTGCATTTTCTCATTTGATTGCTTTCCACAGCCCCCACCAGGTTTCGAATTCCTTTTAGATCATAGATAAGTCCTTGATGATCCCAGCCCCTACTGAAGATTTCCTACTGTCTTGTCTCTCCCATCTTGGGCCTCCCTGAGCTGTCTTAGACCCTCCCGCCTTCCCGTGCCTGAGCACATCCGGGTCCTTCAGCCAGAAATTACTTCCCTTCCTCTGCCTGCCCACTTTCTCCTAGTCGGTGCAGGAGCCCCTGGACTGCTCTACGCTCTGCTGCCTTGCCAATCATGGCAAGGATCATTTTGATTTTAGTTTTAATGCCAGCGTACTGATTTTAGCCCAAGTAAAGCGATGTCTGTAGAGCAGAGCTTGCACATGTTGGACCCTAAGTAAGTATTTGAAGACGAGAACATTCAACGCATTCCCTATTCTTTGTTTTTCACGTGCTTCTGTCTCATTTTTGCTTTGCTGTATCCTAAGGTGTTAACCCAGATAATATAGTTATCGTTACAACTTCCCACTGCCTTGCCTATGTAACTTTTTGTTGCTGCTGTTGTTTCTTTGTTTTTTGAGAAAGGTTTGCGCATGCACGCGCGCGGGCGCATGCGTGCGTGCGTGAGTGTGTGTGCGTGTGTGTGTGTGTGCTGCCCTGGTTGTCCTGGAACTCACTCTGTAGATGAGGCTGGCCTCGAACTTAGAGACATCCGCCTGCCTCTGCTTCTTCCCAAATGCTGGCATTAAAGGCATTTGTGCCGCTATAAAAGTGAGTTTTCTTGAGTAAGACTTGTCTTATTGTGAAGAGTTTCTCTACCCAGACTGGCTAAGTTAACATTGCATAGTAATACTGTTTTTGTTTGTTTGTTTGTTCATTTTGTTTTCATAGTACCGGCTAATTTTATTAGCGAACTTCAGATTTACACGACACAGGGTTTCCGGGTCATAGGTCTGGCCTTCAAGAAGCTGGAAACTGACTGCCCCACAACGGCCTTGATGAGGTAAAAGGAGAGGGTCTTCCTGAGGGACTCGGTTAGGGGAAGATGCCTCTGACTGGGATGGGACTCAACCGTGCTGGAGTGGGCCCGGGAAACACGCCATACTCAGCTTTTGTGCATAGGCATCTCCGAATATGGCGAGTGGGGGGGATACAGTCATCCTGCTGGACCCAAGTCACAAAGCTGATGTGAGTCCTGGCAGAACAGATGAGAAATAGCTGTTTAAAATGCAAAATCTAAAGTGACCCTAGGGTTTTGTGGAAACAGTTATGTGGAAATAAACAGTGTTTTAGGGTTTGAAATTGGGTCCCTGATCCTGATATAATATAAATTGGTTAGAAATAATACGCAATTTCACATTTGCTTAGAAATTAAAAAAAACTTCTTAATAATAAATACACAGCTAATGGAATAAATATATGTCCATTGTGTTTACATGATGTAGGTAATGTTTACAGAGAATTAAGAAGACCTTCCAAGGGCCGTAGACAAAGTCTTGGTGTATGTACATTAAAATACCCTCAGGTTTCTTAGATGAAATGGGTTACAGCAACGACAGTCCCACTTTTGTTGTTAATTTTGCCTTAAACACCATTTCCAGGTTTTGTTTTGTTTTGTTTTGTTTTGTCAACCACTACTAGCTGTGCTTTTGCAGGGTTAATCAAGGCTCATTTTATTTTTTAGTGTTTTAAACTTAGATAGTCCCACATCCTTATTTTCAAATTCATCTGACTCAGCACTCTTTGGTGGTAACTATATTTTCACGTCTTTCCTTAGCATCTTGGAATTTATATGTGCTATTATCTGCACATATTATCTGAAAAAAAAATGCCCTCCTATATAGGACTTAAAAGGAAGAAGAAAGCAGTTTATTATTTTTAAAAAATAATGATTTGTAGCAGATGGCAGTAAAACAAAGGGAACTGGTTGGCGGGATTGTGAGGTGGCTCTGCTGAGAAAGTACTGGCCTTGCAAGTGCAAGGACCTGAGTTCAATCCCAGAAATAACTAGAAATTGAGCCTTGGTGGCCTGTGCTTGTAATCACACTTACCGAGAGGCATAGACTGGCAAGCTCCTGAGTCGACTGCCATCCAGCCTAGCCTGGGTGGAGAGCTCTAGGCCAGTGAAATACATACCTGGAGATTGTCCTCTCTGGTCTCTTCATGCACACACAACCATGAGTATAAATTCCTCTTTCCCAGTGAACACACATAAACACACACACACACACACACACACACACACACACACACACACACACACTGGACAATCGCTTGAGCCTGAGAACAGACAGGACGAGCCTGCAGTGGCTTCCTGCAGTGCGCTGTGTTGTGTAGCCTGGATGCCTCGCACAGTCTTGCTGCAAGGGAGGCAGCTCACCGAAGTCATTAACTGGCAACTCTTAGGCAGAAATAGTAAGTCCACTGTCGTCTCAGTTTGCACAGTTGAGATATCCCTGCAAAACTTAGGAGTTGCAAAAATACTTTGTGTTTATATGAAAAACATAGCTAGGGGAAATGTACTAGTAACATTTTTCTTGTTGTGTAATGCAACAGTATTAACTATAGAGTGATAATACATGCATCAATGGTAGAATAAAGATGTAATTAGAACAATACAAGTGTTGAAGACTTAAAGAGTCCATGAATAGTCAAACAAATATTCAAAAGGTGTGCCGAACGAGTGATGAATCTTTGCGCATTTGCCATTGCAGACAATCCTGCACACTTGCAAATAATTTTTCCCCTAAAATATCGCACTTCTGTCCCTGCTGAGAAGGGCTGATTTGACAACTCCCTGACACTGGAAATTGGACGAATGAGGGCATGGCGGAAAGTGGTGTGTGGACAGCCACCAGGTGTTGGGGGCTACTGGACCACTCCCTGCTTAGCCAACTTAGTGAGAGCCCCCGAAGTTTGGCTATTTCAGCTCTGAATATTGTGATCTGCTCCACTCCGTTCTAGACCAGTCAGGTCAGAATTGGAAGTGAACCTTGGGATTAGATGTCACAGTTTGAACTAGAGCTACATTGGCTCAGGGAAGGGTCGTGCAGAATCGGGCATGGTGCTGATGCTGTTCGCGGTATGCTTCCTGTTATCACCCAGAGCGATGTGTGCACACATTTCCCAAGCCGTAAACTCCTGGTTTGGGAATAGTAGATGCCACAAGCCCTTCCCTGTGGAGGGAGCTGCACGCTCGGGAATGGTGGGAGCTGTGGTCTGCAGGAGAGTCCCTGCCTTTGTTAAAGGTATTGGCATCTAACTTCTAATCTTGCAAAGTCTAGCGAGGCCTAAACACAAACTGACAAATAGCAGCTCGTCTCAGGTTATCTTTTTAGCTCTCCCACTTTAAGCCACATCACCTCCATCGGTACTCATAGCCGAACTAATCTCTCTCTCTCTCTCTCTCTCTCTCTCTCTCTCTATATATATATATATATATATATATATATATATGTGTGTGTGTGTGTGTGTGTGTGTGTGTGTGTGTGTGTGTGTGTATACATGTATATACATGCATATATGTTTGCTCACAGTGCTTCTAGCATTGATATAAAGATCTCATTGAAGGTTTCTGCCCTGCTTTATACATATTTCTTCCTTTAAAGGTCGTGTGAGTTTTAAGAACATGAGCTTAACCTCAAGGCTGACAACTGTTTGTATTAAACTTGCTGTTCTTTGTTAGCGTAGATGCTACAGGAGGTACAATGTGAGTTCAAGAAGCAGGAAAACCTCATGAGACTCCACACTGCCGGGTTCGAGACCCATCCCGGGACTATTCCCTTTCACTCCTTGGCTCAGATTTAATATTCTTGAAAGGAAGAGTGAAGGGACTTCGGCAGGCCAAAGGGGTACTAGCGCAGCACACAGCAAAAGCAGTTTAGTCAAGGTCACATAGCAAGGCAGGGCTGAGCTGAGGTTGGCACTGTGATGTCCTGATCATATCGTGCCATGAGCTCTACAATGGGCCGGAATCCAGAGGAGCTAGAAATAGGAGTTTCTGAGATGGCCTTGGGGGTTTGACCTTTCAGCCACTCTCTTGGCCTAGTGTAGTAACTTATTATCGGCTCCTGTCATACAATCTCTGAAAACATCTAAGCCCTGTGCCCTAAGTATGAGGCCACAGAAAGACTGTAAAACTCGAATCAGGCATCAGTTCAAGTATGTCCTTCGGGGAGGCTCTAAGCACTCGACCCAGAAATGCCTGCCCCCTCCTCTGACTCCGCAGACCTCTCTCTCGTTTTTTGTATCTGCCGTGGTACAATTCCCAGCTTCACATATGAACAAGGTGGTTGTATCTATTCTCTTCCTCCTCGTTGAATGTGAAATCTTGGCGTTGGAGTTCCTGCAGCCTCCTAAGAGGTTCACTTTCTTTTACTCACCTAGTAGGTGCTCAGTAGGCGGTGATGGCCATAGCACACTGTCTCGGTGCCAGTGAGGGCACAGAAAGAGCAAATGATTTGCCCTTCATTGTATGGCCAAATAGAACCACGAGCAGGCATCAAAGTGTTCCGAGTGGGTGGTATTTATGAGTATTTCCTGTATGTGGGCATCACATGGGCATTAATGAGCAGAATTTTGACCCGCGTGGGCTTCTGTTCAGACATCAGAGGCAGATCAAAAAGCCAATACTGAAATGCACGGCTAAATGGGTACCGGCTAATCGGGGTAGGAGGGAAGTGAGGAGGCAGCAGTTGTTCCTCTTTGGAGAAGCTTTAGAGGGCAGGCAGTGCAGGGTGGGACTCAGGACACAGGGAGGAATTCCATGACAGATCACGGAAAGGAATGTTTGCCACGAAAAAAAAAAAGTCACCACCAGTCTGGAGCCAAAGTCGGGACATGATTAAGTGCCGGGGATATCCATGGTGAGCGGTTCATCTGGAGCCAGGGAGAGGATTATCGGCGCATGACGTTGGACTATAGCTCTGAAGCAGATCGCAGGCCCAGTGTTAGAGGGACCGCAGCCATCCTCCCAGATCTGCTCGGCACCTAAGAGCTGAAACTTCACATCCCGCCACCTAGTGGAGGGACTCGGAATGTTCTTAGGAACATCACAGCGCTCGTAGCTGGCACACAAGGCTAGCTGCACAGGGCAAGCTTGGCATGAAGGCTTTAGCGGGTGTTGTTTTGATCTGAATTTCTGCAGGAGGTAGGCAGTGCTGGGGTCTTGTTTCTGCATCTGTGTCTAAATAATGGAATCTCTAACCCCAAACGCATTCCCCGTACTTGGTCCTGTAGGATATTCCTGCAGATGCTACGTGGTGGCCGCCACGTCGTGCAGTATTCTATGCAGAAGAGCAAAGCTGAGAAAGAAGTGGGGGCCCGACTGGCCTGAGTAAAGGGTTCACTTATTGATCTATACCATTTTTCATGGTGCTGAAATGATATCTATATAGCTTCAGTTTCCTGGAGAAGCTGGCATTTTATTTTATGTTTCTTGTTTTTCAATTAAGTCTCGTGACTTTCTCTCCCCTCTTTGGTAGGCGAGGGGATGACAGTCAGCTGAACCGTCCCAGAGACCCCCAACTCTGTAAGGGCCAAAGGCTAATATTAGTCCTACAAGTACTGCCTCTTGGTTCAATTGGGCTAACTGCATGCAGCATCCTGACTCCTGTTCCGGGTCTCGATTACCTGTGGCTGGGATCAGTGTTGGAACGGGGCTATTCCAGTTCCAGCGGAGAGCTCTGTCTTTTTGTCGTCATTACTGTAAGAAAGCCGCACGTCCTTTTCTGCTTCATCAGGGAGAAGGTGGAATCAGACCTGAGGTTTCTGGGATTCCTGATCTTGGAGAATCGACTGAAGGAAGAGACGAAGCCCGTCTTGGAAGAGCTCATCTCTGCCCGGATACGGACTGTGATGATAACAGGTACAGAGTAAAGTAACCACAGAAACGGGGACACCTAGGGGACTCACAGGGGTTCGGTCACTTAACAATTACTGTACCAGTGCCGAGGCTTCACTCTAGGTGTCAGGCGTTGGTAACAAAAGGGCAAGCTACTAGTCGTGGTTCCATTGCAGCAAGGCAAGAGAAAACCGATTGGTCAAGCAGTGTAACAAATATTTTGAGATCGGGGCAGTCTGATGGCTGGCACGGTGATACAGCCATCGCATGGGAGTCCGACGCAGGAGAACTGCCATAAGTTTGAGGCCAGTGATGATATCATAGTGAGTTTCACGCCAAATTGAGTTACAGAGTAAGACTTTGCTGAGACAAAAGAGAAAGCAACAACAAACAAACAACAACCAGCAAACACCAAGGGACCGGCGGAGATGGCTCTGCAGTTAAGGTACTTGTTGCTTTTGCAGAGAGGACTGTGGTTCAGTTTCCAGTTCCCACACGGGAGCTCACAGCCATTGGCAACTCTGCCTTCTGGCTCTTGCCGCCGCCACAGGCACTGGGCATGCGCATACATACATGTAGGCAAATACTCATATGCATAAAATAAGTAAAATAAAAATAAATAAAATAACAGTATAAAATACACACCAAAACAAAACCCTATAAATCCTACATAGAGCAGTCTGGTAAAGTGGGTCTCACCATCTACTTAATACGAGGCACTTAGGAGGAGCCTCTCTGAGAGGTGGCGTTTGAAATAAGAGCTGACTAACAAGAAGATATGGGCCGTGCAAAGATGATGATTTTTACTGTCAAGTATTTGGCGGAGAATGATATTAGTCAGTGCGATCTATAAACTATGCTGACAGCCCATCGGTAATGGAATCTCTAATTCTGGACAAAAAGAACAGGCTGTCATCTCTACTCTAACCAGAAGCCTCAGATCTCATAACCAAGGGGGTGATGGGGACAAGGCTCCCTCAAGGAGAATCGATGACATTACTTCATGAACATGCTTGAGCTTTTTCAACAAGAAAGATATTACAGGTGAATAACTGATTTCCTATAGTTCCAGTGTCTTGTCACTGCTCTGCTGTCACAGAGCTTCACACTCCATTGCTCGTGTCATCGACACACATCCTTTCCAATGCTCTCACCCCCTTGCACACCTTCTGGGCCCCAGGCTAAAGCTGGGGATGCTGAAACCCCTTTGTTTTCCTCCATGCTTTATCCACTCCATGATTCTCAACCCCACAATCCATGGCACCGTGAATACTTTGCTTTCTTCGTTTCTACCCTCCAGCCTGCTTCTAGGCCTTCCTGGGGATAGTTTGGCACACACAAAACGTTCCTTTATCCAGCAACCTTTGCTATTTCGAACATCGTTTGCATGTACACTACACATTGTCTTATTGCTGCTGTGTTAATCCGGGAGCAGACTGTTCATTTGGCTTATACCTCCATACCGTGGTTCATCACTGGAGGAAGTCAGGACAGGAACGCACACAGGACAGGAACCTGGAGGCAGGAGCTGAGGCAGGGGCCACGAAAAAGTGGTGCTTACTGGCTTGCTCCCAGTGGCTTTCTCAGCCCCCTTCCTTTCCCAGTGAGGAGATCTTTTTAAAAATTTATTTATTGATTCACTTTATGACCCTGTTGTAGCCCTCTCCCCCTCTCCTCCCTGCCTTCTCTGCCTTCCCTTATTCCTCAGAAAAGGGGAGACACCCTACTCACCCACCCCAGCTCATCAAGTTGCCTCAGGACTGAGTTCCTTCTCTTCCCCTGTAGCCTGGCAAGGCAGTCCTGTCAGGGAGCAGTGATCAAAAAACAGGCAACAGAGTCCATGTCAGAGACAGTTCCCGCTCCCCTTACTAGTGGACCCACATGAAACCTGAGCTGCCTATTGGCTACATCTGTATGGGGGACCTAGGTCCAGTCCATACATGGTCCTTCAGACTCCACAGGCCCCTCTGGGCCCTGTTTAGTTAGCTCTGTTGGTCTCCTTGTGGAGCTCCTGTCCCCTCTAGGTCCTTTTATTCCTCCCCCACTTTTCCACCAGACTCCCTATGCTTCGCCCAATGTTTGGCTGTGAGTCTCAGCATCTGTTTCAAAGTGCCGCTGGGTGGAGCCTCTCAGAGGACAGCTCTGCTAGCCTCCTTTTCGGCAAGCACAGCGGAGTATCGCTAATAGTGTCACAGGGATTGGCTCTCTCCCATGGCGTGGGTTTTGGGTTGGGCCAGGCATGGGGTTGGACATTCCTTCAATCTTTGCTCTGTCTGCTCTATCTTTGTCCCTGCATGACTTGTTGGCAGGGGAAGTTTGGGATCAAAGTTTTTGTAGGTGGGTTAGTGTTGTCTAGTTAGAGGGTGTCCTCACCAGTCTCCATGGCCCTTGCTACGAGGAGTCTCAGCTAGGGTACCCCTCATATCCTCCCAGAGGCCTATCCTGACTTAGTTTTCTAGCTTGTCACAGAGATGTCCCCACCCACAGTTTCTCTTTTCTCTGCATGCCTTCTGTCCTCTAACCCTTGCTCTCCCGGGGTCTGGTCCCCACCTTTATATCTCGCTGCACTCCTTCTCATACTTTGTTCCCTCTCTTCAATAACTTACCTCTGTCTATTCTATTTCCCCTTCTGAGTGAGGCTTAAGCATCCTCTCTTGGGTCCTCCTTGTTATTTAGCTTCTTGGGGTCTGTGCATTGTACTATGGTTATCCTGTGCTATATGGCTAAAATCTGCTTATAAGAAAATACATACCATGTGTGTCTTTCTGGGTCTGTCTTACCTCACTCAGGATGGTCTTTTCAAGTCAGCTTGCTTTATTACAGAACACAGGACCACTATGGCATTACCCATACCAGGCTGAGTCCTTTCCCATCTATCACTAATTAAGAAAATGCCATATAGGCTTGCCTACAGCATGACTGATCTTATGGAGGCATTTTTCTTAATGGTCTCAGATGACATTAGCTTGCACCAAGTTGACACAAGGCTGCATAGTCCACACGTGCTCACGGTCTACCTTCAGCCATTTTGGGGTTGTATGGACACAAGCTGTTTACTCTCCAGCTGAGTCTTTAATCCTTTTCCTGCGTGCTGAAAATTCTGTTCCGCTCCCTCTTTGCTTATTTTTCATTTCTTATTTATTGTCCTTGGATGGATGGAGGGCACAGCGCTTTCTGACTTCTCACAAATCCTCACAACAACTTTCTTTGTACTCACTGAAGCAGATAGTTCTTCTTCTTCTTCTTCTTTTTCCAGTGGCCTGTAGGTGAATGCTGTTTTTGTCTTCTGAGTTTGGTATTGTAAAACACAATGCCAGCCCATTATAGGAAACACACTCTTCACCCCCACATGGTATTTCTACTTTAACTCCAGAGCTCAGAAATATTAAGCTCCTATACTTTTCTTTTCCTGTTTTTTTTCTAATTCAGTCTGGAACATAGCACTTTTTAATATGCTCTTCTTCCTCTGAAGAAAATATTCTCTATTGTTCATTTAATTGTCGCCTTTGTTCTGTCTTCATTATGTTCTGACTCTGGGATTTCTGTTTTTTCCATGACACGTTACTGCAGGTCTGTGGTAGTCTCCTGGATTCATTCCATCACTCTCTTAACTATTTTTTTATTTTATATTTTTACAATTGCGGTAATTTTATAATTTTGCTCTCTTCTTTAAGGTTCGAGGAGGGGGTCACTTTATTTCTCCAAATCATGGTATAATCCTCAATAATGAGCAATAATCATTATCTCCTAAAGAGATAGTTGAGTTGGGAAGAGCTTCGACTGTGTCTTCATGTGGGTGTAGCATTAGAGGCACCCCAGTCCAGGCCTTGCCCTGGTGCAGCATTTGACTTTCCTTCGTGCTTTCAGTTTTGGCAGCCCCAGCTTCACCTGTCGACAGCAGCTGCTGCAGCTCGTCAGTCACAGGCCCTGTTGTATCTTTTCCTATCCAGCTGATGGGACCTCTATGGTGCTATAGGTTGTGCAGTTTTCCTGCCGTGCCTGGGCTGTTGATCCAGCTCAGTAGGTCTTCTTTTGTCTTCCTGATTTTTATGACAAGTCTGTGGTCATCTAAAGCTTTATTCTGTTATGTGCCATGTGCTAGCTTTCCCTAACTGCTTTTCATTTTATCTGTGAGTTCCAGCTGTGTGGTGATCATATGTCTGTGTGTAGTTCTCACGGAGTTTAACCTATTTGGAGTTCTCTGAGATTCTTGAACTTATAAACTTAAATCTCTTACTATCTTTGTGGTGTTTTCTTCATCAGTATACATATATATGTATATACACACACATATAAAACACATATATGTATATACACATACATGTATACATGTATACACACATATACATATATGTGTGTGTGTATATATATATATATATATTTCAACCTTTTATCCTCTCCTTAGTCTCTATTGACAAGAATGGAAGTCTTTTAAATAACCCAGGCCTCTGTTCATTTAACAAAATGCTCTTTGTTCTCCAACGTGTGTAATGACTCTTGCTCTATCGAGTTCATCTAGTGTATTTTTGAAAATCTAGTGAATAAAACATTCAGGTGGTATATTTTTCATTTCGAAGTTATCCATTTTTTTTACCATACATATTAATGGGTTGATTCTCTCCATTTGTTTTATAAATGTTACCCTCCATCCATAGAAAGGAGGCTTATTATAACTTCTTTTATTTATGGTCTTATTGTCATTTTCTGTGTGCATTATGCGTGTGCTATGGTGCGTGTGTGGAGATTAGAGGACAAGTTTGTACAGTCCATTCCTTTTTCCCACATTCATGAGGGTTCGCTCCATGCCTGGGACTCAAGTCATAATAGCTTCTTAGGAGCATTATCTGATCATCTCAGCATGGGTCAGCCGAGGACTGGCAGTGCTGCTGTTGATTTTTTTTTTAAAGAAACATTAACAATTGGTCAGGTTTGCTGTAACTGAGCATACCCAGTGTCAATCCTGCCAATACTTTGTGTGGGATGTGCAACATCCCCCTGGCTCCCATGTATCTAGGACTTGCTCTGTAGACCAGGCTGGCCTCAAACTGGCAGACATCCACCTGCCTCTGCCTTGAGAGTGTGACTAAAGGTGTGGGACACCACCACCCAGATTCAGCCCTTTTTTGTTTTAGTCAATAATTAGCCATACGTTCTGTCTTGTCTATTGTGAGTAGTAGTTTCAGTGTCAGCTTAAATTTTAAGTGTTCTGTTATTTTTGACCGCCTCTCTCAAGTGGTCAGACGTGACTCTGGCAAATGGGGAGGGTGTGACATCTCACAGTTCAGTTCTTAAAACTCATGTGTTTTTATTGGTCTGCTCCCCATGTGTCCCATTCTGTGTAGAGCCTGGGACTTGCACAGTTCAAACACTGAATTGTTCCCTTCTGCAGCTTTTGTCCCCCATGGTTTTCCTGATAGTCTGCACACTCTGAGACCCACCCGCTCCCTTTTATGGCTGCTCTAGCCAGAAAGACCGTGCTTCTCTTGGTTGTAGCTGCCAAAACAGTCGAGAGTACATACTAGGGTCCATACTCAAGCCACACATTTCAGAGGGAAGAGGAAAACACTGAGAAGCCTGCCCCTTGTTAGCTTGCTTCTCCAATTCTGACGCCCTTCCAGAGTTTGCCTGCTCTTGTTTACTTCCCAAGCTACACTGGTGATTGCTTTAGTGCTTTTTGTTTAGTTTTCAGTTGTACTCACTGGGGGAGATAGATGGTATTGGACTTACTCTACTTCAACCAGAAGAGGAGCCACCACACATGATATTAAACCAAAAGGCTTCCTACGCTTTTATAAAGACTATAACAAATGACAGAAATATACTTAAAAATTTCCTTCCTACTTGCTGACAAAAATATGCCGGTAAGGTATGAAGTAACATGATGAAGAAGAGTCAGAACCAAAAAAAGGATGGCGGAATCCACAGTTAGGCTGAAAAAGACCTTAGTAATTATCTTCATACCTAATATAAGACCCAAACCCTCAGCAAGCTTTCCAAATCCGGTGTGCCTTGGTGCATTCTCTTCAGCACTGTCACACGATGCTCTTCCTTTATTCTAGGTGACAATCTCCAGACTGCAATAACAGTGGCCAGGAAGTCTGGGATGGTTTCTGAAGGCCAGAAAGTCATTCTTGTTGAAGCAAATGAAGCCACCGGTTCTTCAGCAGCATCTATCTCATGGCAGTTAGCAGAAGAGAAGAAACATCTTCCGTTTCAGAATCAGGTACACAGGGCACAACACTCTGCTGCATTTATCTGGTGGTGAGGGTTGTGACTATCTCAAGTTTTGAGGCAACTCCAAGCCAACAAACTTCTCCAGGTGTTTAACAAATATGGACTCAATTCTGCCATTTTCCCATGCTCTTCCTACTGTGTTTTAAGCTTCAGGGTTTCTTGACTTCTGACAGTAATCATTCTTTTGCCTTAAAAAAAAAACCTTCATTTTTTTTTTACCAGAAGAAACACAGTAAGCAGACAGGTGAATTTAACTTCCTACATTTCCCCTTACCTGTCAGCCACCCCATTGTGTTCAAAGGGGACTTAGTCTGTTGCAGAACCTGCTGTGTGCATTGGATAATCAGACTATCTCTTTAGGGTAGGAAAAAAATGTTCATTTTTTTTTTTTTACCTCCAGTCTTGTTAGTATTCTATTTCCATTGTGTCCTTATGAGACAGTATTACTTCTGTTAGGAAATGAAGCCCCAACAAGTTCTCATTTCCGGGAGAGAGTTGTTAAGTTGCAATGCTTCTGTATTTGGCACTTGAAATGAGTGATGCACACTCCTCTCTGGGACCCACAGAGATCACATCAAGATGGGAGTGGGACATGAGTAAAGTGCTCATCTCTTCTCCCCTGGTGGCTACGGTGCATAAACATCAGTCCAGTGCAGAAGCAGTCGTTCTCTGAGGGACCAGGGCTGGAGTGAGATGTACTAAGAAAGACCCTGGTCTAACCTCAGTCCTTTCTGTCAGATATTCTTGGGGTCTTAACCACTCTGTCAATCAGAAGAGCATAGAACAGTTGCACCTTGCTTTGCAGGACAACTACATCAATATCGGGGAAGTCCCAGATAATGGCAGAGAAGGAAGTTACCATTTTGCCCTAAGTGGAAAATCCTTCCATGTTATAAGTCAACATTTCAGCAGCTTACTGCCAAAGGTGAGTTCTAAGAACAAAATGGCATTTCTGTGAGGATGGTGGAAGTGTCACTTACATAGCATGACCCCAAATAGTTTGAGTGTTTGAAATAGATAAAATGCAACGAGCTAGTTCTGCACATCACCAGAGAGGGGAATGTTTTTTGCAAAGTTATTGTTATTTCCTATTGGATTTGAAAATAATAAGCAGGAGGAGTCAACTTTGTACCAGCCCTAGGAAGAGGGGAAGCATGGAGGGTTGGCTTTGGGCAGCTCTGACCATGCTGCCACCCTGAGGGCATTTCACAGTTTAGCAGGAACCCGACAGACAGTGGGACAGAAAGTCAAGCTGGGAGAGGAGAGTACCCTCATGTTTGTGGTAGAAGACCCCTTTTTCCGAAGGACTAAACTTAAGGCTGCTTTTTACAAAAAGTGCATTCACAATAGGCACAAGTAACTCATTTGTAAACAAATGGACTTTGACTAAACACTGAACCAAGTTTACAGCCACCGAGAGCAAGGACCACATTGCTGTCATAGGCAAGAATTGGGAGTGTGGAGAAGGGAACCAATGCAGGATGTCACACCCTCAAACCATCCATGCTCCAAGGCTCCTTAAGTTTAGAAGCTGAGTTTCATAATGGGTCAAGTCCAGGTAGTAAGATCAGGGCACAAATCATCTATATCTCATTGCCTGGTGATTTTATGCAAGGCGTGGATGGTTTCCTGGGAAGCAGTGTGTCCCTGCCTTCTCCTGAGACCTGCTCTGTTTCTTTGTAGTGATTGCTCAGGTTCCATTCATTCAGTTTTCCAAGAAGCTCAAGATTTTTTTAGGATTTTATTCCCTATGGCATCTGGGTTAAATTGCATAACTCACTGTTTTTTTATAAACTATTTTTGTAAATACTTACATCTTGTTTTCACTGGGCTTACTTGGTAACAAAAGCCTCAATGTCCATCTTCAAATACCAAAAAGGTTTCTCATGGGAACACGTTTTTGTCACTCGTGAACATAGCCAGCCAGTGTTCTATGCTTCGTGTGTGACTACCTGCCATAATAAGACTTTGTTTGTTGCAGATCCTGATCAACGGGACCATCTTTGCAAGAATGTCTCCCGGGCAAAAGTCAAGTCTAGTGGAAGAATTCCAGAAACTGGAGTAGGTATTTTGGCCGATGCTGGCATGATGGAGGCATGGCAGTCCAGTTGGGGTGGGAGGGGTTTGAAGTGACGGAGGCTGCAGTAACGGGAATGGAAGAGGCACAACAACTGTGTAGTTGGGTTAGGTCAGTAGCTCTTACCTGGGCAGATGACCGTTGTTGGGAAACTTAGAAAAAGTAGCAATACGGTCCCACACTTTCCAGCTGTACTGACTTAATTTGCTCACATGGGGCTGGGACACAATAATTGTTTTCTTTTAATTTTTTACATATGTTACATCCTGATCAGTTTTCCCTGCCTCCACCCCTACCAGCCCCTCTACCTTTCCTCTTCCTGAGATCCTCCCTCTTCTCTTTCCCTTAAAAAAAAAAAAAAAAGAGCAGGCCTCCCAGGGATGTCAACCAAACATGGTATAACAAACTACAATAACACTAGGCACAAACCCTCATATCAAGCCTGGACGAAGTGACTCAGCAGGAGGAAAGGGATCCCAAGCATAGGCAAAGATGTCAGAGATACCCTCCACTCCCACTGTTGTTAGTCCCTCAAGAATACCACACCATGCAACCATAGCATATATGCAGAGGACTTAGCTCAGGCCCATATAGGGTCCATGATTGTCGCTTTGGTTTCTGGGAGCCCCTATGAGCCCAACGCAGTTAATTCAGAGTCACTTAGTTGATTCTCAGTGGGTTCAGAACACAGCATTTTTGCAAAGCTCCTCACACAAGTCGTTTTTGGATGCAAAGGTAAGAACTCTTGTATGAGAACACAGGGTCACAAAATGGTATGGTGTGAAATGAGACAGGAAGGGTAAGCTGAGCCCAGCCACTGAGGGAACAAGACCTCAGGCCTCATAAGCTCTCATCACAATTTTAATACAGAGAGGTTCATCAAATCCCTCAATATAATATTTTTATGCTAATGCATCTTTTCTATGGTCACTAGGGCACTCCAACACCAAGAGTCTCCATTTACAGATGTCCGGGGTCACCCTTCTGACCACCCATTTCCTGCTAAGGAAACCTCACGCTGGACCAAATCAGTGTGACTCCTACTCTTAACTCCGTCTTCTTAATTACCAGATTTAGTCATTAAAGAAGCCTCTCTACACAGTGAGCCCTGAGTTGGAAACCTCGAATGGTTTCAGAGTAAACTAGTTATCTTAAAGTAGTGCAAAAGCACAGTACAACATGAACCATGAGTACTTGAACTAAGAAACCAACTGTTCATAACCTTAGTCAACAGTTCCAGACAGAAGTGTTCATCCGATCTCAAAATGCCATGCTGAGGCAGATCTCTGCTTTCTTCCTTCCTTTTTTTCTTTTCTTTCTTTCTTCCTTTTTTTTTTTTTTTTTTTTTTTTTTGGACTTTTTCAAGACAGGGTTTCTCTGTGTAGCCTTGGCTGTCCTGGACTTGCCTGGAATTGCTTTGTAGACCAGGCTGGCCTCGAACTCACAGCGATCCACCTGCCTCTGCCTCCCAAGTGCTGGGGTTACAGGCATGTGCCACCAAGCCTGGCTGATCTCTGCTTTCTTTCTTCAGCTCCTGGGCCTGTCATTCATTGTTTTAGCTGAGCGGCCACCTGGACACGGTGCACTTCTTGCAACAGCTGGTGCTTATGATTCTGATGTTACTGGTCACTTTCCACTCTAACATTTGGAATTAAAAGTGCCAAATCGAGGAGGCAAAACCTCAAATCTGATTCCTTGATAAAATCCTGTAACCTCTCAACTATGCACATAGTCAAGAGCACTACTGTTTTTGTGGAGAGGAAAACTGATCTTAATTAGTGAAATGCCTGTGTGGTGGGGAGCGCACTGGTGTGCTGGGTCTCTTGGTCCAGTGTGTGAACTGTACAGTCACACACTGCATTGACCAGTCTCTTAAGGGGAAGGTCCTTACAATAAAATGCTGAAATCCTTAAGTAAGGACGGCTACTATTTCTTTTTAACTAGAGAAAGTTGCTTTATGACTAAACTAGCT
Source organism: Acomys minous (assembly GCF_964271855.1). Classification (NCBI taxonomy): domain Eukaryota; kingdom Metazoa; phylum Chordata; class Mammalia; order Rodentia; family Muridae; genus Acomys; species Acomys minous. The sequence goes on from NC_140492.1 coordinate 62,064,064, forward strand.
TTGATTGCTACAATTCATGTTTCTCTTTTAGCTACTTTGTAGGTATGTGTGGTGACGGAGCCAATGACTGCGGGGTAAGTAGCTGTCAGTGTGGGGTCATAATTTCTCAACAGTACCTGGCATGGATACCACATTCATGGATGGATAAACTAACCCTAAGGACTTGGGAAGGCTTTGATCAAAGGCACAAAATGATTTAAAGGCTACTGTATGTTAAGTAAGGTACAGCTTGGTTCTGGAGGTCCCACCTTCTTGATAGGTGTCCTAGTGCCACCTCCTTAAACGGCAGCCAAAGTAAAGTCGGCGTGGGGAATCACAGGTTGCCTTGGGACTAGCTTCTGTAGATATGTGTGCACATAGGTAATAGACGGACTCTTTGCTTCCAGGCTTTGAAAATGGCTCACGTGGGCATCTCTTTATCAGAGCAGGAGGCATCAGTGGCCTCACCTTTCACTTCCAAAACTCCAAACATTGAATGTGTGCCTCATCTCATCAAGTAAGTAGTCAATTAGCCCAGCGTTGCGTTCTCTTTTGACTTTTGGGTGCAGATAATACTATTCTCCTAGGGGGAGAAAACAGAAGAACTGCATGTAGAACGGGTCCTTTCTATAAAGGCATAAACATTCTCCTCCCTAACGGAGTTATAAATTACTGTTATAAATGTAAGTGGCATAAGTAAATATAAATATAAGTGTAAAATGTTATAAATCACACTGGGAGAAGAGTACCATTTCCAGTATAAGCCACTCACTCTGTAGACCAGGCTGGCATTGAACTCACAGAGATCTGCCTGTCTCTGCTTCCCAAGTGCTGGGATTAAAGTGTGCATCACCACTGCCCGGCCAGGTTGGATCATTTTCAAGGAGTTGTCAGTGCTTTGAGTTGCTTTCCCAGTTATCGTTAGTTTTGACACATCTTCCTGGGAGATTGAGAAAACCCACTTTGCCTTCCTTTGCTCTTGGCTCTTTGTGTTTCCTTAGGGTCCCTTTCTCAGACCCAGTCTTAAAAATCCTTCTGATGCCTTGGTGCCCCCACTGAATTCACCTTCACTCTCTGTTTGTACCGCTGGTACATTTAGCTTGAATATGAAAACAGCATCAAGCCAACCTTGGTCATCACAGATAGCATGTGTTTATAATTTAAAGTGTATTTGATAGCTGATTATACATAAAAAATAGGGTACAGATGGAGGCATGGCTAGTATTTTTTTCTAAAATCAATCAATCAATCAATCAATCAATCAATCAAGATTAGAGAGCATAAGTGATATGCCTATGCTCAGAGACCACAGAGGGCTGGCGATCATGTGCCTTATACAGCATTATACTTTTTCTGCCACACTAATGTAATGGCTTGGCTAGCTTCTCTTATTTATCCAAGCACTTGAGTAAGGGTTGGTTGGGTGGGAACTTAGTGCCAGAATCTAAGAGAGATCAGTAAAGACAACTCTCACGGAGATTCCCTATGCGCTATAGCAAAAATTAAATGGCTAGTGCAAAGAGGTGTTGGCTGCTTCAGACAGTGTCTTGGGCAACCCTCGCTTGAGGGGGTGAGAAATGGGAAACAATTACCTCCTGAGCAGCGCCAGTGACAGCAGCAAGAGCTGTTCTTGAGGATCCTGTCTTGAACTCATAGGAAGTTATTACGTCAGTCATGAGTAAACTAAAGGCCTGGCTCCACCCCCAAATGAAATGGGAAGACGTGGTAATCTACACGGCATCTGTTTTGTGCTTGAATGTGTTATTTGTTCAACACCGGCCAAGAACAGCACAGAGGAGCATGCTCACTGCGTCCAGTCTGTTTAAATCTGAAGCACAGGTGATATTTGAGTGTACACATTATTTTTAGTCCAGTTTTAGGAAAAGTTAGAATTACGGAGGTGGGATTTGGCTCAAACGTTTGCCAAGTTCCGGAAGCGCCTGCTTGAAAATGTTCCCAGACCTTATTTATTGCCCCTAGCTCACAGATGCAGGGACTGAGACCAAGGTAGGCGGAGGGGAGGGTGGGGGAGGGGGGTGGGGGGTGGGAGTGACCTTCCAAATCACATTAACGCATGCGCATGGGGTCTGAGACCGGCTCCAAGGTCCCCTGGCTCTGAGTTCAAGAGCTGAAACAATCCCGTGCGTAATGGATGAAATAACTGTGAATCGGAGTCCATTGCCGGGTCAAGGCTGTGGACACTGGCCCGGAACTGCTCTTTCCTGAACAACCAGCCGTGTAATAGCTCCCACTGGCTCAAAGCTGCCCACAGTTTGAGTCAAGCTGTCATATATAACCCGAAATCTGGCTTTTTATTTTAATTATTTTATTTTTTTTGTGGTTGTCATTGTCCTAAGTTCAGGTTTAAAAAGCGCAGAATAGCAGGCGGCCCTCCTCGTTTTCCTTACTCCCTCTTTATTCCTTTTCTCACACAGGGAAGGCCGTGCGGCTCTGGTTACATCCTTCTGCATGTTTAAGTACATGGCCCTGTACAGCATGATTCAGTACGTGGGTGTTCTCCTGCTCTACTGGGTATGACCTGGGACCAAGCCTCCTTTAGTGAGAACTAAAGCCGGTGGTTGTTCACTCGATGAAAACAGGATGTTTGTGCACCAAGGACCCTTCTAAAAAGTGTCCCCAGGGGTTCGCAAAAATAAGTCAGGACTAGACAGACCTGCAGGACAAGCTGTGGCTCTCTCCTATAGAAACACATCATCAAGTGATAACTGAGGAACAGAATTTAATTTTTATTTTCGTTCTCACGGTCGCTTTCACCCTGGTATCTGCTTCCCAATCCTGTTCGTTAAAGAGTGGAGTCTAGTACTGGCGCTGTGCTTGATAACTGGTGTTCTAGCTTGATTCTCTTTTACTGTGATAAAGGAGGGGACCGAAAGCAACTTAGGGGAGGACGGGGTTTCTTTGGATTATAGGTTGCTGTCCATCACTGAAGGGAGAAAATACAGTAACTCTAGGCAGAAGTGTGAAGCAGAAACCAGTGGGGGAACACTGATGACTGGCCTGCTTCCCCTGGCTTGCTCAGCTACGTTACTTACATAGCCTAGTCCTGCCTGTCCAGGGATGGCACAGCCCACCGTAGCCTGGGCCTTCCTCTATCAGTTAACGATCAAGAAAACGTCCCATTGACGTGTCCACGGGCTGGTCTGATGGAGGTAATTCTTCAGCTGAGGTTCCCTTTCCCAGGTACGTCAAGTTGACAACCAACAGTGGCCATCATAGAAAACTTCCCATTGGTACTTCAGGCGTGTAAACATGGAGCTACCCACCTGGCAGGGAAGAAATGTACTGTAGCAAACATACATACATACATACATACATACATACATACATACATACACACACACACAGGAGCTGCAAATACCCAAGAACATAGATAATTTTAAGAAATGGGGAAAAAGAAATAGGCGGTACCAAGGTTTGCATATACCCCCAAATTCAATTTAGTAAAATTAATTTAGTGGTACGTTTGCCCGATTTAAGTGTTTTATCAGTTGTGTTTCACATGTAGATATTAACAGTCACGAGAACTTAGCAGTTGGCTTCCAAGTGTAGATAAGCTGGCATAGCTCTCATTCTCTGAATATGCAGATCTGAAAACTGGTGAATTAGGATATAAAAATACATGCATGGTGTGGTGGCTCTTATGATTTAACAGGATATAAAATGAGAACAGGCGTCACGTGTGTGTGTGTATGTGTGTGTGTGTGTGTGTGTGTGTGTGTGTGTGTGTATGTGTGTGTGTGTGAATTTGGTGTGTGAGCTCATTCTCCAACACCAAGGACGGGGGTCGTCCCTGCTGATGTCTTACCTTGGCTCCTCTTGTCTGCTCTCTCCTGGGTTCAAGTTCTTAGTCTCACTGCCTTCAGGCAGCTTTTCAGACTCTCTGATATGGGCGGGCGCTAGAGGTTAAGTTTTATGTGGGAATTTGATCCTATTTCTTTTTTGGAATCCCAATAGCTTATTACCCTCAGAAGTGTACCTCAATATGGCATACCATGATCTCCTTTCCACTCATGTGCGAGAGCAAGGAAGCAACATTCCTAAAGTCAGAGGCTTGAACACTCTTTTGCAAGAACAGCAAGGCAATTTATTAAAAACATATCACAGCTCACCTAACAACTCCCAAGATAGACGTTATGAACTCAGGGGCTCCGACTTTCCATCAGTGAAGACTGTGGAAGACTACCAAACAGCTGTCACGTGTGACGACTAGGGATGCGTGGTTTATTGGGCCAGACCAAGCCCACATTTTCTGTTAGTCATCAGAAAAGGGACGAGTCAGATCCAGCAGGCGTTCCCTTCAGCACTGGGTATCTCTGATGAAGGGGACCCTGCCGGGGGAGCACACATAGGAAGCTGTTTTGGAGCTAGAAGGTTTCACAGACGTGGGTCTTGCTCCCCCACCTCCACCCCGCAACAATCACCCCCCCACTCACCAACCCCAAACAGGGCCTGAAACCATGCCATGTCCTCAGTAAGCTGCTTGAGAAATTAAAATTGTAAAGAGACACATAATGCAAATCTTGTTAAACTCCATCCATAAGCTTGTCGTTTTTTTTTTTTTTTTTAAATCTGCTTTCCTTTTTGTTTCCAGGAGACAAACAGCCTTTCAAATTACCAGTTTCTATTCCAGGATCTGGCCATCACGACTCTTATTGGTGTAACAAGTAAGAACTTTAAACCTCCCTTCTGGGAGGTGTTTCTCCTGCTGCCTTCCCTCCACCCCAGGAAGGTTTGTTTGTGGGCAGCAGGCATGTCCCCTGCCTTAGTCCCACAGACAGAGGGCAGGGCCACAGAATACTCAATTCCGTTGAAGGAAAAAACGTTCACAAAGGGGGTGGGGGGGAAATGAGCTTTTTGCCTCTTCCACAAAAGATGCAGCTTCCATAAATGGGCACTAATCAACAAGAGTGAAAAAGCCCCTGGGAAATTGGAAGTGGCTTTAGTTTGCTTTCCAGTGTAGGTGTGGTTGAAATGAGCTCCACTTGTAGAGCAATGGAGGTCATCTTTCTGACCCCCAAATTGCAGCCTCTCGGCATGGAAAGTGGCACGTACGGGCGATCCTGCCATTAGGACTCCTGCATCCCACCTTTCTAATGAGTCTGCTGATTATCTCCCACATGGGGGAAATTGTCAACATATGAATGTATTTTCTAGCTATTTTAGGCTTGCGGCAAAGCTGAGACAAAGGTACAGAGATTTCCTTTGTACCTTTCCTCGGCTGAGTGCACACAGCTGCCCCTATCAGCAGTCCCAGCCCTGCTACAAAGATCATAGCTGGGCTCTACTCCTCCTCTCAAACTCCCTGGGTTTGCACACGTGTCAGGTGACAGGTATCAGTACGCTACCCTACAGAATGTTTACCCCTAGGTGTTTTGTACTCTGTTTGTTCTCCCCTCCCCCAAACTTCTGACAACCACTGTGGTCTTTTAACTGTCTCTGCACCTTTCTGAAAACTTCTGCAGTTGGAATTATGTAGTCAGCAGGCCTTTTCAGATCAGCCTCTTTCATACCGTAATGTTATACACTCGCGGTTTCTACGCACCTTACTTTGGTGTTGCCCTCTTTAGCATACTGAACGTATTTCTCTATCCACCTACTGAAGGGTATCCTGGCTGCTTTCAAGTTTTAAAAGCGTAAGGATAAAATTGCTTTGAACATCTGTGTTCAGGGTTTTGCGTGAACACAGGTTTTCAATTCCAGGGCCCACTCTGCAAGTTCAGCAGCGATACCCCGTATGAGCCACTGTGCACATAACTAACTCAGTACAACGATATGGATCCTTCATTGTCTCTTTCACATGTGCTGTGGTCCTGCTTTTATGCCCTTTCTCCCATAGTTTTAACAGCTCTCATGACAATTCAGTCTAAAATCATGTTCAGAAATGCAGAAGACCACGCTCAGGTGTCGCCACGTCCCCTGCCTGCCGCTGGGGAAGTCCTCCATGCCTCTCTTGCCATCAATAGCAACGGCCACTTCTTCCGAAGCTGCGGGACTCTCAACACCGCCTTCTTTCCTCAAAAGAGTTCTTTCTTTTCGCTTGAATGATACCACACTCTTGTGAATTCATCTACCACTTAAGTGATGCAGCACCTAGCTCTTTCTTTTCTTATCTCCTTAAAGCCCGTTCTCGGAGCATCTCGACATCAGTGTGCACCCTCTCTCTAAGGGAAGTCACCTAGTCACATGACTTTTAAAAAAATCATCCCTGTGTGATGAATCTCTGGTTACATCTGCCGATGAGATGATTATTTGGAGCGCTGGAACAGCTCTGCCTATTTAACAGGGCCCACACGTGACGTGGCTGGGCCAAAGTCTTAATTCTGCCAGACAGAGTTATGTGAACTTACTGAGTGGCTTGTTTGTGCTACTTAGCCTTTAGGTTAAGTCAGTGAAACAAAGTGAAGGGAAGCAAACCTATCCTTTTCCTTACACATCTTGCAGTCTATGAGACAGCGGTACTAACCTCCCTCCCCCAATTGTTCAAATAAACGACCTGTAGTCCTGGGATTTTTCTCTATTCTTCAATCTTAATGTCTAATGCATATGACGTCCTCGTAATGGTTCGGATAGGAATGGCCCCCTTAGCCTTATATATTTGAATGCTTGGTCATCCTGGAACCGCGTTACTTGCGAGAGATTAGGAGGTGTGGCCTTGTTGGAGTAGGTGTGGCTTTGTTGAGGTAGGTGTGGCCTTGTTGGAGTAGGTGTGGCCTCGTTGGAGTAGGTGTGGCTTTGTTGGAGTAGATGTGGCTTTGTTGAGGTAGGTGTGGCCTTGTTGGAGTAGGTGTGGCTTTGTTGAGGTAGGTGTGGCCTTGTTGGAGGAAGTGGTCACTCAGATGGCTTTGAGATTTCAAAAGCCCAACCCAGGCCCAATGTCACTTTCCTTTTGCTGCCTGTGGATCCGGATGTAGAACTCTCTCTAGCACCGTGTCTACCTGTGTGCTGCTGTCCCCACCACGATGCTAATGGACTAAACCTCTGAAACTGTAAGGCAGCCCCAAAGAAATGCTTCCCTTTATAAGAGTTGCTGGGGTCAGGGTATTTCTTCATAGCAATAGATCACTGACTAGGACGTTCCCTATTGGCTCTGTCTCCAATCACATCCCAATTCCTTTCCTGCCATTGCCAGATAACCACTGTCACCTCTGGTTGCGTGGGCCAGGCCACCATGGCCTTCATAATTGATCCGGCTTTTATTCTTGCTGCCAACCCCACTTATCCTTTAAAAAGGTTACACAGGAAGTTCCAGATTGCTCTAAAATATTTCTGTACAAACTGTCTCTGATAGTTCCATTTACCTTTCCCACAATATAGTTTTTGTTAAAAATGTAGACGTTATGGCGTCACTCTCTTGCTTAACATACTCCAGTGGGGTCTGGCAAGATGGGTCAGCAGGTAGAAAGATATTTGCCTTGCAAGCCTGAAGACTTGTGTTCAGTTCCTGACACCCATATGAAAGAAACTACTCCATATTTGCCTTCTCATCACACATGCAGTGACACCTGCTCTCCTACTACGATAATACTAGTAAACAAAATGCAAACCAAAACCGTTAGTAACTTCCTATCCCATGAAATCCCAATTGCCCATGCCTGGAGTCCTGCCTGCATCAACGCTGCCTCTGATCATATGACTGGCTCCGTGCATCTTTCAGGCTGGTGGTTCCACTTTTTGGGCATGGTCAAATGGTCACCACAGCACTTCACATGACTTCAGCTTTTCCTCATCACTCAAGTCTCAGCTAAAATATCACTCCCTTTAAGTAGTGACTAAGACAATCAGTCTCTGCCATGTAGCCCTGCTTTATTTTTCACATTACTTTTCCATAATTGGACATTATGATTCTGTCTTTATTTTGATTAATTTTTTTTTACCTGCTTCCCTCCTCTGTGTGTTGTTTGAGAAAAAAGACAATGTTTGTTTTGGTCACTGCTGTGTTACCTTTAACAATGGCTGGCACAGGTCAGCAGCTGATTGGCATCTTCTGGGTGACATGGAAGAATACTTTTGGGCAGTCTCTACAGCTATTGGACCTTTACTTCACGTGGAACCAATGCTGTCTCGGTGCTTTCACTCATCCCTGGGTGTGACGTTCAGAATGACATCAAACAGCCTGACCTCTCTTTCCCCAAACCTATTCATGGTCCCTTGGAAATTTTTTTCATCTATATTGTGATTGTTTGACATTATTTAGTAAACAACTAGAGTGATGGTTCTCAACCTGTGAGTCACGACCCCTTTGGGTGTCCAAGGGTCCTTTTACCGGGGTCACCTGAGACCATCAGAAAACATGGATATTTATATTGTGATTCTTCACAATAACATAATTACAGTTATGATGTGGCAATGGAGTAATTTATGGTTTGGAGTCACCACAACATGAAGAATTCAGAGAAACCACTCCTATCTTTTTCCTTATCTTTTTCATCAGAGGTAATGTTTACTGGGCTAAATACATGAGCTTTTCTCTATCTTCTACTAAATAACTCTATCGTTTTCTTCCTTCCTTCCTTCCTTCCTTTCTTTCTTTTTAAAAAAGATTTATTTATTTATTATTATGTATACAGCACTCTGCTTGCATGTACTCCTGCAAGCCAGAAGAGGGTGCCATATCACATTACAGATGATTATGAGCCACCATGTGGTTGCTGGGAACTGAACTCAGGACCTTTGGAAGAGCAGGCAGCGCTCTTAACCACTGAGCCATCTCTCCAGCCCCTCGTTTTCTAATTAAATAGGATTGAACATAATCTAAAATCTGTTCCTTATAAAAGGAGCTAGGCAAGCTCATCCTTGCATTCAGCATTTTAGGTGCTCTGATGCATTTCTTCCAGTCTTTTATATAAACCAAGCATTTGAATTATGCTTCTCAATGGTTGTACATCAGAATTTGTTGTTTCGAGACTGGTTAGTGCTGTATGAACCAAGCTGCCTTCAAATTTGTAATTCTTCTGTGTCCTACACCCAAGTGTGGGAATGGTAAGAGCTCACCCCCATGGCTGGCTTAATCCTCTCCTAAAAATTGTTTTCATTTAATCTGATAACTGTTTTTAAATCTCATTACGTTATTTTTTGTAAAATATACATGTAACACAATATGTTTGTTTTAAGCATATTATTATGAAATACTAACGCCATTAAAATTTTTGTGCAACCATTAGTACCATCTGTTCCCAAGCAGATACCTTACCCATTCAGGGAGCATGCCCAGCTCTCTCTTCTAATCTGTGGAGACTGTTCCTCTACTTTTTATTTGTGTTAAGTTGCCTCCTATTTTATATGCATGATCTCATATAGTTTGTTCCTTAGTGTCTGTTTCTTTCACTTACTGAATGTTTTCAAGGTTCCTTGCAGCATGCAGTCCGTATTGTAGACAAATATTATTTAGTGGATACTAAATATATGTACCCACTATATGTTCATATACATGCATATCATTCCCGTAATGATTCTTTTAACATCATTGATTGCATTTCTTGTGACATCATTTCTTTTGGAGCCTTTAAATTTTTTTTATAGTTTTGTAAAACAGTCTCATTTTGTATAACTGCTGTTTTCCCTAATTTTTTTGGAATTTAATATATATATATATATATGCATTCCCTGTATATACATATATAAAACATGTGTAATTAATATGTCCCCTAAAATACATATACATATATAATATATAATCCCCTGAAAATGTATTTTCCCCAGTTTTTCTGTTGCTCTGTTGATGGAGTTAGAAGTTGCTTCCTCCTCTTGCCTACTGTGGACAATGAGCATTTGCATAAAGAACCTGTTAAGTCTCCCCCCCCCCCCAGTTCTACAAATAATAAATCGGAATTTCTGCATCATGTGACTACCAAATATTTAACTTTTCAAAGAAACACCAAACTATTTTCCTAGAGACTGAATAATTTTAAATTTCACTAGCAATGGATCAGAGTTCTAATTTCTTAGCAGCCTCAAAAAAAAACCCTGATATTTGATTTTGAAAAAGTAAAATTCACCATAGTTTGGTCATGCTTTTCCGGTCTTTTTGAGAACTTTATACATTAGTACTGCGTTCACATCAGCTCTATCCCTCTTTACCTCCTCCCAACTCTCCTATGTCACCTCCACTCCTTCTCAAACCCATGGCCTCTTCTTTAATTATTATTGTGACATACACACATATAAATTCAGCCTGTCTTAACTATGACTTTAATTTGCACTTCTCAAGTAGACAACAAAATGATAAAACTATTTCTCCCATTATGCATACTGTCTTTTGAACTTAAAATTTTTAATTAGATTTCTTTATTAATTATTATTTATTTAATTAAAGCATGTGTATACACATGTGTTTACCACGGTACAACACGCAGAAGTCAAAAGACAGCTTGTGGGAGTCAATATTTCTCTTTTATCATGCGGATCCCAGTAATTGAACTCAGGTTTTCATCCTTGATAACAAGTTCTTTACCTGCTGGGCCATTTTTTTTTCAGTCCTCACCATTTTTATACTACTTTTCATGAGATAAGGTTTTGATATGCAACCCAAAATGGTCTCAACTTGAGAGAATCAAGAGTCTTTTCCTGTTACCGTCTTTCTTACTCTCTTGAGAAGAGTCTGCCACTGAGCCTGAAACTTACCGTTTTGACTAGATTGGCCCTGTGGTCTACTTGTCTTTGCCTTCCAGGGCTAGAGTTACAGGCATACATAGCCATGATCAGCTATTTATATGCGTGCTAAGGACTTGAACGCACATCCTCTTACTTTACAGCAAGTGTTTCTACACATTTAACTCCCTCAATGATTCTCTTAACGTCATTTATTATATTTCCTGTGGCACTTCTTTTGGCTACTTTTAATAATGTCTATAGTTTTTTTTTTTTTTTTTTGGCAGTCTCCTTTTGCTTAACTACTGTTTCCTTTAATTTTTTTTGTTCATGGTTTAATTTAGTTTTTAAAAAATAACAATATTTTCCTGAGTTTTTATCTTATGTGTATGGATTTTGCCTGCATAAGTGCCTGTGTATTATGTGTGTACCATGCCTTCAGATGCCAGAAGAGGGCATCTGGGCCCCTGGGACTGGGAGTTCCATGTGGTTATGAGGCACCATGTGAGTGTTGAGAATCAAACCCAGGTCCTCTGGAAGAGCATCCAGTGCTTGTAACCACTGGGCCATCTCTCAGCTTCTCTCTGACTCATTATCCTTTTTTTCCCCCACCCAACTTTGTGTCCTTTAAAAGAATAAACCCATCATAAACTGATTTGTGCTGCACAGATATTCTTGTATGTGTGGGAAAGATACATTCTTAGAGGAAACTCACTCCCCGTCTCTCAGCAGATCTCAATTGTTAATAGCCCCTCAGCCAGGGGCGGGACTTTATGCCCAACTTCCCTTATGCTGGGATTTGGGTTGGCTTATGCTTGCCCAGATCTTGCACACGCTGTCACAACAGACAACGTTTCACTGTTGTCCTGTACTGCCTGTTGCTTGTCCACTCTTTCTGGGCTTCGCTGTTGCAACCATGTGGAGGCTGAGCGCTCCAGTCTCTTAGTCTCTGCCTCGATCCGCTGTAGATATCTGTGTTAATTACCATCCACTGCAAAAAGAAGCTTCTCAGATTGGGGCCTGACAGGTTGCGTTCATCATTCCACTCTTATGGCTGAGAACCCAGCATTTGCCTGCTCTCACACAAGTAAACCTTGCCTTTATTTTGTAGTGAATCTGAACGGTGCCAACCCCAAGCTAGTGCCCTTCAGACCTGTGGGGAGGCTGATCTCGCCGCCTCTGATGCTCTCCGTTATCTTCAACATTCTCCTCAGTTTGGCCATGCACATCGTGGGCTTTGTCCTGGTGCAGAAGCAGCCGTGGTACCTCATGGACTTGCACAGGTATCAGGGTGGCTTCAAACCCAGCTTCTTGAAGTCTGACTTCTGCCTTCAAACCCAGCTCCTTGCAGTCTGATTTCTGTCCATCTGTCCATCATTTGGTCTACATGATGGGTCTCCACATACCGAAGGCTTTAAGTTCCTTAAATCCTTTGAGAAGATTTCCAACAATCATTTGTCTCTTTTATTACACACCTTTGCCTGTGCCGTTTAATAACGAGAGTGACTTGGGGCTATAACTTTCCTGGTTTGTCCCCGTTTCAGGAGCCTGGTTTAAGCAATGTCCAGTGACATCATCAAAATCTTTTCCATTCAAAACTGGCCCTGTTCAATGATAAAGTACGTGTCACCCTGTGTATTAATTGACAGAGTTCTTAAGACTCCCAAGGGAAGAATCACATGAACTCATCTCTCCCCCTGTATCTTTAATATACATGATGGATGCACAGCTTAACGAACAAGTAGCCAGTTGAGTCTGTCTGTGTATCTATTCACCTGTTCATAAATATAAAATTATAGATCTGTCCTGTGCTCATTTTTCTTTATTTTGTGTCTTCTTTACCAATGGGCAATTATGAAATGGTGGATGTCTGCCCCAGACAGTGTTTGCCATGGTGACCTGTAGATGTAAGTGTGTTCTGAGGACTCCATTGGTTATTTTTGTTTGTTTCCTTTGCAGTGTCTGCCCAATGAGGAATGAGAGTGCTGCAACCTTAACCGTGTCTCCCAGTGTTCCTGAGAAAACCAGAAGTAACAGCACCTTTGCCAGTTTTGAGAATACTACTATATGGTTTTTGGGAACAATCAACTGTATCATTGTGGCTCTGGTCTTCTCTAAAGGAAAACCCTTTCGACAGCCCACCTATACAAACTGTGAGTAACGCTGCACGGGAGGCAGAGGGACAATAATCCACCATTGATGATCAGTAGAACAAGCATGCGCAGGTCACTCAGGAACTAAATACACACAGTGGAGTCTCAACTGGGGACCCCTCCCCTCTGCTCCAGAGCTCTGAAAACCACACCAGTCTCATTCCCCTCCCCCTCTTTCTATCAAAGAACTTTATTTTTCATCCCATGGCGCCACCTGGAGTTGTCTTTAGCTGATCTCTTGGGACCAGGCTAAGTCCGGAAGTTCAGTGTAAGGAGCAATCTTTACCTGTCAGCATCTGTCAGGATTCATGCTGGGGACACAAAAAGGACCACAGTCCTCACTGGGACTTGTGGTCGTGAAGGCTGGTTAGGATGGCATTGTGCGGTGGCAGCCTGGGAGTAGGTCCTGCCACAAGGAACCTCACCATATCGCACTGTGGGCAATCTTGGCTGGTCTCATTTGGCCAGAGAGGTCCTTTAGGGCAAGTGTGTGCCCTACTTAGTCTCTGAGACACGTATTTGTATATTGATCCTAACATTCTAATTGTACAAATCCAGAAGCACACGCCGTAGGATCGATATCCTCATACAACATAGTTTCAGGAAGATTAATTTTGTCTTTTCCTCATTGGCATGAGGAAGCAGTTGACCGCTCATCTTTATGTAACCACAATTTAAATTTTAAGTCTTCATGGCATTCCTGGTTTTCCAGAAATGGATTTGAGGCAGATGACTTGAATTGAAGCCAGGTACTAGAATGTCTTTAAAGCACGTATCAAGAGGGCATTTTGCCATTTTTATTCTTTCTCTATATTTACTTACCACCTGTACTGATTAAAACATAACATAGATGTGAAAAAGATCCCACCCCTTCAGGGATGTGCATGGATATTGTAGAGGTAAGACCCATCGCATAGACGTGAGTGCTCCATTATGCTGTATTTGGATGCAGAAGTCAAGTGAATGCAATCAGCATTAATCTAGAATATATCAGTCAGTAGACGCGAGGAGGCCTCACATGATCACTTCTCAAAATGATAGCCTGTGTTCTTGTTTCCTCAGATATATTTGTCCTTGTGCTGATTTTACAGATGGGCGTATGTCTTTTCATTCTATTTGCGGATATCCCAGAGTTGCATAGGCGTTTGGACGTAAGTATCCTCTCTGGGAGATGACGGTGTTAGGTATTTTTGTCAGCAGCGTCTGATAGCGGGTCACTGTTGTAACTGACAGGGACACTCGACACCCGCTTATGTACTTTGGAAATGGTAAAGTTTGAAGGAATGCTGAACTATATCTATTTTTTACTCATGCTAATCAGGAAATAAGATCCTATCAAGTGTTGTTCTGAGACTAAAGATAGTCCTTGTACAAGGATTGAACCAGTTCTTGTTGAAAACAAAATCCCTTGTCAGATTGGTAAAAAGTCAACTGATATATTTTTTTTTTGCTTCCAAATGCCATTTTAAAATTTGTGCCTGCAACAATCTTTAGTTTAATTCTCAAGTCCTTACTTACTTCTAAAAACCACGCTTTTCTGTACTTTCTTGGTATATCTGAAAAGGCGCTTTCAAAGAGCCCTGCTCCTCTATCTAATCTCTCTCTCTTACATTTAAAATAAGGTAACTGAGACAATTTCAAAATCCTACAAGATATCATAATTTTACCTATTCAAGTGAGGGACAGTGCATATATGCAATATACATACATGTGTATGTATATTTATGTATATGTGTGTGTATATGTATATATATATGTATATACACACACATATGGCTCTAACAGTCAGGCTGGCACTGTGGCATAATAAAGCAGGGATGTTCTTGTTCACTGAGAACTTGTGTGGAGCCTGTGATGGTGGGACTACAAAGAAAGCTGCAAAGAGGCATTGTTTTCAGTTTCCAACCAATCCTTCCTATTATGTAAATATGAGTCTATTTTTAAAAATATAGGATATTCAGGCAAGGAAAATTAGAACATTATTTATTACTGTCCACCATTTAAAATTCATGCACTGTAAATGGGCTTTGCCTCAGATCTATGAAGTTTATTATGAATTGAATCGTGTTGTTTTACAACCCAGATGATTTTTAAATAAGAAACGCGTTCACGTGGTTTCAAATTTTTAAAAGAAATGTAAGCACGGTAAGCTATCCTTTCTATCCTTGCCTCCCTCTGGGACAATGTGTGGTATCTACACATGTGCAGAGGAGTACATGGCATTCTTATGTGTATTAATCTTCTCTCACATTTCTACACATCAGTAACAAACGATCCCATTTGTCCATATTTGGAGATGTCGATATCAGCATGGGGTGTGTTATGTAAGAAATGTATTGTAGGAGGTATTTGTGGGAGAAAAGGGGAAGATGCCAGGGAAGGTCATGAGAGCCATTGTGCCACCACAAAGCCCTCGCCCGGTGGGGCAGCTGAGGGAAGGAAGCTGTGCTCCAGTAGAGGAGTCTCGGTCTACAGCGACTCCAGGATTAAGCCGAAACTGTCCGTCAGGAGGGTCCGGCATCCTACAGGAGTGGGTCTCACGAGAATCCGTGCTGTCTTTTATTGTTGGACGTTGTGGTGGATTTTGAGTATACTGTCCGGGGTAGCCAATGTTTATCTTCCCAGCAGCAGGAGACAGGAGTGGAACATTTTCATAGCAGTGGGTGTTTATCTTCCCAGCAGCAGGAGAGCTGAGGGGAACATTTTCATGGCTGCTATAACCACATACACAGGCCTGTAGCTCATGTCTTTCATGTAGCTGTGTGTTTTGGTAATTGTGCCACACTAGCACATAAAGTTTTCCCATTATTTTTAATGATAACATAATACTTTACTGCATATACATACGCATTATATTTCATGGTATAGGTTATGTATGTATCATAATGTATATGCAATCCTATATTAATTAACACATAGCTGTTTCTTATTTGTTACCCTTACAAAGACTCAGTAAAAAAAAGTACATATACTTTAGTCATGCATGAGTTATATGTCAGTAGTAAATTATTAAAATGGATTTAAAAATACTTTTGAGCACATTGTTCTTCATAGGACTGCATCAGCTTTTACTCCCATCAGCAGATGAGGCATTGTATAGGCCATGTACACAGCAGAGTGTATATAAATTATCCATCCGTTCATCCATCCATCCATCCATCCATCCATCCATCCATCCATCCATTCACCTGCATGCTTATTTATCAGGCACTGTACCTGAGGAGGGGTTGGAGGAAGGCAGAGAAAGTGTGAAAATAGCTTGATTTCAGCTCTATGTGCTTCTTTGGCAAATACATTTGTGAGGGCACAGGGTGTGCAGCTATAGGCACCCCCCACCCCCTGCAGAGAGCATCCCTGACCCAGGATTCCAAGGCAGGACTTGCATGATGAGAAACATGCACTAGAGGACAGAGGGCCGCACTCTCCATGGTGGAAGTTTCACACATGTGCTCTCAGACATGCCTGGCATCAAAGTCACATCCCTGCATCCCCTCTTCAAGAAACCAAAAAACAAATGGATAAAAGGGGGTTTACTATTCTTTATTTTCATTGAAAATTACCAAAATTAGGAAATGTAGAAGTTTTAGATAAAATAAAGAGACCAAAAGAGGGGAAAAGTCACAATCCTCAAACAATTGCACATCAATTTTCCGTGCTTAGACGTTCTTTCTGTATATGTGTATGTAAAATCGTATGTATGGAATATGTACTATACACACATGCCATTCATATTCTAGGTTCATTTCACTTGTGTGTGGATGTGTGGATGTTTATACACATATATGTGAGTGCCATGGAGGCCAGATGCAGGCATCAGATGATCTGGACCTTGGGTTACAAGTCGGTGTGGGTGCTGGGAACGGAACTGTTGAGCCTTTGAAAGAACACAAGCACTCTTAACCCCTGACCTATCACTCCTGTGTGTGTGTGTGTGTGTGTGTGTGCGCGCGCCCATCATGATTTATAGCTGCCTATACAAATGTCTAGTGTGAGCATAGAGATTATTCCAGCATATTTGTTCTGAGGCTAACTGTCTCTGCCGTCTCCCGCCAGCTGCTCTGCACCCCTGTCCTGTGGAGAGCCTACATTCTCTTCATGATCAGCTCCAACTTTGTCGTGTCCTTTGCTGTGGAGGTAAGCGCCCTCAGGCTGCCTGCTGTGTGTGTGAGTGGGGCCCGGGTCTTCATGAATCTGAGAATGGAGCAACTTGAACGTGCAAAGGCTCCACACAGTGTGCAGTGTGCTTTTCTCTGATGGGAAAAAAAAAAACAGTTGCTTTTCTCATCTGTAAAGCATGGTAGGGAGGATGCACTCAAGTACTTCAAGGCTGGACTCATTCTGAAGACTCCCCCAATAGAATTCACACTTTCAAACTGAGGTATAATTTGTGCACTATAAAACTCACCATTTAAAACTAAACAGTTCAATGGTTTTTAGAGTATGCTCACTGAGTGTGCAGCACTCAACACTACCCAGCAGCAATTGCTCTCCATTCCCTTCCCCTCCTCCTTGACAATCACAAACACACTTTCTGTCTCTACGGATTTTCCTATCTGGGATACTTCATATCAGTAAAATGATTCTGTGCGTGGCTTTGGTTTTTGTTTTGTCTTCAGTGTTGAAGATTGAACTCAGGGTCTTGTGTATGTTGGGTAAGCACTTTAGAACTACTCCACCACTTTTGCTTTTAAAGACCAGGTCTTACTGTGTAACCCAGGCTGGCTTTGAACTCTCTGTCATCCTGCCTTTGCCTACTGAGTGTTGGAACTGTAGGTACGCACTATTTTTCTTCAGAGGTATTGGTGGCTTCTTTCACTTAACAGCTTGTATTTTTTTTCACCTGATGGGTGATGGGAAATGAACCTCACAGCAGGGTCTCACAGCTCCCATTTCCCCCTTTTCTAAGTGAAATGAGATGTACTCATCTTTATCTCTGTTTCACCCTCTCCTCTTTCAGTGATATTAGACATAATCTCTCTTCTTCAAAGCCTGGCATTGGAGGACGGACCACAATGAAGGGCATCCATCAAGGAGAGGAGAAATGTAGGCTTCTTTCTGTTCACATGCATGCTCAGACCTGTAGAACTATTGGGTTCCAGCAACTGGGGTATCCACAGTGGGTTGTGGCTTCCTTACTGTCTCTCAGCTAGTACCAAGAGGGCAGAATCCATGAGAACAATCCATCCTGTGTAGAGCAAAGACTGCCTTGGTGGTCGGTGGAAGAACGGAGCACATGTCAGGGCACCAGAGCCTCTCTCTGGAGGTGAAACCGGGCTTATGCCAAAGCAGAGTGGGCAACACACTCACCAGGCATGCTTGGTAAAACGGGGAGCACAGATTACCAAGCCCTCCACCACCCTGTGTCTGACTCAGTAGGTGTAGAGCACGTGTGAGGGCCAGGCAAATCCTCCTGTTACCAGATTCCGGTAACAAACTCTGAAATCATATGCTAAGCCATACATCCTCCAAGGCAGCCAGATTGACATGAGGGTCCTAAGCCTGAGTTGCAGGAGGCTGGTTCCCGCCATTTAAAGCATGGAAAGCTTCTCAACTTTCCTAATGCTACAATCCAGTTCCTCACGTTGTGGTGCCCCCCAACCATACAATTATTTCGTTGCTACCTCATTACTATAATTTTGCTACTGTTATGAATCGAAGTGTAAGTATCTGATGCATGGTCCTGGGGTCATGACCCAGAGATTGAGAAACCCTGATTTAAAGGATAATCTCACATGCTTGTCTTGCTGAAGGCATCTTCCACTTGGAACATACTTCTCCATATCTGCTCATTGACATCCCGTTCCATTCTTTCTGGCACCGTTGTAGGACTGACTTCCTTATGAATCTTTCCTGACCCTGGGTCTGCTGTGCAATTGTTTTAAAGAGACAAGACAGCTTCCTTAAGATGGACCACATTAACAACAAGGTGATTGGTCTTAAAACATATTTGAAGATAAGCTATGTCTCAAAGAACAATTGAGCATCTAAATAAATAAAACACCAGTTTCTCTGAGCATTGTTTATTATGATATCACAGTACATCTATGTTAGCCTGACCCATTCCTTATTAAAACTGATTTAAAAATTAAAAAAAAAAGAAGACTCACTAAGTGCAGTTTGAACAGCAAAGATATATACTACCTTGTGAACCAGACTCGAGGTGGACACTTCAGGGCTCTCCCATGTCAGAGTCTTGCCACCTTTCAGTCAGAGCCCTGCACCTTTTGGTGCCGTCAGCCTTAGCTGTGTTCTTTCCTGCTTTCTTCTCAGGTCTCCAGCTCAGCTGTGTGTGAGGTGCATCCATTAATGGGCAGAAAGAAAACAGGGGTGGCACTCCCACACTTTTATTTTCTCAAAATTTACCGGAAAACACAAAGGTTCCTATGGCCAGTCAGGAGACTTCTTCATATGTCTTATTAGTTAGGACTGTGTCATTGTTATTCTGAGTAGAAAGGCATTCTGGGTAAGGGAATCCATGCTCAAGACAGGTTAGCTTAGACTGTTTGCTTGTCCATTTTTGTTTTTGTTTTTGTTTTTTGGGTGAGTGGACAAGGAAGAGCAATGGTTTTCAAGTGTCAGTGCCTGTCATAATGCTGTATCAGGAAGACCTTCCCTGGTTGGTATATTTGCAGCAAAAGGCAGAGAGAGGCTCAGACAGTCCTTCTGGTGTGAATCCTGGCATCAGCTCTTCCTTATGGCCTGACTTTGGGCAAATTATTCCTTTTTGTTGAGTTTGCTATAAAATGTTACTAGCAATCAGAGCTTACTACATATTTATATATATAAATCATATATAGTAATCATTATATATACAAATGCATACATGAGAGAGAGAGAGAGAGAGAGAGAGAGAGAGAGAGAGAGAGAGAGAGAGAGACTGAGAAGCGAGATGCACATAGTAGGTGTTTAGTAAGCATAAACCTATCTAGTCATGGCGGTACTGCCTGTCTGTAATCCTAGAACTTGCGAGGCTGAGGTAGGAAGATCGAGAGTTTGAGGCTAGCCTGGGCTATATGGGGAGATTCAATCTCAAGAGTCAAAACCCAAACAAAAATAAATGAGGCCCCTCAAACACACAGAGAAACAAACACAACAGAAAATGTGTAAGGCCTGAGCCATCATCATCTCCTGTGGCACTTACCATCTCTCACTTGAGCCTGTGGCATATCCTGGAGTGCTTTGCCAGGCAAAAGATAACGGAGGGGTGGGACTCACAATCTACGGGGAGTAAGCAGACACATGCTATGGTTATTTGTGTGCTAATACCAATCGCTTGCTTGCCATTAAGCTCTGCTGGCAAGAACTCGTGTTAGTAGCTATTGCATTTAAAATCCTGCTTAATCCTAGTAGGGGCTGAGAAGGAGCCATTTAAACTCAGTGTTAGCGACAACCTTGTTCATGGCCAGCTGCAGGGGTGCGTAACTGATAGTCATAAAAGCTAGGCATTGAGTAAGAAATAAAGATAAACACACGCATGTTTATTGTGGGTTGCCAGGAACTTCTAAATTGAAAAGCAGCATCGGCGAGTGGGAGCATCCACCATAGATGCATTCCCTGTGGCATCCAGTTGTTTAGCAACCCCTTTCTCTGTGCTCAGCAAGTGCTGGGGCTACTGTTGTGAGTCTTTGGTAGAGGGCTATTAAAATTGAGAATGATGGATGCTGTTTTCCTGCCTCATGTGGTGACTGAATCCAAGAGTCGGTACAGACTGTCATGCACTCCTTAGATGGCTCTGAATGGGACGGGGTACTGGACGAACTAAGCTAAACCCCTCCTGCTGGCCAACCTGTGCTATACATGGCCCAAACCATTTTCTCAGGATGGCTGTCTCCCGTTGCAGAGTTTTAAGTGTTGTCTGGTTTGCTGCGCCCTGGCTCTAATCCTGCCTCTAATCTAATCCTGGTGTATCCCAGGAACCAAACACATTTGAGTGAGCCCTTACCATGTGAGTCACATTCCCTGCCTGCTCGGAAGCATGGGAGTTGATATGAATGTCTTTGCTGATGCCCATCTTCTTATTGCTGTGCACGTGTGTGTGTGTGTGTGTGTGTGTGTGTGTGTGTGTGTGTGCGCGCGTGCGCGCATGTGCATAGGGACTTAAGAACCAGGAAGGCAGCTGGAAATGCTTACATAAAATTCTCTTAAAGAAATAGATTCTCATCAAAGCTTTGCTTTGAGCTCTAGCTGTGAGTTTAATTTAAAAGGCAGAGTCGCAAGGTAGACCACCTAGCAATGCCTCAGTTGTCCTTTGTTGAATGACAAGCCAGGAGGTCATACCAGAAGGATGAAAATTCCACACAACTCGTAGAGCCATGTCTCATCCGTCATTTAACTTGTTGGAGGAAATGCCGAGGTTTCCTACAAGTGTTACATTTAAAACCTCGGGGCTGGTCCCAGGGCCCCTGCTTTCTCTCAGCTCTGAAAGACGAGCTACAGTTTTCCTGTTCCAGGAAGGCAGACTAGGTCTGGCAGGTAAGCACTGAGGCTGGCCAGAAGCTGAAGTTGGCTCTCTGGGTCTTCATTTCTGCCAAGAAGCCTACCAGCGTTCAGAGGGAAAGGCTTTGGCGAGGTGTGCTTCTTGTCTTTCCTATGGGCACCGGGACTCGGGTAACAAATATGGGCAGGCTTTAGGGAAACCGCATCTTCCGTCATCACTCCTTATTAACTCAGTTTACAAAAGATCCCCCCGGGTGGACATCGAAATCAGTTATTCTTCTTGTCAGTTTGTTCTCCTTATTTTTCCCTCATGAAAGTACCTAATGGAACGCACCACACACCCAAGTTAACCCTTTCTGTGATTTGTTTAATGACTCATTTCACTTCAGCTTTAGACTAACTCGTGGAATGAAATGGCAGTCCAAAATATTTGTATTTATCTTCTTTGTATGCGTATGAGTGCTTTGCCTGAATGTGTATCTATCTACCATGTGCATGTGGTACCCGGAGAGGACAGAAAAGGATTTCAGATCCTCTGGAACTGGAGCTACAGATGACTCTCATCTGCCATGTGGTGCTGGGACTTGAACTCTGGTCCTCACCAAGAGCAGCCAGCAGCCACTGCTCTTAATGGCTAATCTGGCTCTCCAGCCCCAAATGCTTTGCAAGAAGCATCACTTTTATACTATTGGAAAGGTATTTTGATGAAGGTGAGCATGTGTAAGCAGGGCCTCAGCATACAGCCATTAGTTTAAAAAGTAGTTCAGAAGGGCGTGTAAAGGGTGGCAGCCCTGCCCTGCCCTGCCCTGCCCTCCCTTGCCCTCCCCTGCCCTCCCCTGCCCTGCCCTGCATTGTAAGGGCAGTTGTATAATCCTTACAGTGTATACAAGGAAGGGATTATTCTTTCTAACCAAACAGGCTTGGACTAATAAACTTTTTTTTTCTTCAGTGGTGAGAATTAGACTCAGGTCTCGGACTATGACCTAGCCATAGTCTTATAGTTATGAAATGAATCCAGGACTTTCCAACCCCAAGACTGAGGCCTCTATCTAAATTTCAGTGGCCTGCGTTCATGGCTAGCAAGGTCTTGCTGAAGTGTATCAAAGACACGTTATACATCTTTTAACACGTTCACTTCTATGAGACACTAAGAGTTTTGTGAAATATCGTTTTATAAGGCATGATGTTGGATGCGGTATGGTGTGAAATATAGACTTTGAAAAATTTTAAATTTAATTTAGATGTGAGATTCCCAAGGACTATCTCTGAGGTAGGCTGCTTCCAGCTTAACTCCCAGGTTAAAAAACAAACAAACAAACAAACCTTCCCCAGCTGAATTCCTTAAGTAGGAAAGTTTGAGAATCCAGCTATCCAGCTACAAAACTACTTACTATTCTTTTAGGTCCCAGAATTTTGTTAAGTGGAATCTAAGCAAGCACCGAAGAAGCAATGTCTGATTATGATCTGTGGATTTAGGCAATGCAAATCCCAAAATTGTGTGTCTTTTATCTGACAGGAGGCCATTATTGAAAACCGAGCTTTGTGGAGAGGAGTCAAGAGATGTTTTGGCTATCAATCAAAAAGCCAGTATCGGATGTGGCAGAGGAACTTGGCAAACGATTCGACCTGGCCCCCACTAAACCTCACCTCCTACTCTGACGTGCAGGGGGTGTCCTACAGCAACCCTGTGTTTGAGAGCAACGAGGAGCAACTTTGAGGGAAAGAGATGTCTAAACAGTTATCAAAATGAAGGTAAAAAGGAGCTGTTGCAGAGGTGTCGAAGCAAGGTGACTCTTAACACTATAAACCACCAACTCATGGTGGCAAGTTAAAGTTGACTTGCTCAGATGGAGCTTATGGAGAACAGTGTCCCCAGAAGTCAGCTTTCTTCCTGGCTTCTGACACATGGGTGACAACTATCAAACCAAGAATGGAGCAAGGGTTGCAATGGGCCGAAAGACTGGCAGTTATCAGAAGGAAAATATATCTTAAAAATAAAAATGAATCAAGGGAAGGTGATACAGTGTGTATTCATGAGTTGTAACATATTAATTAAGGATCAGTTTTTAATTGTCACTTGATGGAGAGCTAACACAGAAGTGTCCCCTCATCTCCTCTACTGGGTTTCGGGTTCACAGCTTTCCTTCTCTTGGTCTTCCTCTGCAGACTTGCTACAGTGACCCACACCCCTTCATCCCCGGGCCTTAACACAGCTGGCCCTGGGGTCGTGATCACTTCACAGTGACGACTCGACCATGGAAACTCAAGGACTCTGTGTTCACCAGAGCAGGGCAGGGAAAACCCTGGAGACAACATGGGGACATGTGTCCTGTTTCACCATCAAAGCAGCACCTCTGGCCACTCCTAGTTTCATCCCGTTGCCAGGGATTTGGCCCAGGAGCTGAGGAGGGTTGTCTCTTGTATCTAAAGTGAAACAAGACCAGTGGCTAAGTAGGTCCCCTGCTTAGAAGGGTCTCACACTTGCTTAATGTTGTGTTGTTTCTAGTTTGTAAAAACTTGGGCTATATAGTTCCCCTACTTTCAGGCCCCACAATGATACACACGTGTCTCGCTTTTATTCTAGGGGCAAGGTGAAAGGCTATCAAAGAGCATGCGTATTGATTGCTCCTGACTATATGAATGCAGTCATGTTTAAAGAGTCCCCCATGTTACTTATACCCTGCTCTGCTGTTTTAGGGATGCCCGTTGTGTGCTCTGCATTATATGTCTGTCATCTTTCAGCAAAGTCCTTATCCAACCTGTGTATTCCTTGCATACGATTGGCCTGCTTCCAGGAAACCCCGAATGTTTATCTTATTTTACCACCTTGGACAACTGATCATATTGGACTGTCTCTGCATAGGAAACACCCAGTTTTCTCTGAGGTCTGAGGGCAACACTGAGCCTCAGGACAACGTCTACACATAGATCATTTTTTAAGTTGAAAATTATTTTCATACAAATGTATTCTGTTTTTTTTTTCTCCTTCCCCGTCTCCTCTCAGACTGTCCCTACCTCTGAACCCATCCAACTTTTGTTCTTTCTCTCTCTCAAAAAAAGCAAGAAAAGGAAATCAAGGCAAACAAATGAAAAAGCTCAAGCAAATCAAAAGCTTACAAACAAAAGCAAAACCATGGTGCCCTACAGGCACGCACCTGTAGTTTCAGCATTAGGGAGACAGAGGCAGACAGGTTTTTGTGAGTTCAAGGTCATCCCAGTGCAGCACACATAGAATTTTAAAGTAAAACCAAACATCTACCATAAATGCTATGGAATATCCAGCAGAGAAGACTGCTCGGACATGAGTTTAAGGCAATGGAAAATCTTTATTCGCTGGCCATCTTCTCCACGGATATGGCAGCCCCGACAGTATCTCTAATATTGACAGTTTTTCTCATGCTCCACAAAGACCCTTTGGGCTTTTGGCAAGCGAGCACCTCCACAGTGCAATCAAGAAGAACAGCACAGACAGTTCATGCTTAGATGATTCCAGTGCCAAGGGCTTTCCCTCCCACTAACTGGTCTGAGATTTCACAGGAAGAGCTTAGCATCCCCACCAGACAAGTGATGAGAGAAGACCTGAGCCTCGGACAGGTCTCCTAAATAAGCCGCATAATGCTGGTAAGCATCTCCCAATTGCAAGGTCCCCATTGAGCAGGGTGTTTGGTATGACCTCACTGGTGGATGGAAAATGGGTTTCGTATTTGCAGGTTGAAGCAAGCCTCTGGCAATAACACACTCTGTTCAGATAAATGCCAGGCCCAGACTATATATATGTCTATATATATATACATATGTATAGACATATATATATACACATACATACACATACACACACACACCCATATATATATATATATATACACACACACACACACACACACACACACACACACACACACCACTTTAAGTTGCTCTTGCCTAGGTCCCCAGAGGTCCTATTGAAAGCAATTTACAAATGCCCAGCTGGGTATGAGGCCAGTTCTCTGCTAGCTATCAGCCATTAAAAGCCATTGCCAAAGGCAGTCAATTCGAAGTCTATATTTGGAGTATCTTGGAAGCCCTGAATAAAAGAGGAAGATAAAGTCAGCCTGGGGAGGGTAGAGTGGAGTGGAGTGCTTCACTCAAGTGCCTGAAGAGTTATTGCCCAAGGGGAAGATGTGGCAGTGCTGAGCAGGCAGATGAAGAGGAGGGGGTGAAGAATACAATAGGGCCGACGTCAGGCTAATAATGACCGCTGCCCTCTCCAACTCATCTTTCACTCTTCCTAACAAATACATAGATATGGTCCATTCCAATAGTGTCAAATCAACATAACATCTACCACAAACCCCCAGGTGGTTCTAAAGCCACAGAGGTGATTGCTTCCTGCTTTATACAGATGATGTGTGGTCCACAGTATTTATTCTCTTGTTTAACCCTGATAACTATCTTTGGGGGGAAAGCAGGGTAAAGTTTACTATCTTCCTCCTTTCAGGGAGGTGTCAGACACTCTCAGAGTTTCAAGACTATAGCCAAGGACACACAGCCAGGGGTAGAGGGCAAGATTCAGACACAGCTCCTCAGTCAGTGGGTTCCTCCTGCTGTGTGCTTCTTTAATGTTGTTTTCCTCTGGATAAAGAGTCCCACAGCACTGAAAAGCAAAGCGCCGTGGCAACTGTCCAATGTAGTTGCTGCCGTGAGTATAATTTCCTCCAGGAAGAGTTTTTAGTTTCTCACAGAAGTTCTCCCGAACTTCACCATCAATCACAGAAAAGGTCAACTCCCACAGCTGAGAGTAAAGTCATCACCGCTGCCCCATGAGCACGTTTTCCACAGTCAGATGAAGCTATGGTTTCTGACTTTACCCTCCAGCAGCAGAACCTGCTAGAGTTTGTTCAACCTCTCCTTTGCAGAGCGTTTCAGGGTCATGTAGATTCTCCTCTGGCTTTGAACTACTCTCCCTCTGTGTGCATAAAAAATGCCTCAAAGTTGCTGCCATACAACATTCTGTGTGCCCCTTGGTTTCCATTCCACTGTCCAAATGACCTTCTAAATGTGATCAATAGAAAGATTTCCTTTAAAATTAAACAAACGTGCAAATAAGAAGAGAGCACAGCTTTGGCAGAGTTGCACTCAGAGCCTTTGGAGTGAGCCTCCTGGCCTCCTCCAATTCACCCAGCCTGGTACTCCTGGGGGTGGTCTAAAAAGACTAGTGTCTCTCATAGTATCAGGAGTTTAAATACATGCTCCCCAGTCGGTGGTGCTTTTTGGGTAGGTTTATAATGTGTGGCCTTGCTGGGCTTAGAGAATTTAAAGGCTTGTGCCATTTGTAGTTTGTTCCCTTTGCTTCCTGCTTGGGGTTCAAGCTGTGAGCTCTCAGCATCCAATTCCAGCCTCCATGTCTATTGCTCGATGCTGCTACACTCCCCTGCCATGATAGGCCCGCTCCTATGGAGCCTTAAGGCCGAATAAACCCTTCCTTCTATATGCTGCCTCAGCCATGGTGCTTTAACCACAGCAACGCAACAGTAACAAATACATTGCCCCAGGAAGGATGTGTTTGCTCTCCTCTCTGTCTCCCGTGTTCTTGTCCAACACCCCTGGGCCTAGAGCTGTTCCCACTGCACATTTCAGCCACATACCATATCCTCCAAGAAGCCTTTCTTGACTATTTTATCTTGCCACACAAACTTGGTCTGTTTCCTGTACAGTCCATGTACAGCCGTCAGGTGACTGAGATCGAAAGAGAGAGCCTCTGTTTCAGGAGCCCGTCATTAGGAAATCAATGAGTTGGGTCTAAAATCCAGGGCTTCTGGCTTCTAAATTGAGATTCTTTACAGTGTTGATCACTAGCCTAATTCTGCTGATCAAAGTAGCTGATCCACTGGCAGAGAGAATGTAAATCACTGCTGGGCTTTGTCTACACTTAAATACAAAGCTCTCCAGAAGCCATCTAGACTAACAGCCCTGTTTCTGTGCTAGTTCTCCCTCCCTCCCTCCCTCCCTCCCTCCCTCCCTCCCTCTCCTGTGGCGCTGGCTTCATAGGATGGCTGATGGCTGTGCTGTGACAAAGGCCACACAAAAACTCATTGGGGACAGTGTTGGGCTTGAAGTTGTGGTTAAGGATGGCCGTATGGCAGATAGCCTTACCCCTGCGGTGTGTGGTATACACTGAGCCACTGTGGCAACACCATTCCTACTGTACTACAAACCTGAGTGGGTGCACACGGAAACAAGTGAGCTATGAAGAGTGTGGCCCATGCCTTCCTCACTGAGGCCCTTCATCCTGGGCCCTCTCTTGGCAGTGTCCTGTGTGCAGAACTTCTTCTCTCCACCAGGCTCTTAGTCACTTCCTGACTACAAGAACTGTTTGACTGATTTCCTGACCGAGAGCATTTGTGCAAATTCTAAGTCTGATAATGTTGTGTCCGTGGTAAGAAATACTTAGTGGCCTACATTATCTACCATATAAAGTGCACATTGTGCACATTGCTAACTACGGAATTCAAGGTCCTTCGCCCTGCCCAGCTATGGCCTCATTTCAGATTCCCCCCTTCTTGAACTTTCTGT
The DNA here is from genome assembly GCF_964271855.1 of Acomys minous. Taxonomy (NCBI): domain Eukaryota; kingdom Metazoa; phylum Chordata; class Mammalia; order Rodentia; family Muridae; genus Acomys; species Acomys minous. Next base: position 62,091,792 of record NC_140492.1, read on the forward strand.
TGAGGTAAATTCAATGTTTTCTTTCCAGAATCAGCATGCTCTTCTTTCCCACCTCAGCACTCTGGCTCGTCCTCTATTCAGGGCACCAACAATTCTTACTTCATTTCCACACATCCAAATGCCACCTATTTCTTCATATCTGATTAGGATGGGGCCTGATCTGCCAACCTTGCAGCTGATGCCCTTATGTCCGCACACCCATCCCATTCAACACACAGCCTTTCCATCTTATATAGCTTTACATTTCAACCTTGAATGGTGTCTCAAGCCTGATGGTGTCTCAACTTCTGCTCCCCCCTCCCAGCCCCAACTATGACTAGAGAGGGAGTTTTTTGAGGATAGGGACCAAGCCTGCATGACGTCTTCTTCCTTCTCAGCCCTTAGCATGGGGTTATGCTCAACAGGTGGCCATGGCATGACTGAGTGAAAAGTATCATCTGGGATGTTCTGCTCCACTGTCTATGAACATCTGCTTTCCATCCAGTACAAAGAAGCTTAGCTCAAAAGAAGGCACTACGAATAAGATCAACCCTAAAGGCCAAGTATGACGATTATAATGCTGTACCTAATACACTTGGCTTCCCATTTATGTACTGACGGTGTGAAAAGGTGGTATAGAAGTGACTATTACAGAGACTATTTCAATATGTATAAGACATATGGGGTTTTTTGTAAAGATGCAAGGCCTCTTATAGGAAAATACTCAACCCAAAGAAATAGCTGAAACAAACCAGCTTATTTTAAAAGTCACACATTGCCTGTAAAGGAACGGGGGCAAAGTTCAAGGGCAGAGGGGCAGGCATTTTCATTCTGTTAAGGTAGAAGACATACAGAGACAAAGAAGTAGAGAGAAAGGATGACTGTAAGATTTTTTTTCTATGGTCTGCGGTCTGCATATCAGAATGCAATAAAAGCAGGGTGGAGGGAATCTATTGTCCTATGTCACCTGGTGCAGAAAGGTGAAAGAGGACAACATAAACACACATGTCACAGTGTTCTAGGATCCTTGTCAACCAATCTCAGGGTCAGGCAAAAACTCACAAATACCTGACTGTGGAAGTTGATCACCTCCAAGTGATGACAATGACCTAATACCTTCTGCAGAGGCTGGGGGAGGGAAAGCAGGCTGTACTCTCCGGAGCACTGCACCCTACATCGCACATAGGGGGCTTCTGTGACCTTGGCAATGACTCAGAATGGGCTATCAAGCAGAGAATTCTGTGGTCTTGTTTTGGATCATCATTCCAGGTTTGTAGGGCCACAGGATTGTGAACTATAATGCTAAGAAGAAAAATCCATAAAAAAATGAGTGCCAATTAACCGACAGTCCACAGAAGCGTACCCAGGGAGTGGATTCTCTGAGGAAGTGGCACTGAGCAGCAAAGCCACACTGGGCCTGGGATTCCCAGAGGCTGACAACAGAAGAGGAGGTGGTTGTGAAGCTGGTTGAAACTTAAAACTGAGACAGCTTCCTCTTAGTCTAGCCAAAGCCTAGCCTGGAGAGTTGCATCAAAGTAAATAACACAAAGAATCCAGGCACATGGCATGACGAATTGGAAACTAGTTCGATCTGAGGACAGTTGTGCAGGCTTGAGGTTACCCTTGGTGGATCCTGGAACCCGACCAGGGCTATATTCCAAGAAGACTTCTTGGGAACATCAGATCTTTATATTGTCCCCAGCAACCTCATCTTCTCACTGTGAACACGGAAATTCATGAGGGATTGGGTTACAGCGAATGGATCAGGGCAGCAGGATTCTGAGGGCCACTGGCCCCTGATAGATCATTGGACATCATCTCAAAATTATCCCTTTTGAGCAATGACATGGGTCTTCAAAATATTAAAAAATATCAGACGGGTCTGACTTTAAGTTTATTGAGGTTTTTTTTTTTCCGATTTGTAATTTTGATCAAATTGGTCACTAACTCTGTTGTAGTTTTCTTGGCTATTGGCACTGGGACAGTCAGTGTCACTTCATTTATAATTACAAAATTAAAAAAAAATCAAAGAAGAGCAAATTCATCACAGTTTCTTTTCTTTCTTTTTATCTCTCGGGCTATAAGGAGATTTCTCAAGTCTTGCTCTGCTCCATCAAGTAGCCATTTAATCTGCTGCATTAATCAATAAAAGGGTAAATAAAAGACTGCATAAGTGAAGAATGAACAGACCGACTAGCACATCACAATCCTATATTAGTTGAGTGCTCGCAATTCTCCATCCTTGAAAATGGAAGCTTCCAAGTTTTTCTAGCTGTTTGAAGTCACTATTTTTAAAAACTTAGTCTGGTCACTCTTATTTCCAGAATCAACTACTTGGCACTTCAAAAGAGTTACTCTTTTCTAGACTTCATTTTCAGCTCCTGTCCTCCCATCACCTGAACTGGCCCTTTCTGAATAGTTCCAAGTGAACAGATGTCCTGTGAGGTGCAGAGATGAAGGCAAAGCACCCAGTCTTGCTCGACATATTTTTAGGCCATGCAAACATGGCCTCTTTGCTCCCACACCATGGGCCAGCCTCCTTCGTTCCAGGGAGGAATTTACAGTGACTCACAAGCTTCTTTTTGGAACATGGTTCTCAAACATGAAAATCCCCAAGGAGCTTGTTAGAAATAACTTCCTGGCCCAGCCCCAAACACAATTGGAGTCTCTGCACTGGACCCTGCGGAGCTGGCTCTTCATCGGGATCGCCAGGTGAATCAAATTCAGGGACTTGAAGCTAAAAGAATAACTAAACGGTTTTCATTAAATGTGCATTAGTCCCCATAGAGACTCATTTACAATTTCCCCTGCCAATTTAACTTTCTTTGAGAGGACATTAGGGCTGTATTTCCTTAGGAAATGCTATTTGTCACCGTGCACTCTCTATATTTTAAGGCAACCCCAGGTGAGGAATCCTAGTGACAAGTTTCTCTCCCGTAGGCTAAGTCTGTATGTTTCCACGCTTGGCTACAGCCCAGAGTAGGTGTTCTTGACCAGAGCATCTCCTAGTGATTTCTGCGGGAAAGCATTGCCACATGTCAATAGCACAAACACGGAGGGGTCCAATAGTTGGCATTCGTTCTTCAGGATAGTTGAGAAATAATGCAAAAGCTCTGTTACTGAAGGTATTCAGACTAGGCCACCCTTCAGAGAAGGGAGAGAAAGAATGTTTCTTCCCAGACCGTCCTCAAGGAAATAGTCGTCACAACTGCTTAGTAAGAAAGCAGTTTGTGTTGGGACAGCCACACTGAGGTCCATCTTTTCAGGACAGAGGCTGAGTCTCAGGTATGGCTATTCAGCCTTTGCGACCACACTCATCATCCAGCTCTTTTCTGTCTGGGGGTTTTGGCATTGGAAAGCACATCTGAAGCCTTGTTCTTTCTGTCAGGGCAACATCAATTTCACCCTTCTGTTCTGCAACCTCCACTCATCTCTGGCTGCTGGTGCTTAGGGTAGCAGCAGCAGCACGAGTGGACAGATGAGTTTAGCGCTTACCCAGGTAAAGGGCTGACAGCAACCAGGCATCCTTTGGGCCACATCAGACTCAGGTTGGTGACTTAGGTGACTAGTACAGTTAACACTTGTCAGGCACTCTTATCGGCACTTACTGTTCTCAGTAGACTAGCCACAGCCACACAATTGGCAGTTGGGGTAGATTTATTCTTGTGGCTAGTCATACGGAAAGCCCTTCAGAATGAGCAAATAAAACAGACATTCTGTTCTCGTGCAGTTGAATACACAGAGCAGGAGAGAATGTGGCACATGCTTACAGGAGGATTGATAGCACTCATATAATAAAATTCTAGCATCATAAAGAGATACTGAATTCCCATGTGACTATTCTAACCACTTCACCAAAGGGCATGGTCAGGTTATATCCATCAAGGGGTGCATGGCAATGATTAAACTAGGGAGAAAAGAAGCTGGAGACTTTAGAGTGGGAGACTAAGAGTCAAGAAAGAGTAGAAAGATGGAAACTGATAGGTAGCGTTCTTCCCCAAAGACAGAGCAGATTAGACACATTCCATTCTTTTCTGAAGTTGGAGTCCCAAGAAGGAAGTGTCCCTTGGAAGACCTGGTGAGAGAGTGGAAGCTAATCCAAACAAGAAAGTGATTGGAAGTTTTGACCCTATGTGATACTGTCAGGGAGGTTTACAGGTTCCGTCTTACTCCATCCTAGTTCTTAGTGGAGGAGCAGGCCTCCCATTATCAGTCATTGGCATTGGGCTGCTAGGGCAGAAGAAAAACAAATTCCTGATACTCATTGGCACAGAAAAAGGGCTCCAAGGCAATTATCAAACGAGTATTCTAGAGGAAGGCCATGTGTTGACTACACACTAGCGTTAGGCCTCCAAGGCTTCTAAGAGGACCGGAGTGGACCACAGACAGCACGGACCAGCCAGTTCTCATTTTGCCCCTGACCAACCCAAGGACAAGCAGATTGTGGGTGAAAAATGAGATCATCCGTTCATATGGTACGAACTGAGTGCCCACCCCTCACTCCTGCCTTTCCCTTGTGATGTCCTTAGGTTTGAAGATGGATGGATTTCTTATTGAATGTGATGGCTTGTTATTAACTTGTGTCAGGTGCCATTAGGATAAATCCCAAAGCAAAGCTGGCCGCCTGCCGGGCATTGGGGGAGGCCTCACTCTGGCTATATAAAGAACTTGGAAAACAGAAGAGGACAAATCAACTAATACTTATTTGGTGACTAAAGAGTCAGGGATTTTTAAAATTCTAAACAGAAGTAATAAGACGAGAAGAGCCACTTCAATGATGCACAGCAGATTAACAGTATCTGCAGAGCACAGAGCCTCATTTAATAATGAAAAGCAAGCATACCATAGGGTTTAATCCAAGTTCTTGGGCTTGACTCTCTGGAGAGCCATAAAGAGATAAGTCAGCTCCCCAAGCCATGTGCTTGCCCCTGTGGAGGAAGCAGGAGGAGCATCCATGCCCAGAATAGGTACAGAAATGAGAGCCCCAGAGATAACACTGGTGTAAGAGGGAGGAAGCCTTGCCCTCCTGGATCAGGAGTCTGCAAGGATTGAGTAAGGAGTACCCTTCCCCCCTACCCCCCGGCTCCTTCCACTTCCTGTTCTGTTCTATTAGAAGCCACAGATATTTCTATGATCAACCACTTCCAAACACAAAAACTTTGGACAGAAATTCCAAACCAGATTTTGCATAAGGAAAGTAACTCAAAGAAGACATCCAAGCAATGCATGATGCACACACCAGTGTTAAGGACATATAATAGTGGGAATTCAAGTCTGGATCCGGCAATAAGAGATGGCCTTGTCAAAACGCCTCTGCAAAAGAGGTCACAAGGTGGGATCAGTGGCACATGAAGAACGCATAAGATTTGGGCTTGTGTAGCACTAGTTTATGGTATAGCAACCCAAAGCAACTGAAGTCAGATTGTGGAAGAGGCACTGAACTCAGATTTCTATTGGAGCTCTATTCACAGCAGCCAAGACAGGGAATCAACCTCCGTGCTCAACAGAATATTATTCAGCCACATAAAGGATGGGATTCTATCATTGGCTGTGACATGGGTAGGTGGGAGGTTGTTAGACAAAGCAAATTGAGGCAAGCGTAGAGAGGCAAACAGCCTGTCACATATGAAAGCTGATCTCAGAGAACTAGCATAGAAAATCATTAGAGCATGAAAAGGCCGTGTGTGTGTGTGTGTGTGTGTGTGTGTGTGTGTGTGTGTGTGTGTGTGTGTGTGATGTGCAGCTGGATAGAGGAGTAACTTCTGTTGTTCCCTAACACAACAGGACAACGAGAGTCGACCAAAGTTAATTGCATATTTCAAAATATCTTCTGGAGAAGATCATGTCCTTAGCAGATATAAGTGATGGATAGATGCCCGAAGCAAACGACAACGCCAATTACCCTGTCTGATTTTCACACCTGTATTGAAATGCCTCCCTCTGCTCATAAATATGTATGGTGATGCGCTATGAATGAACACGGTTTCGGTTCAGGAATGCATCTCCAGAAGACTGAGCTCAAGGGCACAGCTGTGCCTCATTCGTCTCTAGACTTCATTTTGAGACAAGGACAGAACCTCACATGTGACAATCTTTCCCATGTAGGTGGAACCAAGGGCAGCAGAAAAGGTTGTGACCTGCTGTCTTGGTTAGTTTTATTGCTGTGAAGGGACACTATGACCATAGCAACTCTTATAAAGAAAAAGACTTCACTGGGGATGGCTTACAGGTGAGAGGTTTAGTCCATTATCACCATGGTAGGGCATGGCAGCGTGCAGGCAGACTTGGTGCTGGAGAAGGAGCTGAGAGTTCTACATCGGGGTCCATAGGCAGCGGGAAAAGACAGAGCCACTAGGCCTGGCTTGAGCTTCTGAGACCTCGTAGTCCAGCCTCTCAGTAACCCACTTCCTCCAACAAGGCCACACCTCCTAATAGTGCCGCTCCCTATGGGCCAGGCATTCAAACACATGAGTCTACAGGGGCCATGCCTATCCACACCACCACAGCTGCCAAGGTTTTGCCAATGGATGTTCTTGGTGACCATACAAGGTTGAATTCCTTAATAAGACAATTTAGATGTCCATGTCCGGCTCTAATTTAGTTTGTCTAGATTTTTCCCCCTCAAAGCTCTTCTTTAAAAATAATAAAAGAATAGAAGAGAAACCATTCATGAGTTGTAATATTTCTATGATTAGTGCAAATTTCAGTTCATATTTGAAATATATTACTAAACTTAAATGTTATCTTGAAATAAAATTTCCAATTATTTGTTATTTGTTTTTTTTAAAATATTCTCTGTCTCTGTCTCTCTCTGTCTGTCTTGTGTGTGTGTGTGTGTGTGTGTGTGCATGTGTGTGTGCGGTGCATGTAGAGTCTGTGTGAGTTGGGAATTTGCTTCTGCCATGTGGAATCCAGGAGACAAACTCAGGGTGTCAGGTTTGGTAGCAAGTGCCTTTACAAGCTGAGAATCTCATTGCCCATTTTTATTTTTGTAAAACTAGACAACAGGTTATCAAAAGAAAATGTTCCATCAATGTGATGATTTACTAACTGCCCAGATTTTACCTTTGGTAGGAATTATACTTTTATTCCAATGTAGTTATCGGTTGCTGCAGGATTACCATTGATTACAATAGACTTTTTTCTTCTTTTGTAAAAACACCTTTAGCATAGTCAAAAAGATGTTTATTTAAGAATTTCTATCCACTGTCATAATCATAAATACAAAATCCAATAAAAGATTGTGTTTACTAAGTCTATTTCTTGTCTAGTCATTGCTGTTAGTCATTTTGGTACTCAGTTGAAATATTGGTTATATACAGGAGGACAACGGAAAGAATTATCTCCTTTCAGCATCAGATGAGCTGTCCCCACACTGCTACCTGGCTTTCTGGGAGTGCAGGATGTGGCCTGTGAGCACAGCCCCCAGCACACTGCCTTCTTCCTCAGGGCCCTGCTTCCACATGTTGGCGCTTGACAGTCATACAACCCTCTGTGCACGGGAAGCCGAGTGGACAGTGACCACTTAAGATTCTTTAAAAAAAATATTTATTCACTTTACATCCCGAGTGTAGCCCCCTTTTCTTCTCCTCCTGGTACCCTCTTCCTCACTTCAGATTTTTTAAACATGCCCTACATCCCCGCAAGTCCATTCCTGACCATCTTATTTTTCAGAAGCTGTTCCATTGGCCACTTGTTTCCCCGTCTGCTGACATCTTCCTCCATCTCTACCCTCACCAGCATGCTGCGTTCACAACCCAGCTTTATTCCTTTTATGGACATATGATTGTCTACCAAACTCCGGACCCAACTTGCCTGTTTGTTCTATCTGTTGATCCTTTGCCACTGAAATGCCAGCTTCACAGAGACATTGATTTTTTATCTTTGATATATTTATATATATAACAAAGACAAATATATACACATACATATAATGACAATAAATAAACCTGCACATATATGAGTGTGTGGGCTACACACATGGCATGGAGGCCAGAGAACAATGTGTGGGAAACCGTTCTCTCTCAACCCTGTGGGGCCTGAGGATCCGATACAGGTAGTGAGGCTTTGCAGTAAGTGCCTCAGCCCACTGAGCCACCTTGCTGGCTTTTCATCTTCCCTTTCCATAGCTCTCCTTTCAACACTTTGAACAATGAGAGATAGAAAGCTTAGTACATATCTAGTACATATTTTTCCAACAAATTTATGCAGAACTATGCTGTAGAGAAAAAAAATCTCTGCTATTCATAGGCATCTGTGCACATGTAGATACATGCGTGCACACACAAATACACACACTTTAAGTCTATTAATTTTGTAAATGTGTATGGTTATTTTGGCTGCATGTACATCTGTATTCCACCTTTGTGCCTTATACCAGGGGAGCCCATAAAAGAGTGTTGGACCACATGAAATTGCAGTTACAGACCATTGTGAGCTGCCTCATGGGTATTGGGAATTAGGCCAGAATCCTCTAGAAGTGCAGCCAGTGCCCTCAATTGCCGAGCCATCTCCCAAGCCACTTAAAGACCTTTTTTTTTTTTTTTTAGCAGTTAGGAGTCTCTTTCTTCATTATGTCCATGGAAAATGTGACTTTGTTTCTGCTTGTCTCTGGTTTTGACACAAGATTATCAGCGTATTGATTTCCTAATTTAAAATTTAGGGTATAGAACGGGAAAGGTCACAATCACGTTTTCAATGGGAGCAGCCATAGTTGTGCTTTTTTTGAGCTCTAGATCAGGCGTTCAAATCTGGTTTCCCTTTAGACTGAGAAGTGGGCGTTGGGAAACATCTCTGGCAAGGAGAGCATAAGGTGTGGTCCTAACCTGCTTTGCCTTCTCCACCCTCTTCATTGAGTAAGATTCATGTGCCAGAGATGGAGATGTGATACTCTTTCCTCCTGGTCATAAAATCCCTGTGCTGGGAGCACAGCATCCTCACCTGCATGTTCAAAGGAGGGGAAAAAAAAAGAAATGAAGACAAACAACCTTCTCTTTCAATACCAGATAACCCCCCCCCACCCAGCTGCCCTTGTTGACTGTCATCGTTTAGAATGGGGGCTTGAGCCCATTTTAGGGGAGTCCATGACTCATGGGGGCATTTATCTTTAGCCATATCACCCAGACACAGAGTTGATCTTACCTTAGCAGGAAACATGAGTGGGAATAGAGATAAAAGGTAAAGAGGGGCCATGCACACCTCTCACCAGGGCTTACCAGAATGCTGTCCTCAAATATTAGCCAGATGACGTCGGGCTGCATCATCCGGGACACCATCAGCTTTCTGGACAAGGGGCACCTTGGCTGCTTTGCTGGCAAGAAAAGCTGTAACCTGTGTGTGTCCTCTTCAGTGATGTCTTCCAGGGCTGGGGATTACGTTGATCTGTCCTGAATGTCACGGAGGATGCATGAGCCAATTCAAGAAACAGGTGATGATTTTAATGAATGGGAAGAAGAGTGCCTTCTAATGCTTTTCACCTTAGTCAATTTCCTCCCACAGACAAAGGATTGCCTTCGGTGGACTAGATGCAAGAAACCAGAAGGAAAATGACAAAATGTTGGTTTGTGTGTGTGTGTGTGTGTGTGTGTGTGTGTTTGTGTATGTGTGTATGTTTGTGTATGTGTGTGTGTGTTTGTGTATGTGTGTGTTTTGTGTATGTGTGTGTGTGTGTATGTTTGTGTATGTGTGTGTGTGTGTTTGTGTATGTGTGTGTTTTTTAGCCCAAGAATGGATCCATTTTCCTACCCTTCTGAGAAGAACATCAGATTCAAGGGTGATTACTCAGGGGTGGGAAGATCAGGTTATAGCCTTCACACTCATCTTCCTCGCGTACCCTCTCCTGCAGTTCTGTAAACTGTAGAATCAAGCTTTTCCGTGGTTCATTTTCCTAAAGCTTCTCTCCCTGATTAGCAGTATGATTGCGGTGAAGATGATTACCTGTCTCTCACTGGCCGTGGCAGGAGTTACACTTGGCCTTCTGCAAACATCATCACGAGCCCTCATATCAACCCTATAATCAGCATTGACATTTTACGTATCAGAAACCAGAAATTCAGATTATAAGTGATTTATCCAGGGTCATCAGTAGAGCAGGGATTAGAGCTCCCGCTCCCCCCTCTCCCACCCCCACCCCCCGACTCCAGTGCGAGTCTTGCAATCCTTTCCTCTAGTTTCCATTGCTACTCTCACAGTGCTCACAGAGTCTCTAACTTCACGCAGGCTTCCTCGGCTCTCGTGAGACAAATAGGACTCTATCACCTTGTGTTTTGAGCACAGTGGCCACTCCCGGTTCTTTGGTGGGGACTTTCATGGACTGAATGTAAAATTAACTTTTTTAGCACAACAGCTTCCCCCCACCCCCCCATCATTCCTTTGGTCTGGAAGCACTTCACAAGTAGCTCAGTAAATAAACATTAGGAAGAAAACACACACACACACACACACACACACACACACACACACACACCAAGAAGATAAATGAACAGACCAATCCCCTGGCCAAAGCGAGGCTCTCCTCTCTCTCCTTTGTTGTTCTGACAGGCAAGGTGCCAGTGGGTTTTGTAAGCACCTGAGAACAGCAGTGACAAGTCGAGCCTGAGTCACAGAGGCACAGGTGGCTTTGGCATTCCCCCACACAGTGGTCAGTAAGAGGCCACACGCTCAGCTCTCCATGGAGAAGACGAAGAGGGATGACCATCAGGCTTTGCTCAATGAAGGAGAGGAGAACGAGCTGGTGAGTCTCCCCTCTTCTCATGTTTCCTCAGAGTAGGTGAGGGTTGTTTGCGGGTACAGAAAAGCCATAGTGCTGGCTCTAGGGCCCGGGTCGCTTGGTGCCTGGCAGCACTGTGCACGTGCACGCGCCAGTGAGGAGGTGTTGCTGCAGAGACTGGACAGGTTGGTCCTCTGGATGCAGGGCCCGTGAGCCCTGGGCCGTGGGAAGTTTCCTAGACACTTTGCAGAGTCACGGGGGTACATTTCCCCACGCTCCTCTCCGAGGTTTCTCCCCCTGACCACCTGGGTCACCATGGATTTGACAAGCTGGTGAAAATAGAAACCTTCTTTTCTTCTCCTCCTCCTGCTGATTATCTGCAAAGCCCCAGTTAGGGTGCTCTGGGCTGGGGTCCCTGATTTACTGAGATCAAGGGAGGGCTCGAGGCAGCAAGTGCTAAAGAAGTGACACTTAGCCTCACACTTTAGCACATCACATTTGTCTCTTTCTTGTCTGCTTCCTTTTTTTCTTGTTTCCCCTTCTTCTAAACGTATATAAATCTTTTTTTTTTTAAATAGCCACTAAGAATTTGAAAGCTCTGTAGTGTCCGTTTGATGCTGGGCAGTTTATATTTTATGATTTTGCTTAATCCTTACAACCCCATACTGATGGAACTAATCCTATTTCATAGAAAAGAAATCTGAGACTAAGGAAGTTAGGTAACTCATCCAAGGTCATTATACAGGCTGCAAGTCCAGCCCATTCCTTGACTCTTTATACTCTGGCCTGTCCACATTCCAGCGGTGTCTCTGATAGGGACAATGACAATTATGAAAGGAGAAAAGGTAAGACAGCTGGGAAAGGGGCAGCAGAGTACAGGGAGGCTGAAGTGAACCCAGGATCTTGGTTCATTTATCAGAAGATGTCTGTTTAGCATCTGGTCTCGTCCGTCCTAAAGAAATCTTCATCTGTTGGCCCACTATTCCTATTAATTTTATGTCAACAAGTGATCACATCTACAGCTACATTGTGCAATACGACGGCGACTTTGTGTATTTTTGAATGCTGGAGACAATAGCTGGTCCAAACCGAAAGGCCCTCTACGTGAAAAAAAAAATGCATGTTAGAATTTAGTTAAAAATCCCCTGTTAATAATTTCTGATTTGGTTACTGATTGAATTGATAGTTTAGGTATATTGAGTTGGGTATGCACATGCCTTCTATTACCCAAATTAATTCTATGGTAGAATGAGTTGCGTAGACTCTATTCTACAGATCGATTCTCTGGGCTTCCTGCCTTCTACTTCTTATTGTGGCTTCTGGGAAATTAAAATCTACAAATGTGGCCCACTGGTCTGCATCATTGTATCTCACTGGCTTAGTGATGGCGTAGTGCTTTAGACTGCGTTTATCCCTGTTCCCCACAGCATGGTTTTGTTTTGTTGTTTTGTTTTCTTGCATGCAGATGAGCAGTCCTGAAAGCTTCATGTTGCTCTTACTGTTTGTTAACCATGCGTTGCGTTTGGTATTTTAGTTTTCCCGTTTACACAGGCAGTCAAAGGGCTGAGGAACGGGCCAAGTGCTAGGGTTTCCTTTGTTCTTCTGGTGGAACAATGATTAGTTGAGCTGTCACTGGAACCCTCTGTTGGGAGTATTATTGGAGAATAATAGTGTTCTGATAACCTTGTCCTGTCAGGGCATTCTGGGAGGGAGGTTGACAATGGACTTTCCTCCCCACATCTGATTCTGGGCCGGACAGCACAGAGGCAAACCTTACTCCAGCCCTATCGGCTAACTGGGTGAGGGGACCAGGAATCTGTGACTCAGCTCCAGACAATTGCTGGTCCTGCAGTCAACTTCTCAGTGTTGTTAGACCCGCAGAGTTCAAAGGGAAGAGGGGGAAAAAAAAAGTCAGCACTTTTAGACAAATAGCCTGCTTATACCCCGTGGAGATAATTTTCTAAAAAACAACTACTAAATCAAAATAAACCTGGGTCTGGCTTGGTTGTCCACATTGGGGCTGCGAAACAGCGGCACTTAAAGTGTCTCCTCACTCTCCCTTCCCGAAGGTTCTGCAGGGCCTAGTGTGACTTCTGCTTACACTCACCACTGTAAGTAAACAGTCTGTGGCAATGGTGTGAGGGAATTTGAGGTGAAGAGTAAGACTGTTAGGTCAGATAGTAAATTCTTTCCATCAGGTGCCCAGGAAGAATTGGAAGAAGATGGAGAAGGCACGGGAATTATTCAAGGGCAGTCTGGGCCTGTTCTGCTGAGCTCAGCATAGGTAGAAAGCTTTGCGTTTAGCTTGGTGAGCTCGGCTCCATTCTCACTCTTGACTCCCAGTCCGTGGGTCTGAGTCCACCAAGGCTGAGCAACTGAACACTCACTACCCAATCCGGGTGGGCTGGATGCTCCTTTTACCTGCACAGTGCCTGGGAGCATAGAAACCCTAACTTTACAGGCTGTCGCCGACCTCCCCAATGGATTCTCTCTGCTTCCCACCTTCCTCACTTATACCGCCAGCTCTATTGGGTCTTTCCCCTTCATTTTCTTCTTCCTTAAACGTGTGCCTTGTCCAGAGTGCTTCTCCTAGTTCAGCATTCACAGGAGGGCTTTTTTTCTTCTCTCTTGTCAGCTTTCTCGAAGGACCCACAGCTTCGTTGATAGTCCTAAAGATGCTCCACAACACAGACCCTCAGACCGTGTGTCATAATGCCAGCGGAGATGAGTGTGACCACAGGCTGACTTGAGTTTAAATTCTGGTTATTATATCGGTTCTGTAACCCAAGTCACTTGATGCTGCCACTTTGGTTTGAGAGATATTAAGTGATACAGGCAGGCAGGCACGCGGGCAGGCTGGCAGGCCATAGCGGGCCCCAGAGTCTGGAATGCGGTACAGTTCTGTCTGGGCATCTGTGAAGGCATCACTGTGTTTCTATTCCCACACAGATGGATCCAGGGAATCCTTTGTGTGTGTGTGTGTGTGTGTGTGTGTGTGTGTGTGTATACATGTGTTTGTGTATGTGTGTGACTATGCACAGATCTCTCTCCTGAGTTTTCTTTTATCGAACCACAATAAGAAAAGTGAGGCATTCAATGAATGGCATATTGTTTTACTTTTATGTATAAGAAATTTATTAAATCTCTGTACACAAAGGTGGACATACTTACAAGTGTACCTGAAGAACTAAATGTTATTAAAATCCATGCCTATAAATCTTACAAAAAATACCCCAAATAGGATAAAGTTGTTCATCTCTGATTTTTTTTTCACTTGATCACTGAACTACGAATTTAAAAGGATAGAGGAAGGAGAAACAATGTACAAAAGACATAAAAACATCAATGATCCAAAAATAGTATAAGCCTTCACAAACCATTGCTAAACCAACACTTTTCTTTTCTTTTCTTTCTTTTCTTTTTTTTTTTTTTTTGCTAAACCAACTCTTACATATTCCTCACCACCACTTACATCATCGGGTTGTTGCCCATGAGAGTAAAATACAGCAAACTAGCAGGCCCAGTCTTCTCAATTTAAAAAAAAGGCCTGAGTTGAGACCACAGTTGGTCTTGGGTAAATGGCGTTGCAGACAAGATGGATAGGAGAGTGGTGTCACCTACTGTTTTTGAGCGATTAACAGAAAAGGCTGAGTGCCAAGGCACGCGGCACTCAGAAGCTTTTCTGTTTTTCTGTTGATTTCAAAGTGAGCTCTTTAACAAGTTTCTAATCGATTCTGTCATGTTCTGAAACCTGTAGTGTGTTTTTCGAGTCTCAGGCCCCCCTCATGTCAGGTACCATCAGACTGCGGATTTCAGAAGCTTTTGAGCATTGAGTGTTGGGATGCAGGAGATGTCAGCTGCCCCCCTTCACTCCTCACCTCAGAGTTGGACCTCAGCTCCATCTCCGAGGCTCTTCCTTAGTCTCCCTCCAAAGTGATGCGATGCCCATGACTGGGCCGGGGCGCTATATGTCTTGGTTCTCCTTGCAGAAGTGTCAAGCACTTCAGGCTCAGGCAGCTCTGGCTTTTTGGGTGCCTTTCCCCCTGGGACAGGAAGGTCAGGCTTGTTTGGCTGTGAGGAGGTGGCAATAGAATTTCTAGTGAAAGGAGTATTTGCAGCAACATCAAAGCCCTGGGGGTCGGGGGGAGGGCAGGGAGGGGAAGCTTTGTCACTGCTCTTGTAATCCCACCGTGACAATGCATCCTTGTGCAAGGTTGTGGCCATGGATCAAGTCCGGGGGGTGAGTCATTGGGAGTCAGTGTTGGGTGTCATTAAGGAATGGCGTGAGTAGGGCTGGAGGTGTTCCCTGTGCCAGGAGGCAATTGTAGTTGAAATGAAAAGATTTGTAGATACTGTTTCATCATTGTTACCCTTCTGAGAAGATAATCACCTCATCTCTTGTGATCCAGGCAGGTCTGGAGGCCCACTGTGTGCACATTAGGCTCTGTTTCAGGGTCCTAGGCTTACACGAACCCTCCACTCCCATATTTCCTGAGCATAGTCTTCACTTAGACCTCACTAGGGTCACCAGAATTTACTCACGTGAGTCAGACGGGTTCGCTCTGCTCTCCTTCCATGCTGGTACTGACTGCTTGAGTGTCAAGATCCCAAATGGGTCCAACTCAGAAGGAAAATGGCTGTTTGGTGTGGAAGACATAGAATATGGCAAGGACAGTATTTCACATAGTGGCATTGATTGTCCCTTAAACAGAAGCTTCTCTAGGGTAGGGGATCCTGGTTGCAATCAAGGGGCTCTAGTTAATCAAGTGGTGTGGAAATCTCTCTAGACTTTGCTGGCTGTCTGAAGCCAGAACCACTTACCCTTCCAACTCATAAGTTTTGTGAGGGTCATGTCTAAAGATTGGAAAATGCTAGGACAAGAAAGGGGTTCATTTACACTGTGTTTAGGATATGCAAATGGCAAGTGCGGGCAGATAGGTGGGGTTGTGTTAAGTGTGTTTCCCCTTCCTCTGGTGAAAAATTGAGAAAGAGTAAGTGTTCCAGTGTCACCATCATAAAAACAAATACCACGTGAAGAGTTGCTATGAAAACTCAGACGCGAGTATACAAGTCATTGAGCACAGCATCGCGCATGTCCTACACCCTATTAAAGGACATTTCCCCCATTCTCTCAAAAGACCCTTAAAGGGCTAATATTGAAAATCATATGCTCAGATATAAAAGGCAGTCCTACTGCTTTCTACTGGTCTCTGCCAACATCTTTAACAACTTGGATGAAAAGACGCTTATCAACCTTCAAGTGCCACTTGGCTGTGAGGGAAAGACAATATCAGCGATAGAATCAAGATTTAAATTTTTCTTTAGGGTGGGTTATGGGGGGGCTACTGTAGATAGACTACATCAGGCCTCGAGGCATGGCAGAGGTGTGGGCTCTGTAGCTCTGTATGAAATAGAAGTGTTTGGCTTTCTCATGAGTGAGTTTTAGTTACTAGTGTATCTAGGCCATAAAAAATTAATCCTGGGAGGTCTTAATAGTAGTTTATTTGACATAATAGAAAAAGATAAAAATGGTTCTGCTTAACTTGTGCTTTTAAAGAAAAATTCCAGGAAGTTATTCTTAGTGGTAAAATTTACACTTCCAGGAAAAAAAAATAAGAACTTGTAATTCTATACTTTGTCTTGTTGCAAGTAGCTAAGTTTGGTAAGCGGCACTAGCAAGCTAAGATGCTCTCATGGTTGACCTCTAAGGGCATGGGCAACCTACTGGGGACTTGGACTGAAAGCCTGTAAAGCAACAGTGGACTTCCACTTGCCAAGTGTGTAGAATCATTGCTTATGTCTTAGCGAGGAATTGGAGTCAAAGAATTCCCAAGGCTTCTCTCCTGGTCAGTGACACTCTTATTTCCCAAATGGCCAGTCAGGGAGCATCTCGTGTTGTGCCCTGGCCTTAATGTAGGACAAACACCATTTCTCAAAGCTGTCCCTGGCAGTCAGGCTGTCCCTGGTAGTCAGGCTGGCCCCTGGTAGGCAGGCTGGTCCCTGGTAGGCAGGCTGGCCCCTGGTAGGCAGGCTGGTCCCTGGTAGGCAGGCTGGCCCCTGGCAGTCAGGCTGGTCCCTGGCAGTCAGGCTGGTCCCTGGTAGGCAGGCTGGTCCCTGGTAGTCAGGCTGGTCCCTGGTAGTCAGGCTGGCCCCTGGTAGTCAGGCTGGCCCCTGGTAGTCAGGCTGGTCCCTGGTAGTCAGGCTGGCCCCTGGTAGTCAGGCTGGTCCCTGGTAGTCAGGCTAGCATCTTAATTAGCTTATGGCCCACACTTGCCGCTCTCTCCCATTTGCTTCACCAACCAAGGGTCCCCTGGTTGTGCCCTCATTTGTGCAAAAAGCACTCGGATACACTGTACAACTGATGCCCATGATAGAATAACAGGATGCTTTTTTTGTTTGCTTGACTGGTGTTGCTATTAAACAAAAGGTCTCTCTTACTCTAGAAACAAAACACAGGACTGAGTATAGTAAGTTGAGCAACTTAACAACTATTCAACATCACCACTATTCAGTTGGTTTGATCTACACATAGGATAATTTATACATAGAAATAATATTTTTCTTTCAATTTTATTTTATTCGTTATGTAAATAATTTATTCAGATCGCATTCTGATTGTTATCCCCTCACTTGTATCTTCCTGTTCCTCCCTCTCGCCTTCTTTTATCCTATTCCCCTCCCCTAGGCCTGTGACAGAAGGGTATAACCAGAAAAGCCAGTTTTACAGATTGTTATGAAAACTAAATGATAACCAAGTAAATAATCATGAACCATTTTACATAAGCAAAGGTGATCCAAGGCCTCCTCTTCTAGGTATGCTGGCGCATGCCTAAATAAAACAAAGACATTCTCTTCCTCCGCAAAGGGCTGCTCACTAAATGGATACAAGAAATGACATGTGAAGGTTTGACTAGGCTGATATTCAGTGGTATAAATTTACTACAGGTAGCCAAACTGGGAGAGAGGGTTTGTCAATAGAGAGCCTGCCAATGAGATCCATTAAGCGTGCATACTATTATCTTAACATTTAAGAAAACTCTGATGTTCTGGCGGAGGTAGAAAAAAAGAGCAGAGTTTCAGGAATGGCTCCCCTTGGACGTATGACGGAATATGACGCGGCATGCCCAGACAGGTGAAACAAATGGGGGAACTGTCAATAAACAGAAAGGTGGCTGCTTGAAAATAAAAGGTAAAATGTAATGAGTTCTGTCCTCACAGAAGAAAACAGATATCTGATCTTCTTGGCTTTGCTTCAAGTGACTAAAGTTTGATGTCTGCACAGAAAACGCTAACTTGCTCCGAGGAGATTAGAACATTCTGGCCCATGAAATAGCTAGACACAGCGCCGTAAAGAAAACCACAAACAGCAGTGAACGCAGACGCCACTGCCACTGCTCTTCCCAGAAGGCAACTGTAGTCGGGAGAGTGTTTTTGCTGTCTTGGGTGGGTTTGTGACTTTGTGTCACCATGATGTAGGACAGAGTGAATGTGCTGTAAACTGTAAAAATAAAACGTTCATTCCACGGCCCTCCGTTCATACACCGCTGGGCCCACAGCTGCGGATACTCCACGACATGTTTCAGATGACCCTACCCGTGAACAGGAAGCAAGAATGAAAGGGCCTGTGAAAACTAGCCAGTTAGTATCCTAGACACAATAAACCTTCAGCAGCAGGAATGTCCCAAGGCTTGGAGCCACAGGAGTGGAAGACTTCCAAGAGGTGACACTCCCAATATTCCTTTCCTCAGGAATCTCATCTGGCATCAACTTGCCTTTGTTGGCAAGTGTAGGAGCTACCTGTGTATGTGTGTGTGTGGGGGGGGGTCGCGGAACAGAGCAGTACTTAAGCAGCGCTTTCTGTGAGCTAGTACCTCATTGGACACACATTTTATAACTGTGGGAAGTGCGGCTCAGTTAAGGGACACAAGTTATACAAGATCATGCTGCAGAAGCAACAGAGGCGGCTGTTTTACCACTATATTACATCGCATCACATACATACACTACACACATTGCCTTCTTTGTGCAAGCTCTCTCTCTCTCTCTCTCTCTCTCTCTCTCTCTCTCTCTCTCTCTCTCTCTCTCTGTGTGTGTGTGTGTGTGTGTGTGTGTGTGTGTGTGTGTGTGTTCATGATTTCATATTAGTGACTACATTCAGCTTGTCTTTGAATTAATCTGGTCTTTCCCCAAGCCCTTTTCTCCAGTTCATAGACTATAAAGGCAAGTGGTGTTATTTTTGGGGGGCCTCTATTTGACTTTAACTTTGACAACTCGTTCTCTTTGGGAAAAGTAAAAGATCTGCTTAAGCCAGTAGATCAATTGCCTTTAGAAACAACATTTTGTTCTGCCTGTTGCCCGTGGCCAAATTATCCAACAGTGGGTTCAAAAGAATGAGCCACTAATCTGCTGAAATTTTGTCGAATTGTTGAAATGACACCCATGATAATATTAACTCAACACATCCTGCGTGCTCAGAGCACTTCAGAGAGCACTACAGGGAGCACGGTGCGTGCTTTCTGGGTTGTCTTATTACTATCTCACAGTAGAAGATAACTATTGATTGTTCCCATTAATACAGGGGGAAAGGGAGACATCAGAGCATGCTGTCCATCTGGAATTGATCTGAATTTGATTGTCTCGTGACATGTCATCAGCCTTTAACTGAAATCAAATTGTTTCTGCTGCGTTTTATAACCAGCTACACTTTTCATGTGAAAAACACAAGTTTCAGCAAATTTAAGTCATGGTTGGTAACTCATGGAGAAATGAGCAGGATTAAGGGCTTCTAGAAGGCACTGGGATATGGGGTAAAGCGCAGGAGCTGTCATGTCAGACCTGCACAGGGCCTTGGCTCTGAACTGTGGCATTATGCCATGGCTTCTGTAGAAGCAGCGAGTGTGTATTTCATGGCTGCTCCTAATCCAGGAGTATTGTTTTTAAATGACATGTATTATCTGTATTATACGTATTATCTGTAGGCCCGGCTAGTAATCAGTTAAAACACAGACACTTGTTATATTTTAATAAGCCTTAGTTAACCTGGGCAGGGCAGATGTTAATCTTTTAAACTACCTCCCATAGTGGGGCAGGCATGGGATCCCTGACTCAGTCCCATGCCAACTGCTTCCAATAACTTCTATCAAGCTCCCTCCCATCCGTAGTCCCATACACGTGCTCATGTTCTTTATCTGGGCCAGATTCTCCATCCATGCCGCTGGCCATGCGCTTCTCCTCCAGCTAACCCATGGCGGCCTTCCTCTCTTCACTTCAGGTCTCTCTCCTTCTTCTCGTGGCGGTCTTTCTTCTTCTCAGACAGGAGTCTGTGTCCTGGACTCAGAGACTACAGGAAGAGCTGAGGTCCGTCTCCTGGCACTTGCAATTCAGGTCTCTGGTCAGAACCCAAGAAGTGAAGGAACAGAGAGAAAACAAACCGTGGCATAGGACATCCTGCCGCTACCCAGGGGGCTGGTCGGCTTTCTGGCCTCCTGCCAGCCCTGACTCAGGGTGCAACAACGAGGAACTGAGTCACCTTTCTTCTGCCTGAAACTCTTACCGAAGCGCCTGTTGATAATAAGTATCCTTACCCCTACCATCATCCCAAACGCTCCTCCAGGTCTGTGCTACTGGTATTACCCAGAGTAGAGAGAGGGAAACAGACTTGAGGAAACCAAATCCTGAGGTCCCATGGGTGAACAGGTGGCAAAACTCAGTTTCGTCAAGGAACCATGTATAATGGGTTGGATACTCTCATCTTCTCACTCCCTTCCTGTATCATTTCAGGTTTGTCACCTCGGCCTGTTTTTCTCCCTTCCTTTTCTAAACCTCCTCTTTTAGCGGACTTTACCAGCGTTGTATGAGAGAAATATTTAGGGAAAGCAATCGAGTGACTCTGGCTGGAGGAATACTCATTAAAACTAGATTATACTGAAGATTAATTAGCACAAAGAAATGAGCACATTGTGACAAGCCGTAATCAGAGCAGCCGGGAAGCCAAGTGAGAGCATTGGATGAAGATTATCAGATAAAGCAGTGATGCTTGTAGTAAGACCTCAGATCCCCCACACACCTGGTGTCCTTGGGAAAGCCGAGAAGTGACTTACAAAGGAGTCTCACCAAGGTCTAAGATGTGATCTGTCAAGGAAGCAAACACATTGCTTCTCTTCCCTTTTGCTCAGGAAAACGCGTAATGCAGAACATTCCTTTGATGTCTATAAACCCCTTCCTTCCTTTTCTTTCTCCTTGCACCCCCCCTCTCCCTCTCTCCAGCACTGTTTTTTTTTCTCTCCCTCTCGTCCCTATACTAGTGGTTGAGCTCAGAGCTTTACTCAGGCCGGCCAAGCTTTCTGCCACTGCGCTATCTCTCCAGCCCTCTTGCGATTTTTTTGAGACAAAGTCTCCTTGAGTGCCCCAGGTTAGCCTTGATTTCATTTTTGTACCCCGGGCAGGCCTTGAGCTAGAAATCCTCCTGCCTCAGCCTGTGGGAAGGATTGTAAGCTTTATCCAGGTGAAAGCGCTTGGAAACACCACGGATACCCCCCAGTGAGATTGACATTGTGAGAGACTTGAATGGAGCCATCCTGGCTCTGGAATTCAGAAAAAGGAGCGGGCTATTGTGTTTCTCATCGAATGTCTGTCCATGGGAGGAGGGAGCCAGAGAGGCTGCAGGTTTTGGAGTACGATCCATCCATCGCAAGTGGATTGAGGAGACGACCAGCTTACAGGCCAGACCAGCGTGCAGGCCAGAGACCCCCGGGGATCCATCCCATGGAACAGATACTGGAAGGTTTATTCTTGTTTTCCTTTAATTCTTTTTCCCTCTTGTATAGAATAGTTAGATTGTATAATAAAGTCTAATTGTTAAGAAACAGAGCCAACACAGCCCCGCCCAGAGTTCTCTTATTTCTTCTTTCAAGGTATTGGTTTTTTTTTTCACATTTAAGTACAAGTGGATTTTTTTTTGTATGGCACATAGACAAGAGGGAATCCCATTCCTTCAGCATCCTTCCCTTAGCTCCATCCTTGCTTAGGTACCTTAGGCTTCTTACTGCAGTGGTTCCTCTCCAGGAGGACAGTGATGGGGTTTCAGGCCCTTTCAGCACTCTGTTCTGTCTTTTGTCATCCTTTTTCCTGTGTCATGCATACGGAGTCTTCCTAATTTACTGTGGCTTTGTAGGAAGCTTCCAATTCTGCTGTGCAAGGCCTCCGTGCTTCTGCTTGGTTCTGAATTATTTTCTTGACTAACCTAGCTTCCTGATACGTCCAAAGCAATTTTAGAGTTATTTAATCAGTGATCGCAAATGCACTTAGTGAGCCTGTAAACGGGAGTGGAGTGTTGCTTCCCACTTTTTGGTGTCTTCCCGTTTATTTAGCTCCCACTCTCTCTGCAGTGGCATGGATTTCTTGGTTTCAAGGTTTTGCACATCTTAGATCTAGTATGAGACAATTGAATTTTTTCTTGATATTATTTGTACTTAACTACTTTCAACTTTCTACAAATACATACAAACACAGTTGGGTTTTCTATGTTAACCTACCATCCTACAACTTTAGTAGATTCATTTAGTAATAGGTACAGTCTGTCTGTACTTAAACAAGTTACTTGTTTGTAGCCATATACATCCGTCTCTTTCTCTGTCTATTGTATGGACCTTTTTATTCTTTTCTCCTGAATGTTAACAGTGAAAAACACATTGGCTCTAAAATCATTGTATGCCTAACAATATTCTTAATAATATGTAATAATATAGTAGCTTTTCATTATGCCGCTGTATTGGTTACATAATATATTTTACAATTCTTTCGTATACAGTGACATAAATCATACCCTATAACCTTCAACATGCTTAGCCAAGTGTCTGGTAACTCTGGCCTTGTTAGGACAAGTCAGGAACACTCTTATGTCTTCCACTTGTGAAGTTTATGCAAGAATAGTTTCACTTCAACCTTAAATACTTGCAAGGACGCCTAAGTCATTAGGGCCTAAAGAATTCTCTTAACTGCACTTTTTCTTTTCTTCGTTTATAATTGTTGTATTCCTGTCAAATTTCTCAAGAAATGCCCTCTCTTTTTCTTATGATATTTTCTTCCTTAAGTATCTGTGAGGAAATATATTTTGTTTGACATTAATATAGTCATTCAGCTTTTCTTCATTAACATTGGCATGATATGTGGGTTTTTTCCCTGTGCCCTCTTTTAACTTTCTGGCTTATTTATGTTTACTGCGTGTCTCTTGTAAACAGAACATAGTGTGCCTTTTATTATCTAGCTTGGGAATTTGCTTGTGTTCGTGGCATGAAGACCATTTATATTTAGTGTAATTTCTGATGCAGCTGGGTTAACTGTTATGCTGCTGCTCTCTGATTCTATTCATTCTGCGCGTCTTCTCTTCATTTAACACTGGATTATCGATGGCCCCAGGTTTCTACATTGATATCACACACGCGGCTTTTAATGGCTTCATTATAGACCGTCGTTCTGACATTTCAAAACTCACTGAACCACTGATCAACATTTCATTCCCCCAGTTGTTTGGCTATTACGGACAACGCTGCACCGGGCATCTTGCATCCATTACTTTTCCTTTTATGTGTTATTTCATTAGGGAAACCCTCCAATGGAAGAATCATTGATTAAAGGTAGAAACGTCTTTATAATTCTTGATAGAATTTGTAACTTTGTCTTCCTCCCGAAGAGCTGTTCCAATTCAAGAGGTTATCAGCAGTCTGTGGCTCCTCCGATGGTGTTCATTGCAGCCTTGCTAGGCTTGTATTCTCCCTGTTTAATAAAAGGAAGTTTCACAGAAAAAAAAAAACATCAAGTAGGCAACAGAATTGTGATTATCAGTGTCATTGCTGTGAGAGAACAAACAGATAAAAATGTGCTTGTGAGTGAGCTCTTTGCAGCTATGAGCCGAACTAAATCTCCAACATGCTCCCCTCTGCTCTTCACACACTTGTGTCTTGCTGCTGAGTGCTTGTGAGTAAACCGCCGACTGCATATTCATCGCATAATATGGGGACAGGCATATTTATGTCATTTGGTTCTAATAAAGGTATAACACATGGATAAGACCAGGAATTAAAGAAACAGAGGGAGCGCAAGGAGAGGAAGAGATCTTGGAAATGTTGATAAAATTATGGAAATTGCACATTTCTAAATTAACTGAGAGCCTCTTCACTAATAATATCAAACTAGGATGGTGTCACTCGGCGATGTGCATCTTTCTCTGATGAGCTGTGTAGCACAGGTAAGGGAACTCTGCAACTGGCACTCACTGGGCAGAGCGCGCAAGCAGGCGCTGCTTTGGCTGAGCACAGCAGCCCTGAGCAACAAGTTTTCCTTCTTCTATAGGAATCCGTGCTAGGATTTCCCCAGGTGAATGATTTACCTGAGGTCACTCAGCCCATAATAAGCAGAGCAGTGACTCAGCAGTGACAACATACATCTTGTTTCATGAACTGGTGCCCTTTCTACTCCGAATAAGGATTGCTTTCAACAACTCTTACTATACTCTTTATCCACTACTGGCATATTAGGGAAAAAACTAATTTTAAAAAAGGTCATATTGAAGATGAAGACTTTCCAAAGAATTCAACCAAGAGATTTGTCCCAGGGTGCAAGATCTAAACCGGCATAAAATTCAAGAGGTTCTAGCAGTAAAAACAGTACAGAAATACAGTAAAATAAAATTTGTAGCTGGGTGTGGTCACACATGCCTTTAGTCCCAGCATTTGGGGGTTAGGGGTGGGGTGGGGGCGGGGCAGAGGCAGAGGCAGGTGAAGTTCTGTGAGTTCCAGGCCAGCCTGGTCTACAAAGCACGTCAAGGACAGCCAGGAATACACAGAGAAAGAAACCTTGTCTTGAAAAATCAAAATAAATGTGTTTATGTGTGCATGCATGTATATGTGTTCGTATCTGTATCTGTATCTATAGATTTATATTTTTGTCTGGATATTACAGCTCTGTGATCTGGATGTGCACATTTAGAGTAACTGGAAAATAAAAACAAACAAAAATTTCCAGGTCGACAATGAAGCCACTGTTTAGCTCATACGCCACACATTTGTTGGTATGTTAGTGAGTTCCCATTTCTGTGACAAAATATCTGAAGTAAACAAGCTGCACCAAGAAAGACTGATTTTACCTCATGGTTTCAGAGTTTTTGCTCATAGTTGCCTGGTCACCTTGCTTTTAAGCCTGTGCCAAGGAGGGAACATGGTGGAAGGTCAACATGAGACTGCCTATCTCATGGCATCCAAAAAGTCTCTCTCTCTCTCTCTCTCTCTCTCTCTCTCTCTCTCTCTCTCTCTCTCTCTCTCTCTCTCTCTCTCTCGGTTTGAATAGCATGGCCCCTATAGACTCACATGTTTGAGTGCTTGGCCCATGTGGAGTGGCACTATTAGGAGGTGTGGCCTTGTTGATGTAGGTGTGGTCTTGTTGGAGGAAGTGTATCACTGTGGAGGCGGGCTTTGTGGTCTCCTATACTCAAGGTGTGCCCAATGTATCCTGCTGCCTGTGGAGCAAGATGTAGAACTTTCAGCTACTTCTCCAGTGCTATGCCTTCCTGCATACCTCCATGTTT
This sequence comes from Acomys minous, assembly GCF_964271855.1. NCBI lineage: Eukaryota > Metazoa > Chordata > Mammalia > Rodentia > Muridae > Acomys > Acomys minous. Next base: position 62,117,060 of record NC_140492.1, read on the forward strand.
CCCGCCATGACACTAATGGATTAAAGGTCAGAAACTGTAAGCCAGCCCCAGTTAAATGTTTTTCTTTATAAGAGTTGCTATGGTAGTGGGTTTTTTTTTCATAGCAATAAAATCCTAAGACGCTCTTCTACAAAATACACCATTCAATGGCCTAACCTCTACTGACCCACCTCCTCTAACTGGGCCCTACTTTCCAACATCCCGTTCAGCTAAGAACTCACCAATAGATCAATCAATTGATGAAGTTAGACATCCATGACCCAATCACCTGTCAATAGTGCTACAGAGAGTAAAGTCATCAACACATGACCATTCCCTAAAGGGGGACACTTCACATCGCAACCATAATAATTGGTATCCACCATGCAGTTCAAATTACTCGAAAAGTTTGTTTTGGGGAAATGTATAAAACAATATTGTGAATTCTCACTGAAGAGGATAGAGACTAAAGTTTGCTTTTAAATCACCGAAGTTATTTCCTTTAAAAGAAGCCTCAAATCCATTTAATTTATGACAAGTATTAGCTAACCTATTATTAGAAATACAGATATCTCAGTATGCTATTCTTTTTTTAAAAATCCTTCTCTCATATATTACATCCTTACCACAGTTTCCCCTCCCTGCAGTGCCTCCTCCCACCTTCCCTCTCTTCCAGATCTCCTCCTCCTCCGTTTCCCTTCAGAAAAGAGCAGCCTGCTCGGAGACATCAGTCAAACATAGCATATCAACTCCCTCATTATTAAGTCTGGACAGGCAACAGGTAGGAGGAAAGGCAAAAGAGTCAGAGACAGCCCCCCACAACTGTCAGGAGTCCCACAGAAGACCAAGCTTAAGTTACACAATCACAACACATCTGCAGAGGGCCCAGGCCTGACTCATGAGGGCCCCCTCATTGTCTGTTCCATCTCTGTGAGGCCTTCTGAGCTCAGGCTAGTTGACTCTGTGGGTTTTCTTGTGATGTTCTTGATTCCTCTTCCTCCTATTTTCATCCCCCCACTCCTCTGTCTCCTACTATACCCCCCTTCTGAGGAATTCTTTGAGCTCTATCTGATGTGTGGCTGTGGCTCTCTGCGTTAGTTATTGGATGAAGCCTCTGTGGTGACAATTATGCTAGGCTATGGTCTACAAGTTTAGTAGAGTATCGTTAGGAGTCATTTCATTGGCTTTTTTTTTCTTACTGGTTGTGTTTGGTTCTATCCTAGGTCTCTGTGCTATCCAGACTCTAGTTCCTGGTCCTCCAGGCAGTGTCAGGGGAGGGCTCCCTCTCACGGTGTAGATCTCAAGTTGAAACAGTCAAGGCTTGGCCACTCCCACCACTTCTGCTCCACAGTTATCCCAGCATATCTTTCAAGCAGGACAAATCATAGGTAAAAGGTTTTGTGGCTGGGTTAGTGCCCCAGTCCCTCTACCGGAAGCCTTGCCTGGTTACAGAAGATGGCCAGTTCAAGCCATCCTCCATTATTAGAAGTTTTAGCTAGGGTCACCCTCCTGGGAGTTTTCATTGCACTAGGTTTCTACCTCACACCCAAAATGTCCCCTGGTTCCAGAGATTTCTCCCAGTACTCTCTACCTCTCTCCTTTGCCAACTTGATTCCATTTGTTCCTGTCCCCGCCTGCCCCCACTACACCTCAAGTATCTATTCTGGCATGCAGCCAGTACACCAAGGATAAAGGATTTGTGGCTGGTTTGGTGTTTATGTTTCTCCTTTGAGAGGAAGATGTATACCTTCCTGTACCGAGAACACTGGAACATAAAGGTAAAGGCTCTATGTAGGCACCACGTCGACAGCTCCATATTCACTGTGTTATGTAGGTGTTGTCTTCAGCACTGGGGTCTTGCTGTCACTTTGAGGAGAGCAACCTATAGCCTTGGCAATGCCTGAGTTGTTTAAGGATTCATGTGAGGCCCCTTTGGCCAGCAATTCGATTAGATGGAACAGTCCCAGTACTGAAAGCTTTATTTGGTGACAGGGGACGGCCAGTTGGGACTCTGTCTTCCCCATTATTTGGCTGTCTCATTTAGATTACCTTCACATAAGTGTATTTTTAAGAAGTTTATACTATATTAGGTTTCTATACTACCCCTCAAATGACCCTTCATTTTAGCTGCTTCCCCCTGTTGTTCTTCCCACAAACCCCTCTCCTCCCCCTCTCCTGACTCTATCTTTCCATTATACCCCCCTCTCCATCCCTAAGTATCTATTCTCTTTCCCTTTCCTAGTGAGATCTATCTGTTCTTTCACTAGTCCAGAGGTCCTCAACCTTCCTAATGCTGAGACCCCTTTATTACAGTTTCTTATGTTGGGGTGATCCACAATCATAAAAGTATTTCATTGCTACTTCATAACTGTAATTTTGCTACTGTTATGGATCCTAATGTAAATATCTGATGTGCAGGAATCTGATATGCAACCCACTTGAAAGGGGTTGCAGCCCACAAGTTGAGAACTACTGCCTCAGTCTCTTACTCTATATTTATTCTCTGTGCTTCTACAGGCTGTAGCTTGGTTATCATTGACTTCAGAGCTAATATCCACATATAAGCAAATATGTACCACATTTGTGTTTCTGAGTCTGGGCTGCCTTGCTCAGGATGCTCTTTTTTCTAGATTCATACATTTGCTTGCAAATTTCATCATGTCATTTTCCTTAATGGATGAATGGTATTCCATTGTGCAAATGTAGCACATTTTATTCATCCATTCTTCTGCTGAGAGACAGTTTTTTTCCTAATTTCTGGATGCTATGAATAGAGCAGTAAGGACCATGATTGAACAAGTGTCTCTGTGATAGGATGGTGCATCCTTCAGGTAAATGCCCAACAGAGTTTGATTTTTACCATCTTCCTTAGGACACACCACACTGATTTCCGTAGTTGTACACGTTTGCACCCCCACCAGCTGTAGATGACTGTTCCTCTTACTCCACATCCTTGCCAGGAAGAGTTGTCAGTTGATCTGATAGGTATAAGATAAAAATCTCAAAGTAGTTCCGATTTGCATTTCCCTTATGGCTAAAGATGTTGAACATTTCTGTATGAGTTACTCAGCCTTTGCAGTTTCCTCTTCTGAGAATTCTCCGTTTAAATCTGTACCCCATTTGTAGTTGGGATGTTTGTTTCCTTAGTATCTAGTTTCTTGAGTTCTCTATATATTTTGGACATTAGACCTGTAGTGGATGTGTAGTTGGTGAAAATCTCTTCCTGTTCCTTTGGCTGCTGCGTTGCCTGAATGACAGTGTCCTTTGTCGTTTGGAAGCTTTTCAGTTTCATGAGTAACCAACAAATAACTGATTTGCCTCAAGACCCACTCCACAAGCTGGAACCCACACCACCCTAATTGCTTGAGCAACAAAGAACCTGAGACCAGATAGTCCAGGATCTACGGTAAAACCAAATAATACTTGTTTTTTTTAAAAAGGGAGGAAAATGTAGCAATAAAATTACTCCCAAATGGTATTCTGTTATAGCTCAGTGCCTTACTCACCCATCATCAGAGAAGCTTCCTCCTGCCACAGAGGTGAACAAATATAGAGACGCAAAGCTGGACATTTTGCAAAGAGTGAGAGATCTTGGAGCACTCAGCCCTAAGTAGCATGTCTCCACCAAATCTTTTCCCTTAGAGTTCAGGGAACCCTATGGAAGAGGAGGCGGAAGAGTGTAGGAGCCAGAGTGGACAGAGGTCACCAGGTAACAAGACCCTGTAAATCAGTGGTTCTCACCTCTCCTAATGATGCGGTCACTTAATACAGTTTCTCATGTTGTGGTGACCTCCAACTATACAATGTTTTTGTTGCTACTTCATAACTGTAATTTTACTGCTGTTATGAATTGTAATGTAAATATCTGTTTTTCCCCGTGCGTCACGGCTCATGCCTTTGATTCCAGCACTTGGGAGGCAGAGGCAGGCAGATCACTGTGAGTTCAAGGCCAGCCTGGTCTACAGAGCAAGTCCAGAATAGCCAATGCTACATACACAGAGAAACCCTGTCTTGAAACCCCCGCCCTTCAAAACCAAAACAACAACAACAACAACCCCCCCCCAATATCTGTTTTTCGATGGTTGTAGGCCACTCCCGTGTAAGGGTCATTTGACCGCCAAAGGGATCATGACCCACAGGTTGAGAACCACAGTGTTAAATCAACATGAATAAAGTTTATATGAACTTACAGAGACTGAAGCACTGGGCCTGCACGGGTCTGCATCAGGTTTTCTGGATATATAGTATGGCTTCCAGTTGAGTGTTCTTATGGGGTTCCTGAGTGTGCAAATGAGTGAGTGGTCTCTGATTCTTGTGTTTTCTCTTGGGTTCTTTTCCTTCTGTTGGCTTGTCTTTTCCAACTTGGCATGACAGCTTTTGTTTCATCTTATTAGATTTTATTTTGCTGTAGTTAAAAAAAAATGAATGACTGAATGAGTGAATGAATAAAAAAACTAGCCACTAGGGTAAAGGTTAACAACTCAATTGTCACTGGGAAGTGAAAATTCAGATTTCTCCAGTAGAATGACAATAGGCATATCAGTCACTGCAGGGCCAGTGCTTGTGTTCAGGAGGAGTTGGCCAATGTATAATGGAATCCACAGATTTTTTGTATGCTTTTATTTGGTTACAGTTTGGTGGTTTTTTGTTTGTTTGTTTGTTTTGTAGAGGGGATGGTTTTATTTTCTTTTCTTGGATTTGTTGTTGTATTGGGTTTTTGTTTTTTTGGAAAGAACTTAAAGTTGGCTGGGTCAGGAGTGGCAGAGGATCTGGAAGGACTGGGGGAAGGGAAGAATACAATCAATATATATATATATATTTATTTTTTAAATAATAAAGTAAGAGCAATTGATCATTTGAGAGCCCTTAATATCTGCACATATTCCATTAATTGACATTGTTTTGATTTAGAAAACAATACATGTATTCATACTTTCAATCATATTCAGTTATTATTATAACCAAATGTGAATACAGATAAAGCTAGCAAAGTGTGGATCGTGTCTGCTACAATCCTATCATTTTCTTGGATTGATTTTTATTAACCACTTTTTAAATACCTAGAGAAAATACATCTGCTTCAAAGCATGGGGCATGTTGCAAACACTTGAGATGCCTCTTACGGATGCCTAGAACTGGGTAGGTCTTCCTTTTCCTTCCTGTGTAATGTTTCATTTGACGTGACAGGGAAGCAGGACGTGTTGCGCTTCTCTTTCCTTTTGTCATCTAATAGCCCTGCATCTAATGCATGTGTTCTTCAAAGGAAGATGATGTTCATGTGAATACTGGAACACGGGATGCTCTATTTATCATGCAGGAGGTGTTTGGCTACCATACCCAGAATCTGCGGAGAGCCCTGTGCCTTGTCATCGTCATCCTGACTCTTGGGGCCCTTCAGCTGATGTTCTACTGGAGACCTGAGTGGTGGGTGTGGACCACCTGCATCCCCTGCCCCTTGCAAGAGGCAGACACAGTTTTGCTGAGGACAACAGTGCGTATCTCTTTGTTATCCATTTCAAATTCCGTGATCATCACAGAGAGACAGAGACGGCAAGTTCTCACTCACATGTGGAAGCTGTGAAGCTGACCCTATAGAATGGTGGTTACCAGGGTCTGAGAGTGGGAAGGAGAGAGAGAGAGAGAGAGAGAGAGAGAGAGAGAGAGAGAGAGAGAGAGAGAGAGAGAGAGAAATGGTTAGTAGGTACGAGGCTACAGTTGAATCAGGGATACCTGCTTATATCCTATGACATGCTACGATAACAGGACAGACAGAAAAATTTAAAAATAAGCAGTGGAGAAGGTTTTCAATGTTCCTAACACAAATAAATGATCAATTTCTGAAGTGGTTGAGAGGCCAATTGCCCCAGTCTGATCATTATACATAGTACATGTGTGCGTACAATCAGAACACACTCTGTTGTGGTGGGATTGCTCCTGGGGACACATGAATGATTGTCTAGTCATTCACAACAGGCCACAGAAATGATTTCACCCAAGTCTAGCTGACTGAATCAGTCCTTTTATTCAAATTGTATTATATGCTATTTACATATGGAATAATGATATACATATATGAACATACAGTTTTGTGTGTATGTATATTACTTATTTGTGTAATGTATGTATATATAAGTAATATATAAGTATATATATGTAAGTAATACATGTGTGTGACTTAGAGAAAGCTGAAAAGCCTGAACACTGAAAATCCTACCCCATTCCTAGAGCTCTTTGCTTCATCTGCAAGCAAGTAGGCAGGTTGGAGAGTCTTCTCTTTCAGAAAGTTGTCCCTGCTTCTATAGCCAGTGGGAGGGGCCGCTGGAATCTCGTAAGTTTCAGGAATGTCCTCAGACTTGTCAGTTTTGTTTCTTTCCTAAGTTTTCAAAGAGGGAATGTTTCAGCTCCAAGGAAATTGCCTTATAGGACACATAAATAAATACATGCAAGTTCTATATGTCAACTAAAAATTCAAATATGACTTTTAAAGAAAAGCACTATGGTCATGTCATCTGCACTGCATCTGTGGGCTAGCAGTGACCAGTCAATGTTCCAGAGGGAGGAGCTCAACTCTTTGAACATAGATCAGAACAAGAGGAGGAAAAACTGTCTCTGCAAGCTGCGTGTTATCTCTTGCCTAGCCCAGTAATGCTGTGGCTTCTTTCACTTCAGCCAGGGGGAGTCTCTGTATTTCAGACTGATAGATATTGCTCTTTGTCATTACATAGCAGTGGCTGTCATTGCTACAGCTCTCAGAGATCCCACAACAGGGAAACATTCGATTTTCCAAAATACATGCTTTGGAGTATACTAGACAATGTAAGCTTGTAGATGTTATTTAAAAGTAGCTAGAGCTTGGTGCAGTGGTACACACCTATGATCCCAGCCCTCGGGAAGCTGAGGCAGGCTAACCAAAAAAAAAAAAAAACCTAGGCCAGTTCACAATGAATTCCTCTCTCTCAAATAATAATATTGATAATAATAATAATAATAATAATAATAATAATAATAATAATAATAATAAAAAGAAATAGAATTATCTGGGAAATTTTCTAGAAATAATGTTTTTCTAGAAAGTTTTTCCCCATGTCTAGTATTTCCCAAAATTTTGTGCTTCTCAGAAGCCTCTGCCAGGCTCACTGAAACCCAGACTGCTGGCTCCACTACTTCAGTTTCTGACCACGTTGAGTCTAGAGTGGGGCTAAGAATTTGTACTCTGAGCAAGGTCTGAGATTGTGCCCTCGTTTGCTGACTTTTCAAGGATGAATTCCGAAGATACATGAGGAAAAAGGTCTTCTGCCTCCACTTATCCACACTGAAGTTCCCTGTAAGCAAGGACCCAGGGGACCCTCTGGTGGCTGACCGCCACTCCGTCATCAACCAAGCTGTTACGAAGCCAGAATTAAAAGTAAGAGGTCTTACGGGCGGTTGTGATGGTGCATCTGTGGAGACAAAGCAGAGTGTGCGTGCGTCGGTTGGTTAAAGCTCTGAGTAGATCGTTCTTGAACTGGGATGATAGTGAGGTGCGAGACCCACAGGGGAACCTGCATTGAACAATTCCCCCTTTGATGAGCTTTCCTCCTTCACATTTGCGCTTGCAGCTCCTATGCATCCAAGTGCAGAAAATCAGGTACGTGTGGGATTTCTTGGAGAAGCGGTTTCGGAAAGTTGGGTAAGTATTGCTTTTCTTCATCACTATCTCAGGACACATCCAAAGAACATGGGCTCAGTGGATGTTCTATACTGAAATTTGGGTCTATCCCAATTACATCCTAGGTTGCTGGAAGACGCTAACTCCTGCTTTGATATTCACCATACCTTTGGATCGGGCCTGACTAGTGAAGAACAAGAGGTCAGGTAGGATTAATGATGCTTACTGAGACGAAGCCTGCTGACATAAGTGGACCCACACTGACATGCTGCTGGCATGATGCTTTGTCAGCTTGCTCCCATTTGCTGCCATCAGAAAGACGTTTTTAACTCTCTTCTTCTTAGGCAAACCTATTAAAAGGACAGCAAAGGAGCAAACCAACCAAGTACAATGTGACCTTTTCTCTAGGCTTGTAGTCTAGGCATTATAATAATCACGAGCTAGTTCCTAAACATCAGCTTCTTAATCCCCCCAAATTGACTGAGACAATATTCAGACCGAGCTTTACTGTGAGCAAACAGATGTGGAGGTGAACGTTTTACCGCTTAGTTGCTTGTGTTATTTGAGGTTGTACATGCAGTACCTAGAATAGACCCAGACTCGTGACAGGAGTTCAACAGGTATTTGCAGAAGACACAAATAAATGATGGTATTTGTTGATTTATTATCTGTGTGTCTCTGATCTGCTAGGTACTTTTTCAAGGGACTGGTGATCTAAAGAGAAAGACATAATCATTGGGGTGTGTGTCTGTGTGTGTGTGTGTGTGTGAGAGAGAGAGAGAGAGAGAGAGAGACAGAGAGAGACAGAGAGAGAGAGAGAGAGAGAGAGAGAGAGAGAGAGAGAGAGAGAGAATAGGAAATGCTCATTTAATTTACTAACCAGAGGGGGAAAGTCCCTGCTTCCCTCAGCTCTTGTTTGAAATGGTCCATCCTGCTGAGTCCCAAAGGAAACAGCTAAATTCTTCTGATAATCTTACAAATCCCTTTAGTTTTCAGTCACTTTTAGGGACATTACTTACCTGACATCATTGTAATCAACCAGAAACATCAATTGTCAAGCTAAGAAGAAGCGTGTTGAATTACACTTCTCCTCCCACAGAGCTGAGAGTTCCATAGGAGTAAGGCAGTGCATACGAGGCAAAGGACTCTGCAGTGCTAGCCAGTTCCTCACACCATTTTCTTCACTGCATTTTGAAAGTTCACTTATGTTATGTGCTTAGATGTTGTAGTACAAGGGCTGCAAAGAGTGTGCAGAGGTCAGAAGACAGCTTGCAGGCTGCGGTTCTGTCCTTCTGTCCTTCTGTCCTTCTACCATGTGGGCCCCAGGAACCAAGCTCAGGCTAGCAGGCTTGGCATCAGGTGCCTTTTCCTGATGAATGGTCTTGCTGGTTTGCCTACCACCATCATCCTTATACGGAGTCTAAGAAGCTTGAAGTTTTGGTTTCAGTTTTTCCTCTGTGGAAATGAGGCAGGCATCTATACCAGAACAATATCTCAAAATGTCTTAGAAATATCATTACATAAGATTTCAGTTGCATGCGTGATACACTGGGATACAGAAAGTTTTCAAAGTCATTAAAAGGAGACTTGTTTCATAATACGTAGCTCAAGACATTTAGAGGATTGATCTAGAATATTCAAGAGATCTCAGTGATGGATGGATGGAGAGATATTCTCCACAAAACACCATTTCCACAGGAAAGATCCCCCATCAGTGTAGCCAGCTCACATTTGTCCTTATTTATCAAGTGCCAAGCTTTAATAAACATCATACATAATTAAATTTAAATATGGCCCACACAATAAAGAACTTGACAATCTAATAAGCAAGACAGAGTGCACTATCTCAAATATGAAGAATAGAGAAATAATCTCATAAGCAGAGGCATATTTTATGTTATAGACATGGCAGAGTGAAGGACAAAAAGACTCCATGCATGTGGTGCGTTTCCTTTTCATTTCGTAGAGTAAGCTGTGGGGGCGGGGAGGGGCACGCTTTCCAGAGAAATTAAAAGTGACTGATTTATTGGATGGCATGCGAATTCAATAACTGGCTCTGAGCTTGCCTTCATTACAAAACAAGATCTCACTACAAGAACAGAAGGAAAGAGGACATGCAGACATCTGACAAGAAGACACGCTACAGCATCTAAAAGTGCACTTCTCTGTGGGGTTCCTAGCAGTCTGGCACAGAGAAAGAGAGAGGATGTAGGGTGTTCACAGGCTTACCAGGCCACCAGGAGAGTAGATTTTAGCCAGGAGAGAAATCTCCAGAAGGCATAGTAAGATGAATAAGCCAAATTATCTCAGGCACTGGCTCGCTCCGAGTCTTACCTCTCACGGGCTAATCTCAGCTTTGCCTCATCATAGCCATTACGGACAGATTCATCTACAGCTCAGAGATTCCTTCGTGTCACAGGAATGGGGTCCTATGAAGCCAGCACACCATAGTCGGCCATGTTGGTGCACGTCTGTAATCCCAACACTCAAGGAGGCAGAGGCAGGTGCATTGCTGTGAGTTCCAGGCCAGTCTGGTCTACAAAGCGAGTCCAAGACAGCTAAGGCCACACAGAGAAACCATGTTTTGAAAAAAACAAATAAATAAAGAATTAAAAAAGAAACCAGAGCACTTACCTGATCCTCACTACCCTTTCTTATAGGACAGGGTTAGGGCACCCCTTCCCCTTTCTCACACAGCCTTTTCTGCTCCCCACCTTTTGTTTAGGCTTCTGAAAACAGAAAAATAACTGTTTGGCAGCACACTTGGGGTAGACTCGAGACAATCACCTCACTTGGGAAGAGAGCAAAGCTTTGGCAGCCAGTGTTTGCCCATCTCTATGGTGGGAACAGTCATCCCACAGCCAGTTCCTGTCATCAATGTGGCATCACCAAAGGAGAAGTTGGGGAGAGCCTCTTACTATTGGTTCTCTTCGGGGCCAAACTCAATTCTCAACTTGTCCCACCCTTCTGAGGAAAAGTAGGTGTGCTTGTTAGGAAGTATGGGAGATAGGCCGCCAAAAAGGTACATATGACACCAATGGAGGCTCCACCTAGGAGAAGGTATTTTATGAAAAAGATGGTGGCAGATGGAGGAGGGGAAAAAGGGAAGTCGGAAGTACCCTGGGACTTTGCTGTGGTTCTCCTCAGGTCTTGATGGGAGCAAAGCTTGAAAGAGAAATAGTGATTACTCTTAAGCCTTTGGAAAGTTGCAATCTGAGAAAATGGTCCAATCACAAACACACACTCAGCCTCCCAGGCTATCTTCCTAGAAGGAGCAGGTGATGGCTGGTCATAGAATGCGAGAGAAGCCTAACCCCTCCTCTAGAAGCTAAACACATGCTCTCAACTTCTAACACTGAACTACGAGTTAGTAAGTCATCTTAAAATCCTACCTACACCTCATTTAAAATACAATTTAATAAAATCAAATAAGTTGAGCTCAACATTCTCCTTTTAATAAGGTGGATTGCTCAGGCCCACAGCTTTGAGTGGCTGGGTCTATTGGACATGCAAAACCATCTAATTCCAATGCTTGTCTCTAAGCAAAGTCCTGTGGAGGCAGCAGTGAGTCTAGGTCCCGAGCTATGCAGGTAAAATGATGGAGATGATGACTACATCTGTCTGTGCCCCCACCACAACCCCTCACGCCTGCTCTGGTCCTGTTGCTTCTGGTCTCCTTCATCTATGGAATGCTCAGGCATTCTCCATCATCAGAGACACCTGGAAGCACCCCACTAGCTCATACTGCAATCTGAAAGCCTGTAAGAGGTGGCTTTCCCGCAACTATCTGGAAGCCTGTGACTTAGGAACGGAAGTGCATTTCACTAGAAAATGAACGGAGTGGACAGACCACAGATGAGGGCCAGGATGGAAAGGGGAATGATGGTTATTGAATGTCATTTAGAAGACATATAGATTCTTTATATCACTGCTTCCTTAACACACATGCAGATCTCTCCTAGGAAACAATCTCTCAATGCACAACCAAAGTGTTTAGCAACGGGGGATTTCTAAAACCAGCCGTTTATTGTTCTGAGTAATTATGTCCAAATCCCAGGTGCTGGATGTCATAGCCTGGGCATCTTAGACCTGCCTCCCTGCATAAAGCAGCAATTTCAAGGGAGTGAGTGACTGGCCAGCAGTATCACCTGGGAGACTTCTCAATTTGCTTTCCTATAGACATGAGCCATGTTGGGATCTTCTGCTTGGCCTTGTTTACCCAGGAAACTGTAGGACTCTCTTGCCAGAGATGCTCTCATGGGCTATCAGAATGGAAAGAGTGAGCAAAAGCAGAGTGCTGGGGTAATGTTTGAGAGATGTGCTAGTGGCCGTAGTACGTGCCTGCTTCCTCGTTAAGGATCCTGACTTCAGTCTACAGAGCCATGGGGCCCCACACAAAGCTCTCTAGCAATTCTTTGAGGAATGTACTGATGTTTTCATTTGAGTCAGTAGAGGAAAAACCAAACAAACTGAAAAGGGGAATGAATTATTCCTCAAAGAGAAATACGTTTGGTATTTCAGAATTCATACATTCCACGAGATCTGAATGTCTCAGAACTGGAGGGAGATCCCGTGTGAACTCAGAAGCTCAGACCACAGCCAGAGTGAAATTCCCTCCCTGAGTTCTCAGTTGTAGAGTTAGGCAAAATCCATCTTCTGAGAAGGGGCTGTCTGCGATCTCAGCTGTCTCTCCCCTAATAGATAGTGACAGACGTTAGGCAAACCTACTTAACTGTGTTTGGTCTCCACTGTTTGGTGAGGCCACACAGAATGATCTCAACCACATTTCCCTGCCATCTCTTCAGATCTTTAGCGGTGGAATATAATCTTTGCCCTTTCCCTGTGTGCCTTGGCTTCAAGGCTAATATTTCTTCTGGTTGCTCCGCTACTGTCAACATCCTTGAGGATTCTCTGGGGCTGGCTTTGAGATTGAGATGGGTACACAATCTCTGAACAAACTAGAATTTCTCTTGGCAAAAGAACAACAGACATGAAAAAACATCAAAGAACAGGCTGGCTGTGCTTTCATCACGGCCCAGAGGAGCACAAAGCACCATTCACCACCAGTGGTCAGTCCACATCATCCCATCCTTCACATCTCCTGGACCTGAGCTCTTCCCTCAATGGCCATTTCAGGGACCATCTATCTCATCAGACAAGGAGAGACAAAGAGTGGCAGGCCCCCAGTTTGCATTCTCACTTGGATTTCTGTGCGTCAGGGGTTTGAGCCTTGTCAGAGGAGAAAGCTCTCTAGGCATGGGCCCCGTGATGTTCATTAACTCCAACATTTTGGGGAACATTCTCTATGTCTAGCCCCCCAGAAAAGCAGATCTGAAAAAGCTCTCCTTCTGCTTTCAAAAATAGTTGATGGGATTTGAGGAGAAAAACATGTAAATATATGTTCTAATTCCATGAGGTAAGTGATGTTACTAAAAAAGAGAGTGTTGCTGAGGGAGAGAAACGATATTTAATTGTGTCAGACAGAGTCATACTTCAAAGACAGCTGCCATTTACCTGGGATTTGTCATGTCCTAGGCACACATTTTTTTTTCTTGACAGCTGTTTTGTATATTTATCTCACTAAGACATTGATTGCAATTTTAGTAGGCATATTTTTATCAAACTCATTTTTCAGATGAGGGAAGCAAGGTTTGTCCCCACCTCCAATTTGGGTATCCATTAATTTAAACAAATAATTCCTGACTGTGTTGCATGTATTAGTTAGGCTCTAATTTAGCTCTCCAGGATTATTAGTGTCCTTTAAAAGGTTATGCTATTATAATGGCAGAAACAGTCAATTAACAGATTGGAAAAAATAAGGTATGGGCTTAGTTGGTAAGGTGCTTGCCTTGTCGACAGGAAGACTTGGGTGTTATCTCTAGAACCCTTGTAAACACGCCTAAACACAGTGGTGTTTATTTGTAATCCCTGTGCTAGGGGGCGCTAGAGGCACTAACTGCGGTTTACTAGGCAGTCAGTTTAGCCTATATGGCATGCTCCATGAGAGGCTTGTCACAAAAAAAAAAAAAAAAATGGCAGCCTCTGAGGAAGGACATTAAAGCTTCCACATATACATGTGAATGTGCATATGCACCTGCCCACACATGTACACACATACATACAAAGAAGGCATATGTTCAGGTAATTGTATGTGCTCTAAAGAGAAATAAGGTAGGTAGGTTAAAGAAATTAAGGAGAGCTAGGATAGGATCCCCTGCCCTCTCAGTGCTAGGGAAGAAATCCAAGGTGTTGTGCATATTAGGTAAATGTTCTACCACGTCCTACACAAATGCTCTACCATGGAGCCATACCCCCAGGCCCAGAGGAGGGGCTATCTTAAATAGGACTGTTCAGGATGGCCTCAAGAAGAAAGCATTTTTTTTATAGACCTGAATGGAGCAAGGCATGCGAAGTCATGCAAAGATGCAAAGAAGCTTCTCTAGGTAGAAGGAGGAGGGAGGCTTAGCTGTGGGTGGAGCTAGGTCTATTTACCCTCACAGCTCTGAGATGCTCAGCCTAGTCCTCAGGCTTGGCTTTTAAGGGCTGAGTAGCATTTACAAGAGGAAGGCTTTGGGGAGAGCACAGCATGCAGAGGGGAGGAGGACAGAGCTCTAGATCCCAAAAGGGCCTGACAATTGGCCAATGACTGATCACGGTCACAGACTTGACAAAGTCTTTGGAGGTTCCGCAATGAAATTTAGGCTTCATGACTGCACACAGCTCTTTCTCTCTGCCTCTTCACCCCCGGAACCTCAGTGTTTCCCCACATTGTGGAGTTAGAAGATGTTGGTGTGAGTCATCTCTGGCGCTGGCAAGCAATAGTTAAGGTTGGTATAACATATTTAAAAGTCAGATGAATTTGAGGCCAGTTCTGTGCTATATGTTAGCAAGCAAGACCAAAGGCCCCTGGTGTAGGCTCTCCCATCTGGGAGAGTGATGTCACAGAGGCCATGGTTGGGAGTATGGCTCTAAGAACTCGGGGCAGCTTCTTCCTTTGCTCAAACTTCAGTTTTCTTTATAAATAGCGATAATATGAAATGTTTGTTAACATGATGTTCAAAAGCCCTGTAGTTGTAATTAATATTACAACCTTAGACTAAAAACCCACTGTGAACAATTTTTCCTGTGGGCAAGATTAACTCTTTGGAAATCTGTAGAATATTGTCAGGATCCAGTGAATCTTTTGTAAGAACTTTAAACATTCTAAGACACGACCCCAACATGAGGGCTCCTCTTTGTAGCAGACACAAGTGACAGATGTAGAGCATCTTCCTGGGAATTTGTTCTTTCTCTGGAGCATTGAATGGGTTCACATATGAAGGATCTGTTGTGGGAGATTCCTGAGTAAGACAGGCACCATCATTGATGTCTGGGATACATTGAATTCCTGATAAGTTTAGGAGTATCTTCAGACTTGTGTCTTTTTTTAACTGTTTTTAGGATGTAATCTAATTATTTTTTAAAATCCCTTTATAATTTCATTTTTACTGAGTTATATTAGAGACAGTTTAAAGCAGGAAGAAAACCCAACTTTCCTCACCATACATCAACTTTCATCTTTAAAATATGTTCTTTGTTACCAAGGCACAAGATGCCTAGAGGACAGAGAGGTGGGTGGCTTGTGGTCAACTTGCTTGTGCTCACTTGTCATTGGGCTTGTAGGCTGACACTAACAGATGGTCACTCTCCCACAGAAGGTTAGTGTGTGGGCCCAACGCTATTGAGGTGGAGATCCAGCCCATATGGAAGCTGCTTGTTAAACAGGTAACTAAATAATTTTTTTCCTTTTGGAGAAGAGAATCTATTTTTTTAAATTTCTTGGCCTCAGAGGGGTTGGGAATAAAATTTGCATCTCTCAGTGGGGATGTTATCTTTGTTTCACCTGACTGTTTCTTGATACTAGCCTATAATTTTTCTGTTTATTAATGTTACCTTTCAGTTTTATTTAATACTAGCATACACACACACACACACACACACACACACACATATGCACACGCTATATAAGGATTTCTGACCTATTTTTTCAATTGTTTGTCACATAATTAATTAATTGACTTCTTTATTTAGGTATTTGGAGGCAAAGTTTTGTGTGTGTGTGTGTGTGTGTGTGTGTGTGTGTGTGTGTGTGTGAAAGAGAGAGAGAGAGAGAGAGAGAGAGAGAGAGAGAGAGAGAGAGAGAGAGAGAACGCCTGTGTATGCATATGTGGGTCAGTTCTCCCTTTCCAGCAAGTTGGTCTCAGAGATTAAGCCCAGGTCCTCAGTGTTGGCACCGAGTGCCTTCACCTGCATAACGATTTCACCCACCCACAACTTATGTTATGTCTCAGTACACTTCCCAGTGAGGGTCAGACTCCTGTCTTGTAATATCCTGTTTCTACTGTCTTAAGTTTTTGATTGTGAAGGTATTGTGGTCTCTAAATCTGCTCAGGACTCTACAACACAATCCCACTGTGTAGACATCCAGAGTCAAGGTCGTGTATACTCAGACCCTGATGGGGGAGGGGGTCTTGCTGGCCTGTGAGGCCCCAACTTCTCTGTGTACCTTGTCATGAAGGAGGTGTGACCTCTGTGTATCAGGACCTATGCAACCCTAGTTCTCTCTCAAAGCCCCACTTATAAATACCACCACACAGGGGGCAGAGCTCCAACAAGGGAATTCTTTTGGAGAGGCTGTAAGTATTCAGTCTAGTCTCAGAGCCCCCATTATTACATCTATGGTCCCTAAATTTTTGAAATGTATCCTTTTGGTCCTTTACCATTTATTTTTACTATTTATATCTTCTTGAGTGTCACTTCAAGAATTGGTTTTTTTTTTAATACTGTTGTGTGCTTTGACTTTTTTTTTTTTTAGTACTTTTGTGTTAACCAACTTTAAGCGAGAAAATTTCCATCTTTGAGTTTGCCATCTCCTTTTAATGGCTTCGTACCTGGCTCAGTCTGGTCCCCAGTGTATTTTATTGGGTCAGAGCCAAGCCCATATTGGAGGCAACAATGTTTTCCCTGTAGTGACTTGTCACCAGATTCTCTTGTCTGTGTGGTGCTTGGTGCAGGTCATGGCTGTGCTGTGGACTCTAATCTGTCCCACTTTCTCCTCAGCTGGCTGTGTTTTCAGCCTTTGTAAGGGACCCAGAGACATAATGTCACCTCTGCTTCTCCCCGTGGCCCTAGTTTCAGTCTCCTGCCTGAGATTTTCTGTTCCTACTTCCCCTAGCATTGAGCTTCTCCCTGGTGCTATCTATCTCTGCTCCAGGCTGCTGGTCTTGGGCTCCACACAATGCTCCACAATTTTAATCTATTTTAAAAAGATATTATTCTATGCGTCTGTGTTTATGCATGATATGAGGGGTGAAATGGGCACGTGGAATGCATGGATCTGTGTAGCAAGACTTGTGTGTGTGGAGGTCGGAGGACAGCTTCTACTCTGTTCTTTCCTCCCACCTCTATGTGAACTACAAGGGTTGGACTCAGGTTCCCCAGGATTGCCCTGGCAAGTGTCTTTACCCACGGAATCATGCCAGTGAGTCTTGTTCTAACTCATGAAAATGGTCTTTTTTTTTTTTTTTTTGAGAACAGCCGCATCTGTCTAACATGAAATACTATCCACCACTGTCTTATTTCTGCAGCAAACGCCAGGCTATTACTATTTCAGCATTAGTTTTTAGGGCGGTGTTATAGTCTCAGCAAAAAGGAGCGGGCTTCGGCTTTCCAATATGCTTATCTCTACTGCACATGTGCACAGCCTCCCCCAGCTTTGGAAGGGCAGGCTGCTTTATAGACCGCTCACCAAAATGCATTTTAAAACGACGGAATATTTTCCAAAATATCAATTTGATCCTTTCCAAAAGGAGTCTGGTATTTTTGCTTGTTTGTTTGTTTGGTTTTTTTTTTTGTTTGTTTTGTTTTTTAGCACACATCAACAAGAACCTCAGTAAAATTAAAAGGGGATGGGGAAGAGTAAATTACTTCACATTTAGTTTGAAAGGATACTGAATAGGGAGGTTAAATTAATTATATTGCTGCTGTTTCTTCTGAAGAAATATTTAAGCAACTTCTACTTTATTTCTATAAACTCAGAATCATGTTATCATTAGTACATAATCTATAATTAAAGCATTTTATGCCAAGTGAACCCAAAAGCTATAATTTGTAAGGAAAGCAGTTGAGAATAAGAAACACCACAAAAAAATAAGCCCTTTTAAATTTATAAATAACACCCAAAGTGTTGAGACACCCTTAACGAGTAGCTATATTAATTTATTAAGTATCTGTCAGTCCGCTGTTAGGAGCAAAGTGGGATTTTATTCAGTGTGTGAGAGAATTGCAGAAAGTTGCATTTGGAAAGGGCACTCATGGTTTTAGCCGGTATTTCATTTAATTTATTAACATAATAAAGGTGCTTCCTCAAAAAGGGGATCTGTGCTTCATGCTAGTGCACTCTTTCTTTCTATCTTTCTTTTTCTTTCTTTCTTTCTTTCTTTCTTTCTTTCTTTCTTTCTTTCTTTCTTTCTTTTCCTGTCTCTCTATGTTATGGAATCTCCCATCAGTTCCTGGGATTCTGTTGTGGCTGTTATATCCATTTATTTAGCGGTTCTGAGATCGAACCAGGCAGGGCCTTGCGTATGCTGAATATGCTCTACATCTGAGCTTCCTTCCAGTCCTCTGCTGCAGACATTCACATGAACCACCAAGACCAAAGTGGAAAAGATGCGGAATAAATAAGCTATAGCTGTTATGGAGACACTTGAACATGCTGTGTGGTTGATCAGCTTTCCAGTCGGTGATGCCATCCCCCAGCGATGTTTGATAAATTTTTGAGAGACTGCTGCCCAGGGTACTTCTGAGCTCAAAGGAAGGAACATGTGGATTCTACTGCCTCTGAAAGGATCTTACTATGGCCTCTGACAGAAAGACTGTATTATTTTGAAATATTCTGCATAAATGAACAGCCTTCCATTTTCACAGCATGATTAGTCTAAGTCTCCAGCATGTGAGAATATGAAAGATAAACCCATGATTTAAAAATGAGACTGAATTGTGTTTTTCCTCCATTAATGTGTTGTGTGCCACTATTCCTGGGCAGAAGTGAGAGAACATCTATTCACCTAAGACAGGGAACTGACAACACACAAAATTACTCACATCACCGAAGTCTAACTTGGTGAACCAATGAGCTTCGTTAGGGTTACTTACAGGAATATCTGTAAGGGGTTACTTCTAAGAGCATAAATGGTTCAAAGGGAGCTGTATCACTCCAACATTGTAGACAGCTCACAAAATCCAGAAACCTGGAGTTCACTGCAAAACTTCCAGGCAACTCAATGGGTTAGAATTGCCTTTTCCTAGTGGCTCAGGGGGTCTGAGCCTTTTCCAGGTACTGTTGGTACCTGCAGATCTTTGTTTCTTCCAGGCTGCTTAGAGCTGCTGCTTCTCTTCTTCTTCTTCTTCTTCTTCTTCTTCTTCTTCTTCTTCTTCTTCTTCTTCTTCTTCTTCTTCTTTTTCTTCTTCTTCTCCTCCTCCTCCTCCTCCTCCTCCTTCTTCTTCTTCTCCTTCTCCTCCTCCTCCTCCTCCTCCTTCTTCTTCTTTTTCTTTGAGACTGGGTTTCTCTGTGTAGCCTTTGCTGTCCTGGACTCACTTTGTAGACCAGGCTGGCCTTGAACACACATCAATCCACCTGCCTCTGCCTCCTGAGTGCTCATCACGCCCAGCTCATCAGAGCATCTTCTAAGCAGCTCAGCTTCCTTACTTAGCAGTCTTCACTGCCTCTAAATTCCTGAGGAGGGAGAAGTGTGGTGAATCCAGTCAGTTTTGGGAACTTCCTGATGCTGTCCTGGCTGTTGACTTCTGGTCTTAATGACACCTCCCTGCCAGATAGAGTGTTCCATCCCCCCTACAACATCCTGTTGCTTCACTTCCTTGTTAAACATCCTGTCCTCCAACACCCTGTTGTTCCACTTTCCCTTTATATCTTATGTCTCAAGAAGTTTCCCTCCAAGATGGAGGGTTTAACCTGGAAACTGCTGCACAGCTTATGAGTAAATGAAAAATTGCTAAATTTTGTTCCTGGTGAAGTATTTTGTGGGGAGATAAGAATAGGGTTTTTTTTTTTTTGAGCATGGTTCCGAGCACGTAGAGTAACTTTACTTCTAACATATCACATTCTATGTGCTTGGCATTGTCTTTGTCTGAGTTAATTGAATTCTAAGTGATTTTTTAAAAATAGCAGAGATCATCATATGTTGTTAAAATGGAAAGACAGCCTATGAGGTATAATTCTGCTCGCTACTACATCAATGACTCTTGTGTTATTTTTATTCCTGCAGGTCTTAAATCCATTCTATGTGTTCCAAGCCTTCACCCTCACTCTGTGGCTATCTCAGGGCTACATAGAGTACTCTGTGGCCATCATCATTTTGACTGTCATCTCCATTGTCTTAAGTGTGTATGACCTGAGACAGGTAAGAATTGAAATCGCGGCTAGATTCCGCTGATCCTTAGCTCTGGCTGAGCAAAGCCAACAGAATTTCCGTGTGGAGTGTGGAGTAGCTCTGTCAAACACAAGACGTCAGGCAGCAATAGGTGACTCTTACTATGGGGATAGAGACTTGGGGGGCAGGGCACCTGGAGTACCAAGCCAATTTAAGTGCCTTTGTAAAGTTTGCTCATCAGCTGGAGGTTTAAGCGAACGTTGCTTAGGACTCTTGAGGTTATATGTGAGTAAGGTGCGAGGAATGCCACAGGGGAAGTGGCCCAAGTCACATATTAGCCGAGACACGAGACACTACTTTGTCTCATGTTTTAGCATGATAACCAAAAGCCAGGCTGCTAGATCCAAGGAGAGGTATAATCTGAGTTTTGGTAGAGGTTGTTGTGCAATTTTCTCCAAACAAAATAATTCTTCATATCAGAAACACACAAGGTTATTGATTTCTCCAGCTTCTTCTCATCAGCACTGTGTGGTAGATCCTGATGTGTAGAAGTTTCCATCTGGTAAGGCTTTGGTGTTTTAAATTGATGTTTTGAACTATAGCCACTGGTTTCTAGGGAAAGGAGACCCATTTTACTTACCTAAGCATACCTTTTTTTTTTTTTTTAACCTTCACGGGCTTTTCATACCTACCACTGATGTGGAGAACTTTCAGTTTTAGTCTATCTTTCCCCCTTGAGTTTGGCCTTTTCATACCCTAAAGATTATATGGAGGCCAATGTATTTCTCTTTTCCTTTGTGGTTTTTAGTTTCTGGTTCTGGCATCTCTGTTGTGTTACAAAAATTCTTCTGTGGAGACACAATACGTACACCTATTGTTTGGCTGTGACTGTTGCTTGCCCCTGCACAAGCTGGGAAACCCTGTCTCCCTGTCTCCCCTGGCACTGGGAAGTCTCTGAACACAGAGAAGGCACTCAGAGTCCAGTTGCATATTCTTGGCAGCTGTGGAAACCTCCCTCCCTGCTGCCAGTCAGCCAAATCCCCACTTAAGTGCTCAGCTCTTCACTATACTTGGGCACAAACTCAGCTTATGGCTGACATGTCATCACCCTTCGCCCACAGTCTGTAAGACATCCCCGCCCTAGTCCAGGACTCAAAGCACCACCTAATAAACTCACCTTTATTTGCTTTTAATCCGGTCTAATCTGGACTATATCTACATCACCAGGAGAGAGAAAAAGCCTATTACTTCTCATCCCCGATAGGGACCCTGTGACTGTCCCAAGTATGGATACCACCAAAGTCCAACTTGATCAACCAATGGGTTTTACTGGGGCTACTTAAAGGACTACAGATGAGGGGTTCCTTACAGGTACAGGAATGACTCAAAAATGGTTGCATCCCCAAGGCCCCAACCAGCATGAGTGACAGCTCACAAAGCTGGGGGCCTGGAGCACACAGCACAGCGTACAAAGAGTTCAACAGGTTGGAGAGTGTCCTTTCAAGTGGCATTGGTTTAAAACCCTTCCAGGCAGCTCTGCTGGTCTCAGAGTCTACTTTACAGCTCAGCTTCTCTCTGTCTGAGGGGGGAAACTCTTAGATTTTGTTGCTTATTCTAATAGGGAGAGGCCTACTGAATCTGCTTGGTTTCAGGGACTTCCCGAAGCTATTTTAAGTTGTTTACCTTCCTGTTTAAGGAACATCCCTGTGAAATGGAGTGTTTTAACCCTGTTACATAACAATTTGCAAAGTTAGGGAATTAAAACATTTTTTTCCTGTATATTAAACCCCTTATCGAAATTATACATTTGGGACTGGACGGATGGCTTAGTGGCTCACAGTGCTGGCTAATCTTGCTGAGGACTCAGGTTCAGTTTCCAGTACCCACATGGTGACTCCAGTTTGGGGACTCTGGTGCCCCCTTCTGGCCTCCAGGACCAGTAGACACACAAGCAGTGCACGTACATACATGTGGGCAAAGAAGCTGTACACATAGAACTAAATCTAAAAAAAAAAAAAAATTTATAGTTAAAATTTGTCTTCTTCACCGAGTCCCTAAATTACTTTGCTCAAAATAGCGGGTAACATGGGAGCCTGACCTTAAATAGCATCACTACAAAGGATTTAAGAAGAGGAATCAGAAGACAAACTCTAACCTCGTTAGCAGCTAGTATTTGTTTACAAACTTCACTGACCTTAAGTGGTTTGTAAAACCACACCAACTGAGCCTATTTCCTCCACTGCTTGTGCCGCGAGATCTCAATCATTAACACTGTTTAGGATTTCATAGTTCACAGTCAGTTTGTATATCCATAGTATGCGTGTGCCGGGTGCTGAATTTATACAGTGAGAAACGTTAGTATTTTGCCCTACCCCAAACCATCCTATTGGCGAAAGCTTACCTTACTGAGGCTAAGAAACACTTGAGCTACGGTCCCTTGCAAAGAAGCTAGGAGAGTGCCAAACGAGTCTGAGGGCAAACCCAGACTGGGTTTACCTTAAAGTAAGTGTATTCGCAGACAGTACAGCTGGGTTCTACTGAGGCATCCCTTAGCACAGTACGGAGAGTACCCTTAGCCCCGCCCCCTCCTCTGGCTCTGCCTCCAGACTTGGCCTAGCAGAGCCTTAGGGCAGGTGAATTAGTTTCCTGCTTCCACCTTCTCTAGAGAAAATCCAGCCACAACAAGCACAAAGATATCCAGTAGCAGCGGTGGAATAATAGGACCATGCAAATGAGCTCTGGAAACGGGGTCCTGGTCCAACTGTCGAGGGACGGTAGAAACCAGAGGGGGCCTGATGGAATCCGGGCAATGAGCTTTGCAGCCATGGCAAGCACTGCAGCATTTGCCTTCTCCTGGCTGGCTGGTTGTCATAGCAACCCACGCTTCTCGTGTCTGAGTACGAAAGAGAATGCTTACATTAGCCTTCCCCTGTGTTATCGGGAGACGTAGAATGCTCCAGCTCTGAGAAATACACACTTTTACAGAGAGCCTACTGTGTGAACAGAGTCTGGGGCCAAAAAAAAAATGCATGGCCCCTTTTCTATCTTGGGCATTGCCTGTATCACAGGGGAGAAAGACCAACAGGTGGCTGTAATGGAAGTTATCAGTGCTCCAGCACAGGTGTGAAGCCGAGCACAGCATCCCATTCTTCCAGGATCTGGTCTGTGTGTGTATGTGTGTGTGCGCGCGCGCGCGCTTTTTTTGTGTGTGTGTGTGTGTGTGTGTGTGTGTGTGTGTGTGTGTGTGTTTTCATATTACACAGAGCTTCATGTGAAAGATTAGAAGAGCTTTCTAGTAGCCAGCTGGGCCCAACATTCTAGGGAATAGCCCCAGCAAAAGCACGGAAGCATGGCAGCTCCCTCCACCCCCCCGCCAAAACACTAAGTCTGATAAATAAATTTGGCTTCCCAGCATAATGAGGTCTGAGAATTACAGTCAAGCGCTATTAACTCCTGCTTCCCCACTTCCAAATGTGTTGATGAGCACCCTCTTCAGCTGAAGTTATCCTGCTGGTGGGCTCAATGAGTTTACTGAACAGAAAATAAGTGAAAGAAGCGTTGGAGGAAAAACAGCTCTGAAAGGAAAACGAAGCTATTTTAAACATGAAGGGAACACGCTTAAGAATATGCGGCGGCACATGCCTGTAATCCTGGCACGCTAGAAGACAGAAACAGGTGGATCTCTGTGAGTTCGAGGCCAGCCTGGTCTACAAAGTGTGTCCAGGACATCTACTACGCAGAGCAACCTTGTCTCCAAAAAAGAAAAAAAAAAATGCTCTGAGTCAGACAGATAACAGTTTGCTCTCAATACTTCAGCTTTTTACCACTAGAACCTTCTGCTTCTGTGCTTATATGTACACTAGATATAGAATTTTTGCTTATTTTTCTGTATATATAGCTTTTTCAAATTTTCTACAACAGTGGTTAATATTCAGTAGTCACCTGATATTAGGAGGGGCTGTAAACATAATCATTTGAGTCTTTTATAATGTCTTATGAATTTCCTCAATAAAACCTTGCAGGCTTGGGGTAAGACCCTGGCATATGAAACAAGTCAGTCCTATGCTACTGTAAAGCATGAAGGTAACTTCAACTGTTTACCAGAGAGCTTCTCTGCTGGTATTTCCCACACACTGAACATGGCTAGCTACTGGGGTAAGCCAGACCTCCAACTCCAGACTGCTGACTGAATCCAGGGTCCTTAACACAGAACCTTGGCTGGCTGAATCTCTGTGGTGTAAACGCACGCTCTAACAGTCAGGACTCAGGAAGTCACCGTACAGCAAGGACTAAGTACCCAGTAGTAGTATCAGTTCAATTGACTCAGATTAGGGAAATTTAGTTTTTTTTCACGTGGAACTGAAGTAAATATTATCTTTTTTCCCCTGTGCAAATATTAATATTAAATTCATCATGTTCTCTCTTAGCTAAAGTCACACAGTTATGCATAATGCTTATCAGTCTGACAAAACTTGTACCACTAACGGAACAGATCAGTGTAATGTATCCTGTAAAAGAAAAACCATGTCCTATTTGGCTTAGTTTAAGATGAATTTGAGTAGTAACAATAGGAATCAGACTTGCTTCTACTAGAGACATCCAATTCTTTGATACCCACTGGAAAGCGACAGTGTCTCCCTTTGTGCCCACCCATACCCTGGGAGCTGGTGTCCCCCTCCAAGCACCATGTCAGTATGGGAATATGTGGGCTGAATCTCCCCTTGACTTTGTCTTCCTAACCCCCTGTTGCCCTAGGAGTTGCTGCCTCCTCTCCACAGCCCCTTTCATTTGCTCTTTTTTTTTTTTTTTTTTTTTTTTTTTTTTTTTGGTTGTTTCAAACAGATTTTCTCTATGTACCCTTGGCTGTACTGGAACTCGCTCTGTAGACCAGGCTGGCCTCAAACTCACAGAGATAAGCCTGCCTCTGCCTCCCAAGTGCTGGGATTAAAGGTGTGTGCCACCAATTCCCAGTGTTATTTCTGCCACCTTTTACAGAAGTATCTCAGCAAATTTTACTTCAGCAAGGCTTTCTGGTTGCTGTCTCATTGTAGTTTCTGCAGCAGCTTCTCCCTTGGCAATCGCTAACACTCATGAACTCTCAGCCCAGTGCGATTGCACAAAAGGCTTTGTAAGAATCAAGTCACTGAAAACTTAAGATGCTTCTCCCAAAGGCATATGCTGCCATCTCCCCATTTGGATGAGCGAAAGGCAGTTAGACAGACTGACGGTCTCATTTATGCTGGCATCAGGATGCCAAATTTAGGAGCATGACTCTAGCCTGACAAGTCACTCGTTGTGAGCAAATGGTTTACAGGAGATGCTCACCCCAGTGGACAGTCATTTACAGAGCAAGCCCAGACAGGCTCACCACCTGCTCAGGTTTGTTTTACTACCTTGGTTCCTCTGCCTGTGTCCTGGACTCGGTAGTTGCATATCTTTTTTTTTTCTACTTCCGTTGAGTAAAGTTGTATCAAATGAACACTGAGAATTGCCCCTAAAGTCATGTCAGGAGTGCAGGGGGTGAAGGCAGGGGCGCTGGAGTGTCAGAAGCCAAAGTGGAAGTTGAGTGTAGGGGAACAGATCTGTAACCACAGCAGTTCGAGGCTGAGGGAGGCAGAGAGATTGTTATGAACTTGAAGCCAGCCTGGGCTACATGGTGAGCACCATGCCATCCTGGGCTACATAGCATGACCCTGTCTCAATGACCATGGAAGAGCTGATGGAGTGGAAGGTGAGCCCTTTGCCCAGGTCCTCTGGCTGTGGCAGCAAGCTTGTCATTTCCTGTATTGAGGTCAGGCGCTCGCAGGGTGTGGGCTATCTGTTGGTAAAGACTTGCCTTACACCCGCAGGCCAGAAGAGGGCACTAGATCTCATCATAGATGGTTATGAGCCACCATGTGGTTGTTGGGAATTGAACTCAAGACCTGTAGAAGAGCAGTCAGTGCTCTTAACCTCTGAGCCATCTCTCCAGCCCTCAAGACTTGCCTTTCTGTTGGCAGCAATCAGTGAAGTTGCACAAGCTTGTGGAGGATCACAACAAAGTCCAGGTCACAATCAGCATAAAAGGCAAAGGTAAGTGGCTCGCCGTGTGGTCTCCACACCTACTGTTTCGCAGCGGACTCTTTCTAGCCTTTGTCCTCGTTATTATCAAAGACAAAACTGCTTTTCCACTGAGCCCAGGACTGGGAAGTCTGATGAGACGAATGAAGCATCTATCATAAAATGGGAAAGGAGGCTGAGACTACAAATGCTTTCTCCACAGCTGCAGAGCCCTGAGAGTGACTGCCCTGTTCAGCTTTGAGCCCTGGGCCTGGCTTGCCTCACCCTCTTCCAAACTTAGGTCATGTCATCATCTTCTTAGATTTGATTTCAGCTTCAAATTCTCTCTGCCCTCCATATTTAATACAAGTGGACATTAGTGCCGCAAAATAAAGACTCCTTTATCTTTTTTTCAACTGCCTACATCCTCCAAAACCCAGCATCATACATTCCAAGCTGTCATCTGGAACTTAGGCTCGAATGGAACTTTTTCGATGCTGGCTGGACTCTTGCCATTTGCTCTGAGTTAGCTCAGGGTGGAGTAGTCACCATCCCATGTAAGGAATAAAGAACTGTAGAGATAGCCACAGAAGGTTTTCCAGATAATTCACATGCATCCTCAAAGCAGTTGCAGGGCTCCAGTGCCTGCACAGAGCAAGTAGCAGCCAGAGGGTGCCTCCCTCTTGACTGAGGCTCTAAGAATTTTTACTCTGCACAAAGACTGAGTATCGGGTTCCAAACAGAAACTCACTGCTCCTGATCCTTTGCTAGGCCCCAGGGGAATAAAAATCCCTAATTTTAATTCCCTTGTGATATTCAGTTGAATGGAAAGGGGCCCCTGGGCAGGTGAGCAGGTTGATGTTACCCAACTGGAAAACAAACATAAGAGCTCTTAGTTATTTTAACTCTTAAGGGAGAACAGGAAAAGGCCAAGACAATCATGGGACTTTTTGCTGTCACTTAGGTCTGCAGGAGCTGGAGTCCCGTCTCCTGGTTCCAGGAGATATTCTCATTCTTCCAGGGAAAGTTTCCTTGCCCTGTGACGCTGTCCTGGTCGATGGGAGCTGTGTGGTGAATGAAGGGATGCTCACAGGTAGGCTGCTGTCATCCAGCATCCTCTTCCTTACCCGACATGCCAAGGAAATCTGATCGCCATCCCCATCGGGCAGGGGTCAAGCCCTTCACTAGGATAGGACGCAGCTAAGGGAGATCCACTCCGACTTTTTATTCAAACAAGACACAGCACACGCAAGCAATAGGGCTAAGCCGCAAACCAGAACACCTAGAGGAACATTTACTTTCCCACGGGATTTACTGCTGAATGGTGGTGTGAGGGAGTGAGCGGGGAGCGGGGAGTGAGGGAGTGAGAGGCTTGGGCAGGTGAACATGTGGATGTACAGACTCGCCATAGGCCTGAGACCATTTCTATCTGTATGCAAGCAAAGCGCAGCCTAAAATGCCATCAGGTCTCAGTCAGAAGGGAGGAGGGGTCTGCCTAGCTGTGTGCCCTATGGGTGGGAGGTACTTAGGACTGGCTCTCACTCAAAAGTCCCAGCAAGCGCAGACGACAGTGTGCTGTCCTACTGTTCAGATGCAAGGCCCCTGTTGCTCTCACGTCACAGTTCAGGCGGCTCTAGTGTTAACTTATAGTTCGTAAAGTCTTCTTGTAATTGTGTAGCTAAGAAGATGCTATTCATACAATTGCCCTTTTAGTTAAGGGGAAAAGCCATGCAGCACAGCACATTTTTAACAAGAGAGACTATTCAGAAGATCAAGGCTAAAAAGCTATTTGTCCTTTGTGCTGACAGACCGTTAAACTTTCCTGTTTCCGTATGACACAAAGGTGGGAAGATGTGCACACAGACCTTGAACATGACCCAAGTGTAACAGAAATCCATTGTCTGCCCCTAGGCCCTTCAACACGAGCAGATCTTCCACTTACAACTGGGTCTACTTAATGTAAAAATTGAGACAAAATGTAGTAAATCTAAACATGTTTGGTACAATGACAATCTAGCTCCTTTTATGTCTTGGGAAGGTGGTGATGAGGGTTTGTACATGGAATGTTGCCATGGCACCCAACGTGCTGACCTCAAGCTACAAAAGCCAGTGGCTGGCCTCTGCCCCATGTGTTCCCACAGCTTGTACTCTGATTGCTTCTCTCACTGGACAACAGAGAGCATGACATGGGGACGTCAGAGTCACAAAAGACAGGAAGGCTCTGGCCTTCCATCTGCTCCTGCTCCTGCTCCTGCTCCTGTGCTACAGGATTTGCCTTGAGTCCCAGGAGAAGCCAGAATGCTCGAGAGAATTAAAAATCATCTAAAATGACCTCAAGCAGCAATGGGCTTTTCTTACGTTCACTTAAGGCAAAAGTGAAGTCACCAATACCAATATCTACATATTCTAAGTGCCGGAGGAAAAAAAAACAAAAGGAAAATGATTTATTTTAGAGTCAGATCTGGTGAGACACAAATATACAGGGACCCAACTATGTTTCTAATTAATTTCTTCAACAACACATAAATCCCAGCATGCATTGAAATATTTTATTTCGTAGAGGAAATGGACCCCATTGGGCAAGCATACTCTGAAAAGGATTCAGATAGAAGCATCCTATGCTTGGTATTTGGGTGTTGAGTCCACAAATGCAATTCAGATGCCTCTGTTTTCCATTTGCAAAATAGCCCTTTGCAGACCCAGACATTTTCATTTATGTAAAAGCAATGCATAAACACTTCCAGTACCCTTATAGGAATATGTTTTATAAGTAGCATTTATATCTCAGTTCATCATGACATCAAACAAGTGAGGCTAGGAGCTATTAAAATACCAAGTTTCAAATGAAGGAACGGAGTTGAACAAAGACCCGGGTTGCTCTGTGATTAGTGACAGGGGCAGAACTGGGCCTGGCATTTGCTCCCAAACACAAAGTGATGCCTGAGTGCCGAAGGTGAGTCTAAGGTGGGAAAACTGTGGCCCTCACTTTGGTGTCATCACCCCTTTCTCTATGCAGCTGTCCCTTCCCATGACACCCACACATCTCCAGAGTTTTGTCGTCAACTGTCACTGCTATGTGAGAAGCTTAACTTCATTTTCTAACTATGTTTGGTGTTTATTTTGATGTAAGTCAGTGACTCCACTAGTTACTCTTGACTCCACCCTGGCTACGCAAGCCCTATAGGACATCAGGATGGGACCTAGACCTAGGTCTCCTTGTGGCTGTAGTGCCCCTCCAGTCTGGGAAGGTGTCTGAGACCTCTCTATAGTCTTAATAAGTCTACAGTTTCTATAGCATTATTAAGTATTTTCATATCCTCCTGAAGTGCGAGTCCCTTTTCAGAGGGACAAGTGGTGTAGACATCTCTTTTGGATCCCCTTTCCTCTCTTTCAGGACTGCTAATTAGGATGGAAATGCAGGAGAGGGAAGGCATGGTGAGGAGAGAGTGTCTTATTTTCTAGAAGTCCCTAGAATCCACAGCCAAACTTAATAATTGTTTTCAGGACTCAGAGGCTGTTTTCCAATTTCTCTGTCCTTACTCCTTTCCTGTGGGCAATGGGCTCCTTCAAGGTTCCTGCTTCGCCCTAGAGGGAGGAGGTCAGAGACAAAAGGGCACATGATATGGTGGTGGTGGTGGTGAGGGGCAGAAGCCATTAATATTTACTATTTTCTTAGTTTTAGTGTGTGCTGTTTTATAGCAGCGTTTGCACACCATTCCATTTACAATGCAGTTCTTTCGAGGCGGGTGAATAGGAGGCCGAGAGAGGGGAAGTGATTTGCGATACACGTACAGAATCCAAGTAGCGCCCTTGAGATCCGGGTGCATTTGTTCGGCTGCTCATTCCCCGATTTCACCAGTTTATTAGCAGGAAAATCTATTGGGGGATCCAGCAGTGAGAGAGGCTGAGAAGGTTTCTGTCGCAAGTGGGAAATATGAAAGCCAGAAACGGCACACACTCCTGACAACTGCTTCATGAAGAAAAACACCCAAGCCTTGTTTCCCAGAGCCTATGCTTCTAGCCGGTGCCTTTGGCCTCTCTCGGGGATGCTCATAGGTGAGAGGGCGGCATTCTTCCTCCTCTCCCCTATTCATGAAAGAACTGAGTGCCTTGACGTTTAGGATAGATGCACTGACCTGAGATGGACACACAGGATGTTTCCTCTGCAGTCTTTCTGAATTGATTTTCTGCCACACAAGCTTGTAAGCAGTGGGTAGAACCAGAACTCTTCCTCTCTCCTTTCTTTCACTTCTTTTCATCCATCCTTCCTCTTGCTAGTTTATCTGTTTACTTGATACGCGCTCTGGAATGCCTGTTGTGTGCCAGGCACTGTGCTGGGATCAGCAAGATACAGGGAAACTTGCCCCACTGGCGGATCATTTTCTGTCAAATGCTCCCAGTGATGCGATAAACATTTCAAGCATTGTCAGCATGAAGTGACATCCAGCTCCGTGGGGACATGGGGGAATCTCCCTTTGACAGACGCTGAGGTCTCAAGGTCCCTGGCGACATCACTGTAATTGAGAAAGCGCAGTCAAAGTACTTCCTTCTGAAACGTACTCCAACCTCCTTGCACTCTAAGTTTGTTTTTCACACGAATCACATCTCTTTTTGGACGTGCCAGAAAGTCCCAAGCATGTAATTCTTAATACTATATGAATAGTGTTAACTCTGTGTAAATTTATCTGCCTGGAGTGTCACGCCCAGAACGGTATCCCGAGGTGACTTTGTTTGATGAGCATCTGTCTGTCTCCAATTTCACTGGGATTTATAAAAGGAGACTAGTTGCTACTATCATATTAGTCAAAGCAGTATTCTGGATTACTTGTTTTGGTTGCAGTAATCTCTAAGCGTCTGCCTATTACCAGGTCTGGTTTAAAAAAGAACGCGGTACAGTCATTTGGAGGCTCGCCACAGGTTCTGTCGCTTCTGCAGAGTCGCTTAGAATGCAATTGGTAAATCTACCCAGAGGATGGATACCATCACTGTTTTTAAAGAAAATGGAGTCAGGACAGGTCTCAGCTTAAGGGATTTGCTGGAGATATTTAAGACTGCAATAACAAAAGTATTATAGCTTCTTAAACCTTATGATGTAAACATACTCCACACTGGGAAACTAGCTGTGAAAGATCAGTAATAGAGTAACCTAAGTAATTGCTTTTATTAACTCAGCAGAAAACATATTTTTGGAGCCTATTATGTGCCATAGGGTAAAATAAGAAGTATGAAAAGTTCCATATGACAACGTTCTTGCTCTCCGTTATTACCTAGAGACACGAGAAAGAAATGTAACTAGAATCAATATAACGTCTTTTCTAAATGAGAAAGGTGCCATACTATTTTGATAATTGGACATTTAACACGAGACTGATGGAATTTTGAATTTGTTCCAGTACATTTTAAAATGGTTTAAGTCTTAGGACTATGATGTATTACCGACATTTTCTCGGCGGCGGGGGGGTGTTGGCTGTAAAAATGCGACCTTTTGAAATTCTAGGATATTTTCTTTGTACCTCCTACATTCTGTGGTACAGAATGTCACCTCCCATGAGAAGGGGACAGGGACTGTAGCAGCTGAGACGAGGTGGCACTGAGGGGTTGGCTGAGAGGTCAACAGGGGCCCTGCTCAGTTGGAGCGTTGATAGCGATTAGCCCTGGAAGCCACTGGAACTCTGGTGGGATCTAGAAATCGAGTCTGGGGTTTAGTTTGTAACAGCAAGGAGAAAGAAATATTTTTCTCATAGAGAATAGGATAATGGTGTGCTGGATAGTTTTATGTCAACTTGACACAAGCTAAAGTCATCTGAGAGGAAGGAACCTCAATAAGGAAAATAATACAAGCCTGAACACCAACCAGTAGAGAATTTAAAAAATTAGTCATTGATGAGGGAGGGCCCATTCTGCTGGGTGGTTCCACCCCTGGGCTGGTGGTCCTGGGTTCTATAAGAGAGCAGGCTGAGCAAGCCATGGGGAATGAGCCAGTAAGCAGCACCCGGTTGTAGCCTCTGCATCAGCTCCTGCCTCCAGGTCCCTGCCCTGCTGAGGTCCTGTCCTGACTTCCATCAGTGGTAGGAGTATGACATGGAAACGTAAGACAAAGAAACCCTTTCCTCTCCAACTTGCTTTTTGGTCATGGCATTTCATCGCAGCAATTGAAACCCGAACCAAGAAAAAAAGTGGAATGGTGCCTTCGTTAGGAGTCATCTGGCTCAGGTGCTTTTACAGCTTGGGCCCCTGACCTTGACGAGGACAGGGCTTCTGTCTCCTGTTCATACTATATTCCCACCACGTAGCAGTTTCTGGCACAGAGTAAGCGCTTTAAGGCATTTGTGGAATAAACAGGGAAATGTGCGGATGCATAGATAAGTGTCCAAATAAAAGGCATGTCGAAATAAGCAAGTACATGTTTACAGCTTCTGGATCGGTGATGCTGGGTGATGGATGCTTTGAACATGGCAAGGTGATCATTTAAACTGCTCGTTAAATTATGACAACAGACCACACATCTCACATAAAGGAGCGATACGCAGAATTTAAGCAAATAAACTAGGACCAAGCGTACCGTTGCATGAGGCACAGGCATTCCTCGACCGACGAGGCCTTTGACTCATGAGATGAGTGCCAAAATGGCTTTGCTTATGGGTTAACTTCTTGAAATCAGCCTCCACCCAGTCTGAGTAACTACCCAGAATCAATAAAATGCAACCTTCTTTAGGAGAAAGTATACCTGTTACAAAGACACCATTGCCTCAAATGGAGAACACCATGCCCTGGAAATCCCACAGCTTGGAGGATTACCGGAAACACGTGCTTTTCTGTGGGACGGAAGTGATCCAGGTCAAGCCATCCGGGGAGGGACCTGTTAGAGCAGTTGTTCTGCAGACAGGTGAGTGGATCAAACTTGGAGGTGGGAATTTTTGCTTAGGGTTATGGACTTTGCCATATTCTGGTAACAGCAGCCACACTCTTTCCTAACCAGGCCCTTATGATTCTAAGTTGCCATCACTTTACATCAAGTATTCATTGTTAAACCCTTCTATGCAATGCGAGGTGTGCATAGACATTGAAAATCTCCCAAAAGGCTTGCGGCTGTAGGCTTCTCTTTTCCCTCGATGCTTCTTGGAGTGTTTCCCTGCAAAGCAATGTCAGTCACAACAACCACGAAGGGTTTTTTTTCATCTCTAAGAGTTGCTTGCTGCATACCACCACCTGGGTGCTCAGCAGACACGTCAGGGCCAAAGGTCGAGATATGACCTCGTTGTCTTGCCTTGCCTCTCTGTGAACAACATCACGTCTCGCCAAGATGTTAGCATCCACCATCCTTCATATCTCTCTTCCTCTCAGACCAAATGGGCGTTGAATCCCAGGGACCCTGCTCCCACCTGCTGAGTCACGGATGCCATGCCTTCCCCCTCATGGCTGGCATTTATGCAGGCTTCGTCATTTCAAGTCTACACTACCATACCAGAAGCACTCCTTTGACTGTTTTCTCTCAGCTTTGGCTCTAATCTCTCTCTAAACTACTCCTCAGCCTGTCACCACAGACACATTTTTCTCAGCTCCGTTTGCAGTGGTACATTCACACCGTGCTTAGAATGTTTTCATGGCTGTATCTGTTTTCATTTTTCACATGACATTACACAATCAAGGCCTCCCGTGACCTGGTCCAGGCACAGCATGTGCTTGTGCTGCTGCGCACATCCATAGAGGAAAGCCACATCTTACTTTTTGATACTATGCTTTAGTTTGGTTTGTGAATCCACTTATGCTAGATGAATACTGTCTTAATTTAAAATATGGCTTCTGCGTTAAGACAAGTTAGTGGACTTTAGAGCATCCTTCAGCCAGGTGTCCAAACAGAAACTAATGTTGAAAGTCCTATAAAGCAATGATGCTTTCACTGTAGCAGGAAGCTGAATTAAGAGACCCTGCCTTTCCATGCATGCTTCCAAGGTGCTTAGATGGGAGCTTAGAGGAAACTATGATCCTACTCTCCAAAGTCCAGAAGATCATGTTTGCGACAACCCATGTGTCCAGCAAGAAATATGGATAAGGCCACTTTATACTTAGAAAACTGATTCATATTTAACAACATAGAGCAGCCAGTCATATTAGTCAATAAGTCAGACAGAAAATGAGCATTTACTACATGCTATGTAAGTTAACTGTCGTTTGTTCCTTAAGGCCATGGTATGATATAAGGGTCAGACAGATGTACTTAATTAACTCGGTTAACTAAACTATGGCATGGTGATTGATGTCATATGGCCGAGCATTGCAGGGAATAAGCTACTTTTGGTTCAAGTTTGGACATAGGAGTCAGGAGACACTTTTTGATGAGGTGGCATTTGAAATGA
The DNA here is from genome assembly GCF_964271855.1 of Acomys minous. Classification (NCBI taxonomy): domain Eukaryota; kingdom Metazoa; phylum Chordata; class Mammalia; order Rodentia; family Muridae; genus Acomys; species Acomys minous. The sequence continues at coordinate 62,151,511 of NC_140492.1, forward strand.
AGCCTGATAGGGCGAGGGAGGATTTAGCTAATAATACAAGAGCTAGAAAGAAGGGCACAAAATAGAGTGCACAAGGGGCTTCTGGGACCATTGGATAGTTACAACAGTCTATGAAGATATAAGTATACGGTGTTGAAGAGGACTTTGAGTACTATGCCTAGAAGCCTGAGCTTCAGCCCTCGCACATGTTTTTAAAATTATTTTGTTATTTAATTAATTTATTCTGATTCATCTCAATTGTTATCCCATCCTTTGTATCCTCCCGCATTCGCCCTATTCCAATCCCCTCTGTCTGTGATAGAGGGAGACCTCCTCCCCCACTATATGGTCATAGGCTATCAATTCTCATCTTGGCAACTTGCTTATTCTTTCTTTGAGTGCCACTAGACTTCCCTACCACGGGGAAGTAGTCAAATATGGGACACCAGAGTTCACGTCTGAGTCAGTCTCTGCTATCCACTCAACTGTGGGGAATGTTCTGTCCATTGGCTAGATCTGAGAAGGGGTTCAATGTTTACTACATGTGTTGTCCTTGCTTGGTGCAGTAGTTTGAGCAGAACCCCTGGGCCCAGATCTACCTATCATGATGTTCTTCTTGTAGGTTTCTAGGACCCTCTGGATCCTTCTATTTCCCTATTCTCCCATACTTCTCTTACCTAGAGTCCCAATAGCATGTCATCACAACTATCCCAATCTCCTGGGAAGTGAAGACTTTCATGTGACATACCTCTTGGGCTAGTGTCCAATTACAAGTGAGTATATACCATATGAGTCTTTCTGCTTCTGGGTTAACTCATTCAGTATGATCCTTCCTAGGTCCATCCATTTTTCCACAAATTTTGGGATTTCCTTGTGCTTTTTTTTATAGCTGAGTAATATTCCATCCTTGCACATGTATTCTTAAAGAAATCACTTGCCTTGGACCTTCTGCTTTTTAAAATCTTCAGTTATTTTTCTAACCTGTTATCTATCATCCACACATGCCTGCTTTCTCAAAGTTTTCTCTTGGCATCCCATTTTCTCCGGCCAACTTCGGTCAATTTTCTCAGCTTTCAACTTCCAAGTCCGGGTTTGCTTAACTCTACAGATGAATGGATGGTTGTACTGTGGGGACCACTTGAAGCTCTGACTCCCAGAATAAGAGGAGCTGCATAGGGGCTGCAACTGATTGCTCTCAGTGAGTTTGAAAAAGGAAGGCAAAGGCACCACTAGACCAGAGCGATGCTGTGTCCATCTGAGACGCTAGTGACGTGGCTACTGAGGTTTGGAAAGGAGCTGAGATGTCTTCCTCTGTGGTTATCTTCCTAGGTTATAATACAGCCAAAGGGGACTTGGTGAGGTCCATCCTCTACCCCCGACCTCTGAACTTCAAACTGTATAGCGATGCCTTCAAGTTCATGGTGTTCCTGGCCTGCATCGGTGTTGTGGGATTCTTCTATGGCCTAGGTGTCTATATGTACCATGAAGTAAGTACTGCCAGTAAGCCTTGTCAGTCATAGGTTTTCAAGAGCTTGACCTAACTCCAGAGGTTTGATAAAATTGACTCTAGGTCCCATAATTCTGAGTCAGCGCTGAACAAAAGAACTTTCTTAGATTATAAAAATATTCTATGCTGACATCTCCAGCAAGACTTGGCTGGAAATAACAGCTGGCTCTGCGGGGTTTCTCTCTCTCTCTCTCTCTCTCTCTCTCTCTCTCTCTCTCTCTCTCTCACACACACACACACACACACACACACACACACACACACACACACACAAACTGATGTACAGTTCATTGGCTGCTGCAACATTTGGCAGGGACAATATATAAGCCCAGAGAGCTTTATAGGAAATGCTCACTTAATCAGATGAGAAACAAATGAACAGAGCACAGAAATACATAAGAGGCTAAGCAATTAAAGAAGAAACCTAGTGGGGTACAGAGAGGACAGAATGAAGGCAATCTTGATTGTCACATCTAGTTTTAACATTTTCCATTCAGTTTTGAAAGTGGCATCCCAAGTAACCCCAAACATGACATAAGTGGCTTGCCCATGCTTTCAGTTTGGTGTCTGCAACAGAGTTAAGCATCCACTTTTCCTTTCTTGAGCAGATACCTACTTTCTTTTAAGCAACAGGGTACTAAGTTCATGTGGGCGCTTCCCTTCACTGGTTGCCTGGGGGGTGGGATGTGTGTTGCCACTTGTGACCTCTGAGGGTTTTTCTGGTCATGAGAGTTCATTCTGATGTGTGTTGATGTGGCCTCCTAGACATGCTGGGACCCCACCTATGGGCCAGTCAAGGAGAAGAGGAAATTATAAGTAAAGCATGGGTGTGAGGCTGGGCACGGTCCAGACTGGTAGTACCAGTGAATTCTGGGTATTTGTGAATGTGGGAGGGGCCAGGATATTGGTAGACGATGACATAATCCCAAGAGTTACTGGTCAACGCTCACAGTGAAAACCTAATCTCTGAACGGTCATTTCCAACTGGTCTTAGGCTCTAGGGAGGGAGCCCCCAAGGAGTTCAGTGAATTTGTCACTGGTAGAAAATAGAATCTGGACAGAACTAAGTGGAATGTCAAGGCCATTGAGTCTAGAATGTCATGCAGTGTGCCAGTCTGACCCGGAGAGTGGAAGTACCAATTAGTAAAGCAAAATAAGCCTTGACCCAGCCTGGAAGTGAAGGTTTCCTGGACAGGGCTCAACATCCGCACCAAAGGCTGGAAGCTGGATCCCAGACCTTGAGGGTCAGAAACTTTGGTCCTGTGGCAGCCACTGCCTGCACTGGTTCAGGATTAGACAAGTTTGAGTCTGCAGCATCAAAACTCCTCTGTGTGAGTAGCTGGAGGTGGTAGGGAAGCAGCAGTTGTCAGAAGCATGTGATTTATGTATCTGGTGCAGACACGTGTGTGCCACGGTGTGGAAAAACAAATCTCAGTACTGGCTTCCCCAGAGCTAAGAACACACTGAGGTGCTGTGATCTTGGAGGCTTTGGCCCCAGTGTTTGTCAGGTCTAAATACTGAATACCTCTTCTGCCCCAGACACCGAACGGGGCTTCAGACTTTCAGACAAACGGGGATTCAAAAATGATGAGCCACAGCTCCTGCGCCGAGGACATTTGGAGGCTGGCGCAGGAGAGAGACTTAAAAACTAACACAGAGCTTTGGAAGTGAACTATTATAGCCTAGGACCCGCCTGTGTGAGCTGCGTGGTGACCGTGTGAGGCCCTGGGAGTTTAGAGGGTTTGTGGAGGTGTGAACAGGGGACAGGTGGAGGGACATGGAATGGTGAGAGGTCACTGGGACTTGGAACAGGGGTCAAAATGGTCTCCATGGGTGTTTAGTAGGGTCGACATGTGTTTTCTTTAAGGACAACGAGGAGATCACGCAACCTCACCAAGAAAGCCAACTCACCAGGAATACTCAGAGCCAAGATCTAGGGCTTCCAAGTGCTACAGGAGGCAGCCAGGCGGGAGGAAGGCGCCATCTTGCCCTGCTTGGCTAACCTGTGTGCATCCTTTACCCCTCTTCAGGTCCCTCCGAGAGAGACCGTAACCATGGCCCTCATCCTCCTCAGTGCCACTGTGCCTCCCGTCCTCCCAGCCGCCCTGACCATAGGCAATGTGTACGCCCAGAAAAGGCTGAAGAAGAAGAAAATTTTCTGCATCTCCCCACAGAGAATCAACATGTGTGGCCAGCTAAACCTCGTGTGCTTTGACAAAGTGCGTTTCAAACTTTCCAGGTTGGGGGGCTGGTGGTTTTGATGGATGGCCTAGCTGGGAAGGACCCCAGAGACTGTCTCCTCTAGAACAACTACTTTATGGTGGAGAAACTGAGGCCAAATGTAGTCACGGACGGAGGTGGCATGAGGTCACAGTCTAGAAAGCAAATTTGTTGACTCAGAGGGTGGCCATGTGGCCATCTCAACATGGTTTCCTTTCCCTGGTAAAGATTTAGTACTTTTGAGCCCATTTATCTTTTGTAATAGTCTCTTGTCTCAATAATTTCCTTTTCAAGCAAAAAAAAAAGTGGGGAACATCCACTTTTTGGGAATGCCTTGTCTGGAACTTATATGAGCAAAATTCCATTCACCTCCAGCCACTGCTTCTTAAAAAGAAAAACAAGGAGCTGACAATAATTAGTGTTGACACTGTTCCCTCTGCTCTTTTCTCCTCTTCTTTCAGGGGTCAGGGCTCCAGGCTAAGAACATATTATGTCTACTCAGGGGCCTGGAGAGGTGACAGGGAGACTATATGCTGGGCGAGCATAACTGCTGTTGTCCTGCAGGTTCCAAAATTCTCCTATGGGAACCAGGAGGGACCTGAGCATCACCCCCCTGCCCTGCCTCCCACCCCTATCCCCCCTACCCCCCCCCCTGCTGCCTGCATATCCAGATTCTGTTCTCTTGTTTGACAGGCTGTAGTGCCATGGAACTTGGCTGATCTTTCCCTGTTTTGGTTAATTTGTGTTTGAATAGTTAATTAACTCTTTGGCCATATTTTAGCAAAGCCTTATCCTTCAAGAGCTAATGTTGTACATGGTACTTGTGGAGTGTTATGAGTGGTCATTCCGAGTTTGGAAGAGGGAGGTACAGCATCTAGCCGAGGATGTAGGGAACATGGGAGTAAGACAACTGCCATACTGTGAGCTGTGTGTCGATGGAGGCCCAAGCAAGCATCCGCAGGTGTTACCAGTTGCCAGCGGGAGGCCACTTCTGAGCTGCAGAGAATGGAATGGCCCAGATTCAGAGATGGCCAGATCAGAGCGTAAGGATGGAAAAAAGGTACCCAAACACTGGAAACTGGACTTTCCCGTGAAATGATGCTAAGAGGCTGATTGATGTAGCAAGCTAAGCAGGGGCCGTGTCTCGAAGGAGAAGGTGAAGTCTTAAAACACATGAGACAAAAAAATTTTATAGAATGTTTTTGTTGTTGTTCTTGTGATGGGAACTTTATGAAGAGGCTATTATTTCCTTTTCTTGTTCTTATGACCCAGCACTGAGAAGCAGCAACTTAGGGGGAGATTTGCTTTGCCTCAGGGACGGTCTGTCATGGCGGGGATGGCAATGGTGGTACTCACACCCAAGAAGCCGAGAGCTAGACTTGAAGTGGATCCAGGATCACCTTTGTGACCTAGGCCCAAAGGTTCTACAACCTTCCAGAACAGCGTCCCCAAATGGCAAAGGGTAGACTATCTGGTACTGGAAAGAGGAAAAAACCAGTTCTGTTCTGAAAAGACATCAGGTGCCCACTGCAGAAACGGCTGTGAGGTGGCTCTTGCTGAGTTTCCGGGGGCGGGGGGGGGGGGAGCTAGAGAGCCAGAGAGGGAGTGGGCCACCTGGGGACAACTGAAAAGACTGTCATAGTCTTATCTGGAGAGTTCAGGGGAGGTGTGTAAGGAGGTCCAGCACTGCTGTCCTCTGGTGAAAGCAGCCTGCCCCTTAGATTGTTCTGTTTTCTCGTTCTCTTCCTTTTTTTTATTTGGCAAACAACAACAACAACAACAACAACAACAACAACAACAACAGGGCTCATTATCCATCAGGTAGGAGTTAGCCAAGCAATAGTTTGGCTTTAGATTCAGGGTCAGAGTGCAGCTCCTTGTTTTTCGATAGGGTCCCTTCTTACACACACGTCCATCAGCCATACAAGCCTCTAGACTACAAGAGGGCGATTTATAAGCCACACCCCTTATGTAATTTCCCCCAGGGTGGGGAAGGGGGGGGCTTCCGTTTTACTTCCTGTGTAATACTTCTCTCTGCATCCTCACGCATCATCTGCTAGGTGGCCAGAGGGGCCACATCCCTGTCCACTCTACGGAATCCCATAATGCCTGGCAGCATGGTGGAGTGCTACAACACCTGATGGGTGTGGCGAAAGGAGGACTCTAACCCTGAGTCCCAAACTAAGGGGCTCCATTGTTACTTGATGTAAAAAGCTTGAACTATATAATTGTACATGCTATTGCAACAGAGCACCCCCACAATTAACTTCCACTTAGTGTTGTATCACTGGGCTTCTGAGTGTATTTGTTTCTATATGCACCCCTCCCTCCCACTGCCCCTCCCTCACCCTCCCTCCCTCCCTCCTGGTCCCCCTCTCTCCCTCTCCCCTAATCCCTTCTCCTCAGCCTGTTATATGATCTTTAAGATGGCTTCTCTACTCAGTTTTCAACCTGAGCTTGGGCTTGAACGTTATTATGATAAAGGTCTTTCCTTTTCCTTTCTATTCTCTTTAGATTTTACCTTTAACTATAATTTCATTTTCTTTCGAGTTGAGGTTATTTTTGTTGTGTGAGGCCATCTTGACACAGAGAAGTCCCATTTCTCTTACCTTGTTGCCAAAACTCTCTGTGTTCATGCTCAAAACAGTGATGCTTAAAAGTGTAACTCCCCCCCCCCCCGCCACATCCCCCCCCAACCTCTGCAAAGAAAACATCTCAGTTTGAATTAAGCTGCTAATTCTTTCTGAAACAGAACAACCCAGGGGGATTTGGATAGTGAATGTGCAGGCTGGCACCTTAGAGAAAGCAGGGGGGAAATGTAGCAAATTGTTCCTTTACAAAAGTCTCCCTGAGGGAGTGGCCTCTCTGAGCCTGCCTGTTGCCTGTCTTAGGGAAAGATGAATGAATTCGAGAAAGAAGGATTTTAAAAATTCTTTTAATTTGGAGACTCACAGTGGGTTTTTTTGGTTGGTTTTGTTTTGTTTTGTTTGTTTGTTTGTTTGTTGGTTGGTTGGTTGTTGTTGTTGTTTTGAGACAGAGTTTTCTCTGTGTAGCCTCGGCTGTCCTGGACTCACTTTTGTAGACCAGGCTGGCCTTGAACGCCCAAGTACTGGGATTAAAGGCATGTGCCACCATGGCCCAGAGTAGATTTTATTTTCCCACATGCCTAGGGGAACTCATCAACCTCCCTGCTGGTGGAGGAAGGTTTTCTGGGTTCTGGTTTAGTATTCCAACCTGTGGCTTACCGTGATCCGACCCTCCTGTGTTTGCTCAGTTGTCAGGAGGAGAAGAGCCCGGTAACCAGGCCTGTAACTCATCATGTCGATATGATGTGTTGTGACGACAGATGATGCCATCAAAAAGGAAGCTAGGAAGCCCAGTGTTTTAAATGGTGATGGCTCTAAATAGCTCCTGGGGGAGCTGCTGGTGTCGGTGCTCAAGGGTATCATGTCTGCCTGACCTGTTCTGGAACAGCAGCAGCCACTCCACACACTCTGAGCAGGCCCAGAGTGGTTAGCCTAAGGCTGCAAGACCACAAGACACGCTGCTAATGACGATCTGGGACACTGAAAGTGGCATAATAGATTCAGTTCTATCTGCTTTCTAGCTTACATTAACTAACAAATACTTTGCCATAATACAGAGTACTTCCTGACCTTGATCTGACAATAAAACTCACTTCCAGGCATTAATTAATGTTTATTATTAGCATTCCATTCCTATCTATGGGCTGAAAGTTCTTTGTCAACATTTTATTATGATTCGAATGGTTCCTGTATCGGCCATAGCTGTAGAAAATTATGGTGAACCAAGTGGCAAAGGGTAGACTAACTGGTGTTGGAAAGAGGAAAAAGCCAGTTCTGTTTTGAAAAGGCATCAGGTGCCCACTGCAGAATCAGCTGTGAGGTGGCTCTTGTTGAATTCCTGCTTGCAGTAACTCTCTACAACAGCAGCAGCAGCAGCAGACAGAACAGCACACAAGCAGGATCAAAGAAAGCTCTTGCACAGTATGACATAGAAACTGGCACCTGCCGGGGATCCTGGGCCTAAATGCAGATGCTAATAAATAATGTTTTGGATGACTGGATATGCTGTTGATTCTTGGAAGCTTAGATTTCATTTAAATCATGATATCAAAGCTTTAACTATTCTGCTTAAAAAAATCAATTATCACTTTTTATTCAGACAGGAACTCTCACAGAAGATGGGCTGGACCTCTGGGGGACTGTCCCGACTGCTGGCAACTGGTAAGATTCTAAGATGGGAGGTGTGGTGCTAGGTCACTGTGGGAAAGTTCAAATCCATCCTTGAGAGATTCACACTGGCTCCCACTTATTTCAACTCGTTTAATTAAATGCGCCCCAAGTCAGACAAAGAAAGCAGATCTGCACATTCAACATGAAAAAAAATGGAATAGACTGAGATAGATGAGTAAGGGGCCAAGTGATTAAAAAGCAAGACCATGTTAATTAAAGATTACAAGGCATCCTGCGTGGCCGGGCAGACAGGTGTGTTCAGAGACCCAGAAAAAGGTTCCATTGCCTTCTTGTAGAGTTCACAGTCTAATGGGATGAAGACACACGAGTGAACTCACCGTAGATGTACCACACGTGCCATAAAAATTTTTACTATGAAGACATAAAAATCAGAATGGAGACAAAACAATAAAAATTTTTTTCCAATATAACATACAGCTCCGATTTTTATGACACATGATGATGGAAGGTAGAAAGTGATTTTGAATTTTAGGGCATCAATGATGACGCCCTGAAAATGATGGCATATGAGGTAGATTTTTAAAGCACATCTAGGTAGAAATTTCACAGACCTGGCCTAAAGGCTGTCATGACAAAGCAAAGAAGATAACCATATAGATACATACATGCCCCTGGGAAGAACAGGAGAGCAGAGGGAGAGTGATCCTAGCTCCTTCCTGCATGGCTGGGGTGTGGCTTTGTGCCTCCTAACTGGTGATAGCCTCTGCTCTTCAGCCTTGGTTCCCCTACTTTGGCTCCAGACGGTGGCTAATGCATCTTGAGAGTCAGAGAAACACTCAGACAGGGTTCAGCAAGCTAGTGATGGGGCCAGGTGCAGCACAGACACAGGGGGATGTTGCAGAAGATGGCCCAGGCTGAGCACAGGAAACAGTTTGATTTCTAGCTCTATTCGTGTGTGTCTGCTTATGGTTGTTCAGACGTACTGATTAGGCTTCTGCCCAGAGGAGCAGGGTGCCTGTGGTCCAGGACAATGAAAGGGGAAGATGCTTTTCATACTCCTCACTCCCATCTTTCTCCATGACCCTAGCACTCTGATGCTTTTAAGGGGTAGAATCCACTAAACCTAATCACCGTTCAGCTTGAACCTAAGTAAAAGTCGCTACACTGTCAGTGGGGACAAGAGGCTTCAGTGGCAGGGTGTGTGGACTGGAAAGAAGTTTCAGGAAATGGTGGTAGACTCCAAGGAATAGATTCACAAGGATCAGTTCAAAGCCTCTGCTTGCTTTCAGTTGCTTGGACCACTACGCAGGCTTCTTCCTGCCCCAGTTATCTCATGAATGCTGCTTAGAGTATGTGGCTGTTCAGGGAGCTCTCAGGGTTTATATACAACGTCACAAAAGTCCATGTAATTATATCTAAGGCCCCTGAAATTTGGTTTTTGATTGGCCAGCAGTAGTCTACAGCAAAGGGAAAACTCCATATCCAACTCGAAGAAGGGTTGTGTAAGCATTACTCTGTGGGTAGGATGCTTTGGCTGAACACTGAAAACAAACAAACAAACAGGAGAGCAGAGGACCATGAGCAGAAAAATCCCTGAACAAGTAGAGACAGAGCAAGAAGCTTAGTCGGCCTCTGGAATCAGAACACAGAGGATTTTGGTAGGATCAGCAGCCCGAAGGCGAGATAGAGCTAGGATAGGTAGCCTTGATTACCGGATGATGTGTCTGAGTGTGATGCCTTTCGCCCAAGAAATCTGTATGCAGCCCCGGGTACATAGTCACAAAAAATAAATACACAAACCAAACACTTACTGATAGTGAATCACAAATTTATTTTAAACCTATGCTTTATATACACACAGTTTTACCATGTACTAAAGACAAAAGCAAATTTATGTAGTAACAAGGTGACTGTTCTTGTTTTTAAATAATGAATCAAATCTTGGCTGAATATTCGATATACTAGGAGCATGCTTGGGGTTTCTCAGATTTGACAAGTGCTGTTGTTGTTGTCTTTTAACGTTTAAAGGGATTTTAAAATTTTATTTTATGTCTCTGTTTGGGTCCCAAGCATAGCCATGTACACCGGGTGTGAACATGGAGCTCCCAAAATGGCATTGGATGCCTTTGAGCTGCTGGTACCAATGGCTGTGAGCTGCCAAGTGGGTCCTGGAGGAACCTGAGCCCAGGCCTTCTGAAGAGTCTTGATCAGTGCTTTGATCTTGTAATTGTCACTACTAAGAAGGCTGCCTTACATAAATACATATTACAAAAAGACAGAAATATGTATAAGGCCAGATCGTTCAGTCCTGACTCCAAGACAACATTAATTGAATGCTTTTTACTAATGAAACTCATGATCCTGGCAACGCAAATAGCAAATTTTAAAGCAAACATGCTAATATCATACCATGAAAGGTGCATTAACCTAACGCGTGCTAAGGAATGACAGTGGGGAAACATTAAGAGTCTTTGTTTCCTGTGACTAAACTGTCATGTTCTGTAGTTGGAAGTTTTGTGTGTATAATGCAAACGCTGCGATTTATAATGCAACAGTAGTCTACGTTCTGGGCTTTGCTTGATTATGCCTGGTGCACTGGTGTGCACTGTGCAACCCGGGAATGTCCTGTGTCCAGAACAAAGGCTGTGGTGAAGCCATGGGAGGCAGCGTGGGTTAGCACTGCACGAAGTATCTTGGCTTCATCACTCGTTTGATTTCGGATTAGTTTGTGGTTGTTGACATTCAGAAACATTTCACTGTAGCCATAATTTCCCCAGCCCCCAGTCATTTACTTAGTCCTATATGGGCTGTGCCCAGAGTTTAAGAACCAATGGTATAGATTACAGGAAAGTCACCGAAGGGGCCAAGGGTAAGAGGCAGCTACCTGGGTGCTGCCTTGGTAAGATTTAAGAGGAGGAGCATGCTAATGACCTTTATTGAAGATTTTAATATTATCTTCTTAACCAGTTTCCAGGCAGTCCACAGTTTTGCCTCAGGCGAGACTGTGCCCTGGGGCCCGCTGTGTGCAGCCATGACCAGCTGCCATTCCCTGATCCTTCTTGACGGGACCATCCAAGGAGACCCTTTGGACCTCAAAATGTTTGAAGGCACTGGCTGGGTAAGGTGATAGTTGTATCAATCATTTAAACGAGAACTTGAAGAAACCTGTATTGGCAGAAGTGGACCCTTTTGAATTCAGTTACCAATCTAGAAAACGGTCATACTTTTTCATTAGTTATTGTTATAAATGAGAAATCCTTACAAATACATGTTTTTAAAATTTTATCATTATGCATTCATCATAAAAAGTGAAAAGATTTATAGTGACAGTTTCTTCAATATCACGTGCTTTGATGGACAGATCTTCCCTCTACTATCCTTCCGCTTTGTAAATAGTCTTCTATGTATGTACATATATATATATGTATGTATGTACATATATGAAGTGTATGTAATCTAAGTCCCACATATGAGAGAAAACATGCAATACATGGTTTTCTGAGTTTGACTTATTTCATTTAATGTCATCTCCCGTTGCATCAATTTTCATGCCAAGTGACAAAATTTCATTTTAGTAATGAGTAGTACTCCACTGTGTAAGCATGACACAGTTACCTTAGCCTCTTATTCACTTGTGGACACCTAGGCTGTTTATCTTCACTGCTGTAGGCTGCCATAATGTAAGCAGGATCGTATAGAAGTTTTTACTGATTTTAATAGTAGCTGGACGATTGACATTACTACCAACAGTATATAAAGGTTTCCTTCTCTATGAGTCCCTATCAGCATTTGTTGTGGCTTCCTCTCCCAATTTACCTGCTCCCTACATTCTGTTAGTCTCCTTGGATGTGCAGCTTGTTAATGACATGTCGTCCTGTTTGTCAGTGCTTGCTCCTATTTCCTGAGCTGTTGGAATCTTTCTCTGAAAACCCACACCTATGTCTATGTCTTGAAGTGTTTCCCACTCCCTCCAGGAAATCTAAAATTTCAGGTATTACATTAAAGTCTTTGATGCATTTTGAATCAATATTTTCACCAGGTAGGCGATATGAACCTAGTTTTATTTTACATGTGCAAGTCCAGGTTTCCCAGGGCCATTAGTATTTTTATATGTGTTCTCTCTCTCTCTCTCTCTCTCTCTCTCTCTCTCTCTCTCTCTCTCTCTCTCTCAAGGATCAGATGGCTGTAACTGGTTTATCACTGTGTGGATCTATTTTCTTGCTCTGCATTCTGTGTTTGTGTTAGTACTATGTTTGTTTTGTTTCCATGGATCTGTGGTATAATTTGAAATCAGCTGTTGTGACACCTCCACCATTGAGTTCTGCTTTGGTTTGCTTTGGTTCTTTGCAGTCTTTTGTGCTTCCAAATGAATTCTATTATTGCACTTTTTCTAGTTCTGTGGAGAACATCTTTGGGCTTTTTACGGAGATCAAATTAAGTCTGCAGGCTGCTTTTGGTAATATGGCAATTTCTATAATATTGATTCTGCCAATCAATGAACATAGGAGGTTTATCCATCTTCTAGTGTCTTTTTCAATTTTGTTCAATGATGCTTAAAAGTTTTTTATTGTAAAGGGTTTTCACATCCTTGGTTAAGCTTATTCCTAGTTATTTTTTAGTTTTTCAGCAATACATCAGTTTAACTATGTGTATCTGATTCAGCAAGGGAAAAAAGTGATATAGAGTATTTAAAAAAAAACAAGTCTAGATTCAGAAGACAATTATACTTACCCTCCTCAATTCTACTTCATTCTTTATTAAAGAATAAAGCATTATTCTTTAATATTTTAATTAACCCTCAGTGTCTTGTGTCATGTTTATTACAAACAGACAACATTTGGGATCTCATAGTTTGCTTGTTAACACAGATGTTCTTAAACATCTCTATGGGGACAGAGTATAATTTTTAAAAGATCTATACTAATTTTGCTGTGTAATCGATTTTGTAGAATGCTGCCTACTGAATAACACTGGGCTGTCCAGCTGGGTCAGCCTCCACACACAGCGATGAAATGCCGAGAAGATCAGAGGTGATCTTGGAGAGGCCCCTCAAGTATTTCGTATATGCAAATAAACTCTGATGGAGGGATGACAGCCTGGTAGCATCCTAAGACTCTAGACACAGAGTGAGGAACAGCAAGCTTGGGGCCATTCATTGCCACCAGTTACACTTCTGGATGGAAAAGTCAGAAATAACTGAGACTCTTTTATATTTGTTTAAAAATAAACTTCGCCACACAATCTTGAGCAGTTTATGTCTATTTTAACCCTCTATGTTATCTTGTCTTACTCCAAGCAAACATCTCAGCAATACTTGCACTTTCCTTGGCTCCAGATTCTTCCTTCTGATCTTTCTTGGACCTCTCCCCTAGGCTGAATCCCCTACTTCATCCTCTAACTCCTCCTCCCATGGCTGGCAGGAAGTCCAGCCCTGTTCTATCCCCTGCCCAGCCATTGACTATAAGCTGCTTTCTTGACATACCAGGGAACAATTGGAGAGCAGTGTTTACTGGACACTGAAACAGAAATCAGAATTTAAATTACACAATAACCTTACGCTTATAGAATATTGCTATTATTTCTTAAGAATTTTGTATAACATATCCTAGGTATGCTTTGAGGCTGTTATGGATGAGATTATTTTATGATTTCCTTATTGTTGTTGATTTTATGTCCTGCTATTCTTAATGGCAGTTTAATGGCAGGGGCATTTAGGCACTTAAGTATAGGGACATGTCATCTGCACACAGGGTTAATTTGACTTCTTCCTATTTGAAATCCTTTCATTTTTTTCATTTCCATTACTATTTGGCTAAGACTTCAACTGCTGTATTGAGTAAGAGTGGAGAACACCTCATTTTTACTTTTCTAGGAGAGTTTCCTCCCATTTGGTCTCATGCTGGCTGTATGGTTGACATATATGGGAGTCTTTACAAACACCACAGGCAGCAGGATGTTGAGCCAAGGGAGGCAAGAAGGAAATCCGGTACAATATCACCCAATAGCTAATGTTGTTACAAACCATGAGAGTCTGACAGTAGGTAGTTTATTTGATGCGTATTTAAGCATAGATATCAATTTGGTAAGAAGCTTCCTGCTAATAAGTAACTCAGTCTCTAGTGCACAACAAAGCTTATGACATGATTATATCCAAATACAAATAACCTCCTCCATAACAATGGGTTCTATAGATTAACTAAGAAAGCAAGCTCAAGGTAAAAAAAGCTCATGATAAAGGTCTGGGGGAGAAGAGTGCTATAGATTGACTAAGATGTAAAAAAACACTCAATGTAAGGATCTAGGGGAGCTATGGGACATAGGGGTGCTAGTGGAGCTAGGAGGTGTGCAGAGGTTGCCAGGATATCAACCAGGAATCCTATCCATTCACATAAGATTTCTCTAGTTCTTGTCTGTGAGCACAAGTACCTACATGACCCTCCACTCACAGTAGCCATTATTTTGTTGATGTATATTTGTTATGTTCCCATTTTCTCCAGAGCTGTTGCCACAAAGGCATGCTAAACTTTGTCAAATGTCTTTTTTGCACCTATTGAAATAATAAATGATTTCTTTCTCCAGTCCATCCATGTCTGTTTCATTTACTGATCATATACATCTAACTGTCCTTGCAGCTCTGGGATGAAACCACTTTGTTATGTTATATGATCTTTCTAATGTCTTTTTCAATTTGGTTTACAAATCTTTTATTGATAATTTTTGGAATCATGTAATCACAGCAATTAGTCTATAGCTGGGTAAACTTTTTATTGGGGCCCTTAACACTGTCAGGGTAATACAGGCTTTATATAATTAGTTCTCTTTGATTTGTTTTCTACTTATTATATGAAATAATTTGAGGCAGGCTGGAGTCAGAGCTCTATAAGTCTGGTAAAATGTGGCATTGCGTTAGTCTGCTCTTGGCTTGCCTTTGTTGGGAGACATTTTTTCTGTTGCTGCTCAATGTTGTTGATTGTCATGGAGCTGTTTAGGCTATTTCAATTACCTTGATTTAACATAATTGACATATTGCTACTAGATTTTGCAGAATTTTGGGGTATATATTTTCAAAGTATTTCCTAGTTATCAGATTTTGTTATAATCTGTTGTAATCTTTCCCTTTTCATATCTGCATTTATTAATTTGGATCTTCTATTTGTGCCAATAGCTTTGAGTAAGGCTTTATTGAACTTGTTTATCTTTTTAAAGAACCAATCCTCTTTTTTGTTTGTTTGTTTGTTTTTGGTTTTTTGGTTGTTGTTTTTTTGTTTTTTTGTTTTTTGTCCTGTAATCTTCATTTTATTGACTTTACCCCTACTCTTAATTTATTTTCATCTATTGCTTTTGGCTTTGGCTTATTCTTGTGTTTCTATGAGGTAAACTATTAAATTATATATTTGAAGTTTCCCTGGTTTTTAGGTGTAGAACATCAGACCAATTCTGTTCCTTAGAACTAACTCTTTTGTGTCCTAAAAGTTCTAATAAATCATGTTCTTATTTTTATTGACTCTCATGATTTTTAATTTCCTCCCTGACTTTTTCAGTGACACATTGATCATTCCAGAGAGTATTATTTATTACCCACATATATGTGTAGCTTTTCTTGCTATTGATTTTTATTTTTTTTTATTCTACTGTCTACTGATAAGATTTAAAAAATGTATCTTTTTAAAGACTTGCTTTATGGCACAAAATGTGATGTGATTTTTTAGAAAATTCCACAGGCTGTTGACAAATGAATATTCTCATCTGATAGCTAGACTGTCCTGCAGATGTCTGTTAAATCAATAAGTTTGATCTATTTGATTTATGTTACTGTTGAATAATAAGCTTTTTTGTTTTGTTTTGTTTTCTTCTGGCTGTAGTGTTTTATCTATTAATGAAAGTAGAGAATTCACATAATACTATTGTATGTGGACCTATCTGTCTTTTTAAATGTTTTTTGAAATTGGGTTCCTAAAGACTGAACCTCTAGCTTTAATTTTTTTACAAATTCTTAAGGAATTTTTCAAATTCTTACAAATTCTTTTTGTAATATGTACTGTCCCCCTTTATATATTCTAACTAATTTTGGTTTAAAATCTACTTTGTAGGTAAGAATAGCTAATCCTGCCTGTTTTCTGCATCTATCTGATGCAGGGTATATAGTTTTCCGTTCTTTGATTTTCTGTTTTTCTGTGTGTTTACCAATGAAATGTGTTTCTTGCAGCCAGCAAATAGTTGGATCTTCTGTTCTGATTCAGATGGTCTGTGTTTTTTAATTAGAGAGTTGAGACCATTAATATTCAGGGTTATTATTGAGATATGTTTGTCATTTCTTGTACTTCTATTTATACTTTTCCTAGTTGGTTTGAAAACTATTTTTTCTGACTGTTAGAGCTTGCTGATTTGTCAAATTGGGAATGTTTGAGTCTTTCCTAATTGTTATTTATTTTTCTGTTCTTATGGGATTTTCCTTTTCTTGTGCTCTTATGTTGTGACTATATTCTTTCTCTGTATGTAGAATACTTATAAATATCTTCTGAAGTTCTGGCTTAGTGGCTATACTTTAGTTTTAGCTTTAAGATAAAAAGTAATTCTACTGGATATGATAATTTTGGTGGGCAGTTCCGTACTTCAGGAATTGAAACAGTTCCTTTTCTGCTTTCCTGGATTTGGGGCTTTTTGCTGAGAAGTTTGATGTTATTCTGATAGTTTTGTTGTTACATGAAACTTGTTTTTTCCGTCTTGCAATTTTTAATGTTTTTTTTAACTTTTTTGTTTTAACATTTCAATGCTAACCTATCTTGAGCTTTTTGTTTCTTTATTTAGTTTTGGTCTGGTTTATTTAGGGTTCTAAATGCCATACATATATACATACATATACATATACATATACATATCCCTAATTTTGGGAGAATTGTATTTTCTAGTTTTATTGAGTAGTTCTTCTATGCCTTTAATTTTTATGGCAACTCTCTCCTTCTATCCCTATAAACTGTGAAGTTTTCTCTGTTGATCATGTCACAGATTTCCTGCAAGCTGTGATCATGTTTGTTTGTTTTTAATTTACTATCTGAATGTAATGTGTGTGTGTGTGTGTGTGTGTGTGTGTGTGTGTGTGTGTGTGTGTGTACAAGTATGTGTGCAGGGCAGAGGACAACATTAGGTACAGTCTTCATCTTCTACCAAATCCTATTTGTTGCTGTGTATATCAGGCTATCTGGCCCACCCATTTCTGTGGATTTTCCTGTCTTTGCATCTTAGCTCACAGTAGGAGTGCTGGGTTTACAGGCAGATGGGACTGTGTCTGGCTTTATGTGGATTCTGGGGGTCAAGTCTTCATTCTTGGCAACAAGCACTGTACCTATTGAGCTATCTCCTCACCCTCTAAATCAGTTTTCTTCCTTCATTCATCTGCGTGTTTAATTTTTTGTGAAGTTACTGAGAAATTTTAAAAGTGGGATTTTGAATCGTTTGTCTGTCATTTCAGTGACTTGTTAGGTTCCACCCCCCCCCAGGTGTTTAGGAACTGTAAGCCTCTGGGGGTGTTGTTGCTTTATTTTACTTGTGATTTACAGGTCTATTTGGGTAGACCTATCTTTCATGGTTTTCCCCTTCTTTTGTGGATTTTGTTTCATGTGGGTCTTATTACTGAGGTCGTGCCTAAGAGCATCAGAAAACACAAATAGTTACATTATAATATGTAATACAACAGCAGCAAACTTACAGTTATGGAGTAGCAGCCAAATAATAAGAGTACATGAGGAACTGTACTGAAGTGTTGCAGCATTAGGAAGGTTGAGAACCACTGCTCAAGAGCATTCTAGCTGTGACAATAGCCTCACACACACACACAAAGCTACTTAGGGCAGAAAGAGGTTTGTTTCAGCTTAAAATTCTAAGTTACAGCTCATCAATGTGGGGGAGTCAAGACAGGAACTTCAAGCAGCTAGTAATATGACATTTACAGTCAAGAACAGAGAGCGAGGAATGCTCACTTGCTTGCTTGCTTGCTTGTATTCTCTTTGATTTTTCCTGCTGTTGTGCAGTTCAGGGAATGGTGCCACCTGCAGTGAGCGATGTCTTCTCATACATAGCCCTTAATTAAGACAATCCCTATAGGGGCTGAGGAGATGGCTCAGTGGTTAAGAACACTCACTGGCTTCTCTTCCAGAGGTCCTGAGTTCAATTCCCAGCAACCACATGATGGCTCACAACCATCTATAATATGACCCAATGCCCTCTTCTGGTGTGCACGGAGATAGCATACTCACTCATAAAACAAATAAATAAATATTTTTTTAAAAAGAATCCCTACAGGCATGGCTACAGGCCAACCCAATAATTCATCCCTAATTGAGACTCTCTTCTTAGATGATTCTAGGTTTTGTCAAATTAATAGTTAAAGCTAACTACCCCAACATACAGAATTCCTTTCAGAATCAGATTTCTCTTCAGCCACAGCCTGTGAGGTAGACAGTGGCACTGTTGCACCTCCTCCAGCATCTGCTCCTGCAGTACCTCTTGTTGTTGCTATTACTATTAATGTATGAATATTATTTGAATGAGTTCTGGTCTTGTCCTAACAGGATCTATCAACTGTTGTTTCAAAGAATTCTGTTAGAGTACAACATCGTATAGGAATCCATAAGTTCATAATTTGGGGAAATGCTCTTTAAATAAAGTTAAATGTCGTTTTTGAATAAGGATCTTCTCAAATATACTGTGGTAGATTTTGAATATTCAAGAGAGGATATGGTGTGCAGTATCCACAAAACTCATGTAACCCTGAATCCTTCTAGATAGTCCAAAAGATGACACCAATGTCTCCAGACAGCCGTGAGGAAACACTAGCGTAAATCAGACTCCCAGCTACAGCTACAAAACACTTGCAAAATGAAAAGTGCAAGTAAGGAACTGAGTTGTTCATTTCAATTGTTCTCAGGTGATTTAAATGTAGGTAGCCACAGTGGGCTGGTAGCTGCTGTACTGCATGGTAGAGGTTCATCCACCAACATAGATAGTCCCTGTTCTAACTAGTCCTGTTTTCTGAGCTGAGTGTGACTGACAGTTGAAGGACACAAACCATAAACCTATCCTGGATGCTCCTGTGACAGTGCCGTTTGCCTCCCCCTCCCCTGGCCCTGGCTATGTGGATCTAGAACCAAGAACATGAGCCCTTTATCCTATCAGTGCATTTGACTTAACACCTCCTCCACAGGCTTGGGTGAGCACTGAGATTGTAAGGGACTTTGGGCACTGCAAAATGTCAGACACATAGCACATATTCATTAATAAGCACCTCTATTATAAACATTCTGCTGACCTGCAAAAAAAGGGGGGGGGGAGATTCTTTGACACTTCATGGTATTTAAAAGGCAGGAAAAGGCTGGAAAGGGAGCTCAGGTGGAAAAGTGCTTGGCTTGCAAACACATAGGTCTGAGTTTAATCCCCAGAACCAAGGTAAAAGATGGGCATGGTGCTGCACACTTGCAATCCTAGTGCTAGGAGGCAGAGACAAATGCATCTCTGGGGCTTGTTGGACAAATAGCTTAGCTGAATCAGAGCCCTGGGTTCCAATGGGGGAACCCTATCTAAAACACATGGTGGATGCTGCATGCACCTGCCTACAAACCTGGGTGCGTGTGTGCACACACACAGACACACAGACACAGATACACACAGACACATACAGACACACAGACACACACACACACACACACACACACACACACACACACACACACACGGAAACATTTAAATCTGGTCATCAGACCATGAAACATACCTCACAAGAAGCTAATGCAAAGATGATTAATGGGAATGCTTGGCTTTCTAGAAGTCTGATGCTTTAAAAAGGGAAACCTGCTATAAAGGGAAATCTCTAAAACCCAGAAGTTGAGATGAGAGTGTTGGCTCCAGAGACGGTTTTGATGCAAAGATAGAATAGTGTCCAATTTTGTGGATCTTGATGAAAGGCAATCAACAAACTGCCTGCCAGTTCCTAATCCCAGCGGAACTGATGGAGGGATGACCCGAAGCTATTGTTACTATGAGTGACTTGGATCCTGATCATACTAATGTCTTCTTCTACCTGCACAAAAGACAACATGCCAATCAGGCTTTTGTTTGTGCCCACGAATATTTACTACCCCCTCTGAAGGAACTGCCAAGATGGTCGCGTCCACCTCTAACCAAAGCAGTTTTTATTAAGGTTTAGTCTGGGTCCAACGGAGCCTAGAGTTGAATCCTCTGTTATCTGAGAGTCTTCTAAACGTTAAGAGGATAGGGACAAGGCCCAGATAGATTATTAAGACAACTATAGCAAATTCCTTTCTCATATTTTAATATTGGTTAACATTGATTTCTTAATAACACTGACGCCTGTATTTGGATGTTTTATCCACTGCATAAAACCCACTTTCAAATGTGCTTTCAAATTTGGTAGCAGCCAACTACTAGCTTTCTAGCTAAGTGAATTAGACCAGTAACACAGGTACACCATAAAAATGTGCCCTTGCGTTTATCTCAGGACACAGCTGTTGACACAGCTGAGAGCTGTTGTGCTCAACAACGCTGGAGAACAGATCTCCTCTTCTAGTCACTGGACAGAAGAGCAGTGGCCCCCCATCTGGCATGTTCCCATGCATTGCCACTTTAATGTATAGATATAATGCATAGTATTTCTGGCCTCTCAACATTTTTACAATAAAGTCCTTTATTGTCAATGAAAACAGCAGAAATTTGACAATGACTGCATTTAAGTAAATATCTGGGAAGAGAAGCTACACGAAAAGGGTTTTCAAAAAATATTATCACACTGTGCGAAGAAAAAAATATTTCTTCTCATTTGACTCTAAGGAATCTTATAAATGTTTCATTTTATTACAGACTATGGAAGCTTGCCAAGTGGCTTCCTGCAAATTTGGTGTGTCAGATTCAAGCACAGTAATAAAGCCAGGACCAAAAGCCAGTCAGGTATGATTTTCCTCCTTAGGTCATGCATTTCTTTCCCCTAAACACTGGAGAAATAGCTCTGCTTTGCACACATTTCACATTTCTCCTGCTTAGCTTTCTCCTAATAAATTCCCTAGCTCGTACAGCCATGCCTTCAGCCCTGCCTTCGCTCATTAGTGTTTTCAGCAAACACTCGGTGAGTGTCCGTGGATGCTGGACCACTAATGCAGACTTCACAATAAGCCCTGCTGGACTCTGCATAGGAGGAGCACACAGTGGTCAGAAATCAATACAAGTGCAAGGCAGCGCAGCACACCCTGCCAAGTGCAGTAATAAAGGCTGACAAACGAGCTGTGGGAGACCAGAGCTGGGAACGAGTCGTGTTTCTGGGAAAAAGAAGGCACCATATCCCAGAGGATGGCCTGGAAGGAGATTAGGATTTCTCCAGGCAGCCTCGGGTAAGGGCTTTGGAGACCCAGATAAACATATTGACGGAGTCACCCTTGAATGGGCCAGAAAACTATAAGCATTGCAGCAAATATAATATGCTGTGGGGTGGCTGGGCCCCACACTGGAGGGTAGAGAGCCTTTTGGCTACTGGTCATGCATCTGCTGAGTAGAGAAAGCTCAAACGCTTTTCAGTCTCTTTCCCTTTGATGTCCTTGCAGAGCCCCGTGGACACCATCACCATCTTGCGCCAGTTTCCGTTTTCCTCTGGCCTGCAGAGGATGTCAGTGATTGCCCAGCTGGCTGGTGACTTCCACCTCCAAGTCTACATGAAGGGTGCCCCAGAAATGGTAGCCAGGTTCTGCTGCCCTGAAACAGGTACTGACAGTGTTCTCTCTCTCTCTCTCTCTCTCTCTCTCTCTCTCTCTCTCTCTCTCTCTCTCTCTCTCTCTCTCTGTGTGTGTGTGTGTGTGTGTTTCAAAGGAAAACATGTGGTGTCTTATCTCTCTTCCCACCATATAGGTCCCAGGACTCACACTCAGGTCATCATCAAGTTTGGAATCTTATATCTGCTGGGCCATTTCCACATCCCAGGGGATTTTTAAAAATTAATTTTTTCTCTTATAGATTATTTTCAAGCACTATGTATTCTGATTATGATTGCCCCTCTTCCAACTACTCCCAGTTCCCTACTGTCTCCCCTCCCATCTGGATCCACACTCTTTCTGCCTCTTGTTAGAAATGAACAGGCATCTAAGAAAAAAAGATAAAACAAAATCAAACAAAGCAGAAAAGGAAAAAAAAACAGAAGGAAAGAAGTCAAAGAAAAAAACCCATAAGAAACATATAGATGCAGAGGCACACACGTTCGCACACATGGGAATCCCATAAAAACACAAAACTGGAAGCCATAATATTTTTGCAGAGGACCTATAAGGTATTTTTTAAAAAATCCTTGACACAGTCTTATGAGACAGAGAACCTCCAAAGATTCTCTGCCTGCTCAAAGATGATGAATTCAGTCTGTGTTGTCCATCTACAACTGGACAGTTGGCCTACTTGTTTATCTACGGAAACTCCTTTGGAGAAAATGAATTTTTCATTTGCAAGTGGCAATCAATTGGACCTAGCTTCTGGGCTAGGGATGGGGAGAGCATGTGTCCACTTTTCTGCTCAGCTCTAGGACCCCATCTGGTGCAGCCCTGAGCAAGCCTGTGCGTGCTGCCTCAGTGTCTGTGGGTCTGTACGTGAGTGCGTTAGTCTAGCTATATTTAACAGCCCTTGTTTCTCTGGTGTCCTGTAGCCGCTTTGCCTCCAGCACTCACTCCACATCCTTTTCTGTAGTGCTCTCTGAGTCCTTGGGGGAGGGATTTGATGGAGATAGTCTATGTAGGGCTGAATGTTCCAAGGTCTCTCCCTCTCTCCGGTGTCTAGTTCTGGGTCTGTCTCTATTCTCATCTGTGAAGGAGGAGGCTTCTCTGATGATAGTGGAGGTAGGCACTGATCTATGAGTGTAACGCAGTGTCACTGGAGACATTTCATTTGCTAGCTTCCTTTAGCAGAACAGTAGCATTTGGTATCCCCTGGACCATTGCCTGTCTAGTCTAAGGTTCTTGGCCACCGGAGCAGTGTTGGGTACTGGTTCTATCTCATGGAGTAGGCCTTAAATCAAATTATATCTTGGTTGGGAATATTTTTAACTGAGAAATACCTTTTTTTAAAAAAGGAGATTAGACTAAACTAGATGATATTAAATGGTTTTTCCAGAAAATTTTTGTCTTTCTAGTCTAGACTCTGAGATGAGCTGTGTTATTTAATATTCTCCTAAATATGTGCACATTCTAACCGATAGACAAAATTGTTAGAAAATTGTCACATTCAAATAAATTCATTTGGATGAAAGTGGCATTTTTCTCCTGGCTTTCATCTTGTTATGATTGCAGACAGCCACTAACTGTGTGTAGAATTCTAGATTTTATGAATGTTGACTCCAACTTCTACATTTGGAGTTTGTCTAGTTTAATCTTAGAAGCATCCCTTTATAGGCCAAGGATGAGGGATTTGTCAAGCATGCACAGGATATGTGTCTGATTCCCAGGATGAGATAAAAAAGAACCTGCCTTTCAGATTTTGGTCTTCCTCATAAATCCCACTAACTTTGTCTCTCTGATGGATTATAGACTAGGTTTGGCTCTGTTCTTTTTTGCGTGCAGCCACGCAGACTTTATTGAGCATCTTCGTCTTGCCCTGCTGTGTCAGGAAGGGTCCAGCCTCTACTCTGCCATTCCTATCTTCACAGCAGCCTAGTGAATCCTTCCTGCTGCGTAGACTTTTGGTCTTTCACCCCCCTCCCTCTCCTATAAAGAAATGGAGGGCTACGAGCTTCCTGGAGAGTAGGTCCCCGCCTCTGGGAACATTTCAGAAATGCGCAGTCTGAGATGAATGCAAATATGAGGGTCAGCCTCACTCATATTGTGCAAAGAAAAGGGAGAATTCATGTGTTGGAGTCAGAAAGTGAGTTGAGAGTAGAGGACAAAACTTAGCTGCGTCACCACCTATGCCACCATGGCCACTATTAGGCTGCACTTCAGCTCTCATCTGAGTCTCTCACACAGGTACATGAGAACCCACGAATGGCCGTGCATGGTGGTGCACGCCTTTAATCCCAGCACTCGGGAGGCAGAGGGAGACAGATCACAGTGGGTTCGAGGCCAGCCTGGTCTACAAAGTGAGTCCAGGACAGCCGAGGCTACACAGAGAAACTCTGTCTCAAAAAACCGAAACAAACCAGCAAACAAAAACAAAACAAGACAACAACAACAAAAGAACCCAAGAATGACTTATACATATAAAAACATAGTTATTACACCAACACATGTAAAACCTGTGTTGCATTGCTAACCTTGCAAAGCAGAGCTGTGGGATGGGGATGTGGCTCCCTGGGCAAAAAGCACTGCCTGCATGAGACTGATGGCAGTCTGGATCCACAGAACTTTAGAAGCCAGAGATGTAATGTATGCATCTGTAACCTTGGTCAAACACCTACCGGGAGATGGGAGGCAGGGAAATGGGAGGCAGGGCCGGGTGAGTCAGCAGCAGCTGACAGGATGGCCAACCTGGTCTACGTGGCAGTAAACTCAAGGAGAGACACTGTCTCAAAGCAATAAGGAAAGGGAGGCCTCAAGGTGGTCCTCTGTCACCCACACATCCACAGTGGCACACACGTACCTGCCCACACACATGCACCCTCACCTTTCCACTCCCCCACCCCATGGAATGGGAAAATATTTCTGAAGAGTCGTTTAGAGCATATTTCAGGCCTTTCTGGCCACTCAGGATTTACATCAACTAACTGACTCTGCTGCTGTGGCCACAAAGCAATCATGAATAATAAATGAGTGAACACCGTTAAAAACTTTATTAATAAAAGCAAGTAGTGCATCCAAATGTAGCCTGACCATTATCAACCCTGATCTCGAAGACTGGCTGTTTCTCTGATTTCATTCAAGGACACACAATCTTGACATCTGTTCTTAGTGAACTCAATCTGTATATTTGACACTGGTCAGATCAATCACTGGTCCTCTTAGGAGCTGCTATAACAAAATGCCCCGGGCTGGGTGGCTTAAATGACACAACTCTGTCTCTTGTAGTTTTGGAACTATGAGCTGGACTGCCCAAGGTTAAGATGCTGGATAATTTTGCCTCCTGGTGAGGGCTAGCTTCTGGACTTGTAGGTGCCTGCTTTGCTGCGGTATCCTGGTGAGGAGAGACCATCTCACATCTTCCTGTGTCTTAATCTCAGTCGTGAAAGTCTCACTTTCAAGGTTTAATGACTTCCCAAGGCCTAAGTCCAAAATACAGCCACATTAGAAATTAGGTTTTTTACATAGTTTAGGACACAGCTGATGCACAGAACAATTTTATATCCCATCCCCCCTCATCAAAGTAACATGAAGCTGTTTGTGACCTGTGTCTGACGCTGTATGTTTCCCAGTAATGCAGTTTTATGAAGTGAACACTGAGGCACAGGGAAGGTGTCCTGCATTAGCTTAGGTGCTGGGTCGACTTCGGTGTGATCTTACACATACCTCCCGCCTCGTTCCTCACAGTGCCTAAGAATTTCCCACAGGAGCTGAGGAACTACACAGTGCAAGGCTTCCGGGTCATCGCCCTTGCGCATAAAGCCCTGAAGATGGAGAAGCTTTCAGATGTGGCACGTTTAGCAAGGTAAGGAATTGGAAGTCAGCGCTCAGGGAGGGTCATCGTACCTGAGGGGAGGAGGCACTGGTGATGGGCTGGCGGACAGCTCACGTCCCCAGCAAGTTCTTGGTGACGGAGAACTGATCTCAGTTGTCTTCACGTTTGGAGATGGGCAGCTGTGGGCAGGACTTGCCCAGATCTCATGATGGTTTATGACAGAGCAAATACAGCAGCCGAGATTTCCCAGATCCCACATCTGATCTCCTCCTTGTCCTACATAGTGTCTGACTTAGTTCTCGGGGTTTGGTCCCCTCATAACTACAAACCCTTATCCCACCTCAGAACACCATGTGGCAGACTGCTTGGAGGTCCCACATGTACCGAGGTGTCTCTCTAGAGAATGCAGCTGAAAATTTGAAGATTTCCAGGATCCTTTTTTATTTCTGGAATTTCTCAGGTCTGGGTATTGTATTTCCCTCAAATCTGTGAGGTAGTAAGTGCAAATTGAATTCCATATAAGAAATAAAACTCAATATTTTTAATTACACTAAGGGATAACTTGCCCTCCTTAGAGGATAATCCATACACTGCTTTCTTCCAGCTTATAGGGGTTCCTTTCAAGTGATCTACATTAAAAGAATAGGAAAACTAAATAGGTGATAGCCTATATAGTCATTACATTTGATATATTAAATTTATACTTCTAACTTAGAGATTTTCATTTCCATATAACTAGCTTTATTATGTAGGGTACCAAGGCATTTGGTTCAACGTTGCTATCTGCAATTTATATTTATCAAAGATAATTGGTGCCTTATGTTGTACCTGTTTCCACATCTATAAAATGTGGGATTGGGTCATCTCCAAGGAACTCTTCAGATGTGACATTTTTGCCTTTGAAATAGAATCAAAGAAGTCATTTACCCATACGACTGACATTCTCAGATTAAACATTCCAGGTTTTGGCCATCCTTGAGGAGGCATAACATCCATAACACATGGGATGTTATAATTTTTCACACACAAATTTGAATAAAAGTGTTAAGGCGATGAGCGAGCCAGAGATTTGCATAGCTAGTGATAGAAGGCAGGCAGCCCCAGCTGCCACATGCAAGCACAGCTGTATTCTCACTAAGAGCCAGTGGGGAAATACACAGTATTAGAAATATAAAAACAATAATATTTGCTATTTCTTCACCCATTACAAGTTTTCCTAAGAGATATCAGGAGTTCAAAATGCTTCTTATTGTGTAGTTTTTCTTTTTTTATTTATCAATTTATTTATTCACTTTACATTCTGATTGTAGTCCCCTTTCCTCTCCTCCCGGTCCCACCCTCCCTTTCCCATCCCCTCTCACCTATTCCTCAAAAATAGGAGAGACCCTCTATGCATAGCTGATTTTCTTGAACAAAGAAATATAATATTGGTTTAATTTTTATTAGGTTAAATTTATCTTTAACAATTTTTTTTCAGTCAGGAAAATAAAAGTTTCTTGAAAATTGGATTCACCAAAGGGAATTAAGTGTTTCTTGTGATAACTTAGAAAGTCACCCGACATTAATGACAGAAGACAGACTTCCTTAAGACCTAACCCTTTCCACAAGGCCTGGTGGTGCATGTCTTTAGTCCCAGCACTTGGGAGGCAGAGGCAGGAAGGTCTCTGTAAGTTCGAAGCCAGCCTGGTTTACAAAGTGAGTCCAGGACAGCCAGGGGTACACAGAGAAACTCTGTCTTGAAAAAGAAAAACAAGAAAAAAGGCCTAACCCTTTCTTGGTTTTGCAAAGGTTTTTAACTTCCATCTGTGTTAGACGTTCAGGAGCTACACAAAAGGAATAAAATTAACTCCTCCTTGGCCCCAAGAATTTCATATCTTAATTGAGGAAAACAGATAATAAAATAAATAATATATTGTCTCATTTGATGGTTCTTAAATGTCTCAGAGGGGACGAATGAAGTAGGCAGAAAGAACTTTGAAAACTACAAGCTCCAATGTGGGATCTTATCTTTAAAAAAAAATGGTGGACAGAGCCTGCACACGCATATGTACTTGCACACCCGTTCACCCACACATGAGGGAACACATGTACACTCGCACACACATACACAATAAACAGAATTAACCAGTGAGTTTTCAGTTCTGGTTAAAAAGAAAACATTAATTAATTTGGATATGCATAAATTAAATACAGTTTAGTGCATAAATAATAGTGCTAATATAATATTGTCTGAACATAACACATCGTGGTACTGATGACATCATGAAGCATGCTCCCAGTGAGTGTCAAACATACTTTAAAAAACATTAAGGTCAAGGAAAAAATACTGAGAGATTTTTGGATATTAAAAAAATACATGATTAGCATTTTAAAAATAGGACTGGGAAGATAAAAACGGTATTTTTTAAATGCAGCTGAAAATGGGAAGTGATTGTGTTAGAGGAACAGGCAAAGGATGGTGTGGAGACAAGACAACTGGTTCCCTTTACACACCCCTTTGTTCCTTTCTTTTTAACATGTGCGCTATTTCCTTAATACAACTTAGGCAGAGGGTCTAAAGAAAAGAAATAAGTCATCGTTGGGCACCACAGTACTATTCCTTAAAAATGTTTTTTTCCCTCCAAAATACAAAGGGAGCAAGTGGAGCTGGAGTTGGCATTTCTGGGACTGCTCATCATGGAGAATCGCTTGAAGAAAGAGACAAAGCCAGTGCTGAGGGAGCTGAGCGAGGCCCGCATCAGGACTGTGATGATTACAGGTTTGTGGGGTCCCAGAGCCTGGCAGGTAGCAAAACAAAGAACTGAGCAAGTCCACGTGACTGGGGCGGAAGGGAAGGAAGCCGTGTGACCTCGCCACCCTTGCAGCACCCCAAGCGGGAGCAGCTTTTTTTTTTTTCTTTTGAGGCAGTGACTATCTTATGCTCTGGCCAATAAGTAGCTCTCCTCCTACAAAGGATTATGTGAGCAGAAATATTTGTGCCTAGGCTGGGGAGACTACTCAGTCAGTAACAGTCTTGTTATGCATGTTCAAGACAGTCAGCTCCCATGTTGAAAACAGGCGGAGGTGGCACATGCCTGCAATCTCTGCACTGGGAAGTGGAGACAGGAGGATTCTGGGAGTTTGCTGGCTAATTGGCCTGGCCAGACTGAGGCCAGACTAAGTTCAGTGAGAGATTTTGTTCAAAAAAACATAGAGAGTGATTAAAGAAGACACCTCTGACCCTCACCCCACCCACTCATGCACACACACACACACACACACGCACAAACGCATGTGCACACATGCACAAATGTTTAGACATGGAGACAGATGGCCAGGCAATCTGCATGGTGACCTAAGCGTGGTCTTGCCCTCAGTGTTCTCTCTTGTTTGTGCAGATCCCAAGGCTCTCTTCTGGTCAATACAGATCCCAAGTGTTGACTGTGCTTTCAGCCTGGAGCCATCCATACACCACAGAGAGCTAACTGTTATCTCAACATTAGTCATAAAGAGCTCCCACACCCCCTCATTCATTTATGTGTGGTCCAGAAGCACACAGCGGGAAAGATGTTGCCTTGGCGTTTGCTCACTGGAGGCATACACTTGCGTTGAAGGGAAGACAACTAGTTATAAAATGACACAGACATCACCAAATACATTCAATGAGGAGCAACAGGGGGGTGAAGAGACATCTTAGTTTGGGTGGCTGATTTCGTTGTACCAAAAGTCTCTTTGTCATCTAGGTGACAATCTTCAAACCGCCATCACTGTTGCTAAAAATTCTGAAATGATTCCTATGGGCAGCCAGGTCATCATTGTTGAGGCTAATGAGCCAGGAGACCTACTTCCTGCTTCTGTGACCTGGCAGCTGGTGGGGACCCAAGAGCCAAGCCCTGGAAAGAAGGTGAGCAGATGTTCAAAGGCCCCTGTCTGGGCCTGGGTTGGCGGAACACAGCCCTGGCACGATGCAGCCATCTGTGTCCTGGAAGGCATCATAGTAACAGTCCCTCGGGTGTGTCTCGAGCATGGCATGGTGCAGAGTGTTTCCAGGGACATTCTGCAGACCCTGTCACACATTATCATCACCTGGGGAGGGGGGTCTTTACAGACTTTCTACTGCAGACCGAAGCAACTGAATAGGAGTCCCTATCTGGGGGGAAATAAGCTTGCCAAGGCACACTGGTAGGCAGACACCACCAGATCATGAGCTCTGATTCCACACAAGGCCACATGCATCTGCATTGCATAGCGCCTTGCTGGAAAGCTGGCACGGGTGCGGTTTCCCAGGAAGCAAGCTCGTTATTTGCTTATCTGAGAAAAGCTTTCCCATAGGAGAATGACCACTGCCTGAAACTCCACTTTTGTGTCACTCCAAAGTGTGGCCCTTCCGGGTTCCAGGCTGAACAGACTTCCACATTGCTACCTAGACAGGAAACTTTGGTGCAGCACACTGACTAGCAAGTACACGGAGTGGCCCAGGACCATCGCGATGGGTTAATTTGGGCACAACCTCTATTTACACGTGCTACAAAAGATGGCAGCTCTCTAGTACTCATTCCATTGTAAAGCGGCTTGCTTCCTAAGTCTCTGCATCTCACTGTATCACAGAACCGTGGGCGTTCACTGATTTAACAGGCTGCCTGTGTTCACATTCATGAGGTTAAAAACCTTATCTGAGATTCAGCATTGCTATGTCACAGCCTCAGCCTTCCCCACCACACCCCCACACTCTTCCCCTACCTCCCTACAGGAAAGGGGTTCCTGTTGCTCCGGTACAGCAGTCATCCACCCCACGCCCCTACTTCTAAACACATGTGTGTATTTCTATGACATACATTTCTCTAATGAATAAGATATTCCACCTCCTATATTGTTTAAATTCAGTCCTATAGAAACAGAAAGCCTGCTGATAAATCTTAAGAGAAACCATCCTAGGTGACTGACAAGAAGAACCACTGAGCATCATCAGAGGTGTCCTCTTGTGGTAGCATCCAGGAAAGGGTAGAGAGGAATTCCAACAAGTGAGGCAGGAGGGGTCTGGGAATGTGTGATAATGGGCAAATGACCCCTCCCACCGTTGCTGGTGCTCATTTCCTGTACAACACGGATTCCATTTTCTTCTGTGCATCACAGGGATGCAGGCTTATGAGCCCATGCAGAAACAGTGCCTTTTGATTTTTAGGAAACCTACATTGATGTTGGAAACAGTTCCGGTGGGAAAGGCGGTTACCATTTCGCGATGAGTGGGAAGTCGTACCAAGTGCTGTTTCAGCATTTCTACAGCATGCTGCCCAAAGTAAGTACTGACGGAAGGTGATGCTTTGTCTGGGCCTTAGTGTGAGTAGAGCACAAAGGGTAAAGAAGGGGACCGGCCACCGAGATGGGCTTGTGGTTTGAAAATGGGCATCAGTGAAGGCACCTTGAACTTTCAGGGGGTTCCTGGTCCTGTCTAACCCCTCCAGACCCCTCCCCCGCATATATACACTGTAGCCCTTGAGACTTCAGTGCAGATAGATCCTCTCTCCTCTGTGGCCAGCGCAAGCGCAGCCTCCCTCCTTCCTTCCTCCCCTACCTGGCACAGCTTCCACGTAGATCCGCACATCAGGCTTCCTCGTATATCAGTCTCTCTGAAAGCCACTAGTCTGTGTCAGGCAGAGCTCCATTCCCCTGCTGTCTGGAGCCTTTAAATCACAGCAAAAGGAAATAAAGGCACCGCAGTTTATTTTCAAAACCGTTTATCATCTTGTCCTCCGTGTGTCCTGTGTAAAATAGTGCTGAACAGGGTTGCGCTGCCAGTATGGTGGAGACACATGGTGTACAAACTGAGGGTAGCAACCATCTGTTAGCGGAGTCTCAAATATTCTGCCGCCTTACCTTCCTTGATAAGTCAAGGACTGAAGAGTGTGGGGCCTAAAGGCTTGGAGAAAACTCTTACTCCAACTCCTGTTGTGGAGATGGGGTTGTCAAGCTCAGAGCGCTTCAGCCATTTACCTGAGGTTTGCACAGGAGCAGGACCCTCGCCTCTCGCACCAGGCTTCTTGTTGTCTGTGGCAGCAGAGGGTACAATGAACTGCAGTTCCCGAAGAATTTTCCTCCGGTTTCTCTTCTCCCTCTTAGTCACTATGTTAATGTAAAGTTACCCTTTCTGGAGGAAAAGAAGGGGAAAAAAAAAAAGCAATTGAGTCCAGAAAAAAGTAATGGAGTTGTGATGGAGGATTTAAAGTTTAATATTAAAGCATTAAATTCCTCATCTCCTTGCCTGGCACTGGGTCTAGTGCCACACACCCAATGCTTTGTTAAATCAATGGGCAGGGATGACTTCTCAGGATTGTTCTTTTTGAAAGATTCTCCTTCTTAATCTTACCGCAATGGTTGTTTTTCTCCTTAGATTTTGGTGAATGGAACCATTTTTGCAAGGATGTCTCCTGGACAGAAATCAAGCCTTGTGGAAGAGTTTCAGAAATTAAAGTAGGTGACAGGCATGAAAGGCGAGCATGCTGGTTCTCTGTGGCTGCATAGCCGCCCGCCCCTTGTGTCCATGGGTAATGCCATTAAGTTGTTTTAGGTTTCTATGCATCAGGGATCCAGATGTGGCTCAGGTAAGCTTGGTTCCTGAGCCAGGAATGTAATTATGAAAGGACACAAAGTGCTGTCAGCCAGAACTGGAGTCTGGGGGTGCTAGTGTGGGGGCGCCTCTGACACCGCCTCACTCACGTGGTTAAGCTCCTTTCACATGTTGGAAGAGAGGCACAGGTTTTCACTGGTTGTAGGAAGTGGCCACTCTCAGCAACTTGAGATATGGGTCACTTCATACCGAAGAGGCTGATGTTGCCACTGGCTTCCATACGTAAAGTGAAAAGGCAAGAATAATAATAGAAGAGAGAGATGGAGGGCAGAGGGGGAAAGGAAGGGATCCTGTTACCGTCTTTTGTTCTTAGAACAGTTTGATGCCTTCTCTTCATTAGAAGCAAGTCACTAGGTCCCGCCCATACTCAAGGGGGTGGATTTCCCAGTAATATGAAGTGCAGGAGGTGGAGACAATTGAGGTTCATATTAGACACTGGCTACCTTAAAGAACAATCATTTTGTGCCCCATAAATCTCACCTTTCAGGAATATTGTCCGCTTGGATGTGGAGAGAAGAAACAAGAGCATGTGTAGCTCAGGATGGGAAAGGTGGGAAAGTGAGCGAGTTCTCTCCCGAAGGCATCGGCTTGATCCATTAGGAGATAAGTGATAGCTCCAGACCTTCTTAGTATGACGTGACGTGGCATCTGGCAGGGACTAGAAACAGAAGGCAGATTCAGAACTCTCTCAAAGCAGTGATGACAAAGTCACCCCTAGATGGAAGAATTCTCGCTGAGAGCAGACCCACCTACTCATTACTCTAGCCTAAAGGTTTCAACAGCAAAAAGACACAAGGAGTAGTGAAATAAGATTATCTGTTGCTAACTCTCATTGGAATCAGCTGACAGCCTCCTCCTGTCAGATTTTAGTGGCTAAGCTTCCTAGCAAAGTCTCTGATGCCTTCTATTAGCTCCCCTGTGCTTTCAGACTGGGGACATGGGCAGGTGTAAGCGGCCAGCTCATTTACACATCATTACCTGACATTGGCTAAGGAGAGGCAATGCCCGAGAAACTCTGTTGGCTGACACCCCGGAAGCCACATTCCCCTAAAACATCATTTTTGGAAGACATATGCTGTGATGGGATGAGCTGTCTCATCAATTACCCACCATACTCTTTGTGGCCTTACCCTTGGCAGTGCATATTGAGCACTCTGGATTCTCTTTCTGAATCCAGAGAACACAAGAAGTATATGATTCCTGGTGTGATGCACAGACCAGCTGTTGCCTCTCTGTCTTGATGAGGAAGTCAGTCGGCTGATTACAGGTAGCAATGACACTACGACCACGAAGTGTACAAGTGTTTGTGATTTCACCAGCTGAGCATTAGTCTGAATTTGCCTACATGGATCATGCTTGAGGTATAGAAAAGGCCGGAAGGCAACTTCTTATGGGCCAACTAACAATAGAGATATCCTAACAGAACTTGACTTTCATCGCTTATGATCCAATTTTAGAAAAATGACACTGGAGCATTTAAAGCATCGTCATGAGTCACCGTCGCTAATGTGTCATTCACTGGTAATACAAGGCTCAATGGACCGACCCTGCATAAGAAATCCCCTTTCTCTGGTAACGACTTGAAATTTTAGGCTTCCACTCAGATCCTGGTCACATATCAAACTACTATACATGGGGTACACGTTACCTCACTGCCACCATGAGATGCATCAGGAGCATGTGTATGCTCCAGCTGTAGCTGCTGAAGCATGTGCGAGAGGCTCTTCCTCCTAGTGTTAAAACTGAGCTCTGAGCAGCAGTGAGAGCAGCATGGCCAGGTTAGGCTGGGCTCTGCCCATTAGCTTGAGAGAGAAGGGGCTATAATCAAGAACTCATTATAATCATGACTCAGGGCTCTTGAGCGTGATAGGGTGGACACAATCAACCTGACATCCTTCTCAAGTGTGTGATTGCCGTCCTTGCTTATGTTCACGGCGTTATCACTGTCATTTCGGTGATTGAGACAAATTAAGTCAGGAGCCTTTTCCCTCTTGAACCAAGCCTCTCCAAATTATATTCCTGATTCCACATATCTGTTCAGATCACACACACACACACACACACACACACACACACACACACACACACACCGCATAGGAGTTAGTTATAATGGAAGTGATTCAAGAGAACTTCTGACCTGTTGACATTTGAATTTTATTTTCCTATAGTTATTATGTGGGCATGTGTGGAGATGGAGCCAATGACTGTGGGGTGAGTATACCAGCAGCATCTCAGAGTCTCCTCTGAGCTCCCTAAGGCCCGCAAGGGGAAGATTCTTCCCGCAGCAGCCATTTGGCCTTTGGGTTGGAAACAAAGAGATGACATCACTTCCGCTGTCTTCAGGCAATTCCCAGAATAATTAAAGTGATGCTACTGACACTCCTAGAGTTTAGACCCATTGGGGACTTTACAAGATGATCTGGTTTAAGCCTTTAATGTCACTTATAAGGAAAGGAAGCCTCCGGGAGGTAGCATGCTTTTACACAAGGTGCATGGCTGGTAAAGCCTCTGAGAGGAAAAAGCTTGACACTCATAAAGTTTTTAATTATGTCTAAATTGCATTTATTCCCACCAAACTCACTCTGTGGTTAATTTTTGAAAATTAGGTTTCTCCCAAATTGTTATGAAATTCTGAACGGTACAGTTTTTACACACTTCAGCCAAGCTAAAATTAAATGAGTCTCAGGCTATTCTTCATTCCCAGCAGAAAGAGCGTATGCATTTTACATTCTGACTCTTATAGAAATAACAGTTGGTTTTGTGGACCGATGTGCACTTTAATAGATAACTGTGGTCCAGGAATTGAAGAGTGAGGCTGGGAGGGGTAGCTGGGTAGTAGGCCACTTGCCTAGCATGTGTGATGGTCAACCCATCAAAACAGTGCAGAACAGAGGAGGAGAACAAAGAGGAGGAGCAGGAGCGGGGGGGGGGGGGGGGAGGGGCCACACAGGGGAAAAGGGAATAGCTTTACATTTACAAAGCTTATTAGATATTTACGATTTGCTTATTCACTTTACTTTCCTCTTAAATATTTTCTCCAAGGTCTGTGAAAAAATGTGTTCATACTTATAGACTCAGTGCACATTTTTTTTCTGCCCATGTTTCATAATAAAGACAGTTGTTAGTTCATTCATTCAGCCTAGGGTGATTACCTATTGCTATTAATTATGTGACATTTACAGCACAACAGAAATATCAAAAAGTCTTAACCTCTGTTCTCCCAAAAGGTAGTCATCTGATGAAGGAATCATGCATAAAATTAACCCTGACATATGGCAGGCCATTTTAAAATTACATGACGGAGGTATAAAACACGAAGGGAGAGAGAGAAGGGAGGCCATGTTCTAAGATTTATTGAATTGGAATCTTCTGCATACTGAACCATGCTACCTAGCGTTACAGAGCAACTCGAATACAACATTTCATTGCATAGTCACATAATTCCTGCAGTGCTAGAGGCTTTCTGGCTTGCCTATGGGCTAGTCCGTTCTGTGTTCTTTGGACATCTTTTAGACTTCATCATACAAAATAAGTGAGCCCTCATGCCTGTGAAGCAACACGTGTGACACCATACGCCGGTGGGTGTTTGTGGACTGATTTGGGCATCTAACGGTGATGGTGTGTGCCCCACACTCTTTATCAGCAGTTAGGCAGTTGGCCTGATCGATCAGTGGAGAAGGTTGGGTACTACATATCTTTCCCCTGTTTTGTTGTTGTTGTTGTTGTTGTTGTTGTTGTTGTTTTCATAAAGATGACCCTGCTAAGTGTAAAAATGAGGCTGTGTGAGTTTCCTATCCACACCTATTTGGATTTTGCCATCCTTTAAAAAAGATTTACATTCTCTCTCTCCCTCCCTCCCTCCCTCCCTCCATCTCTCTCCCTCTCTCTTTCTCTCTCTCTCTCTCTCTCTCTCTCTCTCTCTCTCTCTCTCTCTCTCTCTCTCTCTCTCTTTCCCCACCTCCCCCGTGTGTGTGTGTGTGTGTGTGTGTGTGTGTGTGTGTGTGTGTGTGTGTATTTGAGCATGCATGCAAGTGTCTAAAGGATCCAGAAGAGGGCATCAGATCCCATGGACCTAGAATTACAGATAACTGTGAGCCTCCCAATGTGGGTGCTAGGAACTGAACTTGGTTTTTCTGCAAGAGGAGTAGGGGGTGTTGCCTGCTAAGTCAGTGGTTCTCAGACTATAGGTTGCAACCCCTTTGGAGGGGTGTCAAATG
The DNA here is from genome assembly GCF_964271855.1 of Acomys minous. Classification (NCBI taxonomy): domain Eukaryota; kingdom Metazoa; phylum Chordata; class Mammalia; order Rodentia; family Muridae; genus Acomys; species Acomys minous. The sequence continues at coordinate 62,187,838 of NC_140492.1, forward strand.
ATCCTTTCACAGGGGCTGCATGCTAGGTATCCTGCACATCAGATTACAATTCATAACAGCTGCAGAATTAGCTATGAAGTAACAATGAAAATAACTTTATGGTTGGTGTCAGCACAACACAAGGAACTGTATCAAAGGGTTGCAGCATTAGGGAGGTTGAGAACCACTATTCTAAGTCTTTTCTCCAACCCTTCCATATCCTGATGCTATATGCATGCCACACAGATAGTACATTGTGTGTGCATGTGTGGAAATGTGCACGCACACAAACACACACACACACACACACACACACACACACACACACACGTGCCCACAACATACTTCTACTGTGGACCATGGTGCAGTCAGTTTCTCTTTGATGATGGCTTTATGGACCAGAGGAAGCATAGAGTATACGGATGAAAGACGGTATCAGCAGAGACCCAAAGATGGGCAGACACAGTATTGTAGCTGAATTATAACAAATAGCCTTGGAGTGTGAGAGTAAGAGCCTGGTCTAAGGAGTCATGGTCTGACTTGGATGAATCATTCCAGGCGTTGAAAATGGCTCACGCAGGCATCTCGCTGTCAGAACAGGAAGCATCCGTGGCATCTCCCTTCACCTCGAAAACAGCCAATATCGAGTGTGTACCCCATCTCATCAGGTAAGCTGCATCTTCCCCTCTCCCTCATCACTGTGATTCATTGTCCGGCTCTGAAAACAGACAGGCTTGTACACTAACTTCAAGTCATAAAGGCCAGGGCAAGTGCTGGTCTAGTGCTGCTGGACCACTCGCTAAGGAATGAGTCCTGTTGGTTGAAAATACCACGAACCCACACAAGAGTGACTTTCAGCGTGCTTTAGGAAATAGATGGGTGCATCAAGCAGACTGCTGAAAGCTTGCTTTGGTATTTAAAACCTGATTGCATGTCTTCTCTCTCCCTTAATTTGCATACATTGAATGTCTTCTGTGATGTTTTACCGGGAGTTTGGGATGGATGAGAGAGCAGGAAGGGAACACATCATTAGACAGCTTCTCCCGATACTACTGTATAGCTCTAAAATAACTATTCAAAGCCATCAGGATGTTGCTGTGGGAGGGACTGTACTTCATTGGAGGTGGGAAAGGAGGGAAAAGTATCTGCTTTCCTTCACTGCCCTCATTTCTAACCTCATCTCTAGTTACATTTCAAGTGTAATGGAGAATAAAGCATCCAGTTTTATATTCTGTTCATAAATTTTGCCCCCACCGCTGTTCTTAGAATACCGGGGGGTGACTGGGCATCTCCATGGCCAGTGGGCTGGAAGTCGTCACTTAGCTTGTTCTGAAGGGATGATCTCATGGGTCTCCATCATGATCCTTGGTACCTCAGAGAACAGGGTAACTTGTGGGACGGCATCAGGCCTGAAATACCATGTCCTTCCTACACATCAGCTGGACCACATGTCCTTTGTCCCTGGGCATCTACACCTGTGTTCTTCTGTACCCTTAAGTGCCACCATCCCCTGTGCCTCCAGAACATGGCTGTGACCCAACGTATTATGCATCTAGAGTGTATTTAGTGTGCAAAATGTTGGTTTAGAACACACGTCACAGTATGAAAATTCTGTTTTTGGTAGGTAGCTTATTATTAAGACTTCAGGGTAGACTCTCTTTGCTTGTATGTTTCATAGCTCCAGATAATTAGATATGGTCCAGAGTTCAGCTCTTTTAGGTTCATTTTATCCCTTGGTATTCTCCACATATACTTATTCCTGAGAGAGAACTCTAGAAAGGCGATGAGGTACAAGTCTTACATGACTAGGTCTAGGCCCACAGGTTTGTCATTCTTTGGAGCATGAGCCAGCCACTGGTTGTTATAGTTCAAGTCCTTGTGGGGGAAGACATATCCTTGCTATCTATCTCTAAGCTTGATATAGCTGAGTGCTAGATGGAACGCTGCAGGGTATGCAGATACATGGCTGAGCCACTAAAATCCACAATCATTAAGAGCAGCAGTGATCCTGGAGGCTCACGAAGACAGCGTCTATCCTGCCCTTAGGACCATGGTTTGTGCTTTGTTTTGAATGTGGCTGTCTTAGTTTTCTAGAAATTATATACATCTGCAAGGGGGAAAAAAAAGAGATGAAATCATAATGTTTATGCCAGACTTGGGAAAACAATCCAGGCTTTGCATTCTTTTCTCAGTCTGTTTTCTCCTCCATCCCTCGGCTGAGAACAAATGCTAGCTGTTCACAGCCTGGTGGGAAACATCTGCCTGAAGTACCCTGGACCATCTCCCAACCTAATACTCATCTTGCCTGAGGCAAGTAGTTAGTTGTTTGGCTTCCAGGTTTGCCATTTTGTGTTTGTATGTAGGTATAGCATCTTTGAGCTGAGCAGGTGCCCTTGGCACTAGGGACTAGAAACAAAGCTAAATCCATGTGGGCTCATATGGGCCCTGGCAAGGGGAAGCTGCAGAAACATCATCCCACCTTCTCACACTGTCCTCTGGTCCACGACCATCCCCCAAAACATCTTTTGGTCATTTATCCCCTCAAAGGATGAATACGCAATTTCCAAGTTGTAGATTCTACAGTACTCTTGATCTTTTGATCTCTTCATCAGGTCAGAATATTACTTTGCTTTCTTCCAACAGTATCACAGATGCCAAAAACATCAGAACCCAAATTTTAGAGTTGCATCCATACCTTGTAAAATGTGAGAGCACCAATCTTTTAGCTCTGTGTGTCTGAGAGCCACAACAACTCACTCGCTTCCAGGAAGAATGTTGAGATAGAAGAAATTAGGATTGAGTCAATACTTAACACCCCACATCATTGTAATGCTGCATTATTCTTAGACTACACACAGTCATAGTCTCACTTTTGTAAGGGACGGGGCCTGATTCATTTTATATCCTTTTATATCCTTTTGTAATGATTGTAGGTATAATGTTGGTACTTCATAAGACCTCAGTAAGAGTGGGTCAGGAATCAAGGAGGAAATTAAGGAGTGAGGAAGAGAATGACTAAATTAATGAAAGGTCATGGTATACAGTTAGTGAGTGGTTGTTTGCCGTGGAGAAGATGTTGGGTTTGATTTCCACACCTGCACAAACCAGTGGATGCCAGTAATACAGACTTTTAGAGCTAGAGGTAGAAGCATCACAAGTTCGATGATTAAAACAAGATAAATGAGAGATGGCTCAGTGGGTCAAAGCATGTTGTGTGCAAGGATAAGGACCCGAGTTCAAATCCCAAGTACTGACATAAAAATCTTGGTGTGGCTTTGTTTGCCTGGAACCCCAGTGTTAGAGATCACAGAGAAGTGGACTCTGATTAGCTCAGCAACTAGCCACTTATTCCAACAACAAGCTTCCAGCTCAGTTGGAGACTTTGTCTCAAGTCACTAAGGTGGAGAATGATAGAGGAAAACACCAGTCAGCCTATTCTGGCCTCTCCATGTTTGTGTATGGGTGTATATACCTGTAAATAGCATGTGTGTAATACACACACACACACACACACACACACACACACACACACACACACAAATTTAAGAAAACATAGAAAAAAGATTAAATAATTTTCTGGGGAAGGTAAAGTAGTTGCCTAGTATGTAGAAGAACCTGGATTTGATTTCCAGCACTGTAAAAAAGGAAACATTAAAAAAAAATAAGTTGAAATAATGAGTAGATGGCTAAGTGGATACGCATCTACAAGCTCTTAAGCAGGAGTGCCTTGCTCAGCCTGAAAGGGGTCACTCACTTTACATGTTCTAGTGGGGCAACTACATCACACTCTAAGGTTTGGAGTCATCATGAGAGAGGGCAGAAAGAATAGAAGAAAAATATGTGGGTGAGATGGCTGTGCCACACATGAAGTCATAACAGTTGTAGTTGCCAGCACAGGGCATGCACAAAACCTGATCCCAAACATCCAGTCATGAACTCTACTGAGCAGCCTCATGGGGCTCTTCCCTGCCAAGGAAGCTACTGTCAGTCAAGGGATGTCTCCAGGGATTTAGTCACTCATATCCTCTTGGTTAACTTCGTACCCATGCTCACTCATATGGTTGGCTCTGGTTAAACCTAGTGGGATCAAACAAAGCAGAAACAGAATTATAACCAAAAGACACAAAGTGGGATAGGGACTTGGTGTGAAGGATAAGGGCCTTGCTAAGGATGGGAAGGAGACAAAGTGAGGGTGAAGAGATGAGTTATCAAGTATATTATATGCACTACATGTATATGTAAACTTGTCAAAGAATGAAATGTATTCAAATGAACCCCCTTTGAACTGTAAAGACTAGGGGCTGTATGGTTTGTATAAGCAGGTCTCATGTTTGTTTGTTCTGAACAGGGAGGGCCGAGCTGCTCTGGTCTCATCCTTTGGCGTATTTAAATACTTGTCCATGTACGGCATCATCCAGTTTATCGGAACGTCACTTCTCTACTGGGTATGAACTAAAATCATTTCTCTTCAGTTTGAATTGTATTTATAGCTTTGGGATGTAGGTCCTGTTCCATATTTAACATTTATAAACTGCATGACATTTCTCAGAAGCAGGTGCCTACAAACTTGAGAGCCCAGTTCTTCTTGCAACCTGAGGCTAAAGTCAGAAGTACTATCTAGGGGGCTCCTTTACTCTGGATAACCCGAGACTCTTGACCTCCGCAAACCCCCGTCTCTTCCGTGGCGAATAAACAGAACTTGAGAGAATCCTAAATATAACTCGGCAGGAAATGGATCTGCCTCCAACTGTGGAATATTTTTGGCAAAAGACTCAAAAGAGATAAAAAGGAAGAGAAAAAAATTTTTTTTAATTTGAGTTTGAAGGACGGCAATGCTGAAACTCTCCCACGCTGGGACTGTTCTCCTGAACCTACTCAGAATTTAATAGGGTTAGGTACATCATGAGTAAAGGATTAGCAATTCTTTAAAATGACAAAGGACTCTAAAAAGCAAATGGTGGTAGCTATTTAAACATTAGCTGCATTGGGGAGCTGTGTATAGATTAAAAATAATCTTCACTATTTCAAGCATAGTTTGCTCTACAAGAAAATGATCCAACAGACTCAAAGGACACTGAGGGAATTAAGATATTTTATTACTTTGGGAAGATAATTAAGAGGTGAGTGAGGAGACCAGGTATTAGGGCATCCTGTTGGTTACTGCTGGCAAGGACACAGGTGGGAGGCTAAATGGCTGTCAGGTGGGGCGGGATCAGGAGACCCCACTTAAGCCTTACCTCCATTCAAAATGCAAAGCTGGACCTTGCCCTTGGCCAGCTCCCACCTCTGGAAAGTTAATGACTTACTTTGAAGGTCTCCACAGTTCTACAATAGCTGTTCTTGAAAACTCGAAAGCTGCTGTTGGCTAGTGTTCCTTATGTGTCTGTTTGTATGTGATGTTACCACTCAGAGGGGACAGGGTAAGAGGAAGTAATCAGGGGCCAGGGAGATGAGTCAGTCAGTCAAGTGCTTGCTGAGTTCAGGTTTCCAGCACCAACATACAAAGTTGGGCTTGGTGACACAAACCTCTGCTTCCGGTGATGGAAGGCAGAGACTGGAAGATTCTGGGTACTTGCTGGCCAGCCAGTCTAGCCAACTGGTGAGTTCCGGGTTCAATGAGAGACCATTTCAAAAAAACATCAAGTGGAGAGCCATAAAGGGAGACACCAAACTCTGGCCTCTGGCCTCTACATGGACACATACTCTTTCACATGCCAGTGCATACAGTATGTCTTCAACACACACACACACACACACACACACACACACACACACACACACACACAGAGTTGAGGATCAGTGTACCTTCCTTTTCATAAAGCTGGGTACACAGCTGTAGTGTCTGTGGTGGAATTAGAATCAGTCCACACAGATGTTGTCCGCTCTGGCTGTTGTACGTCAGGTGAGCGTGTCCTCCAAGCACCTCAAGCTAGAAGCTACTAGAGAGCCTTTGTGAAGGCCAGTGCACGTTCACCTGCTGACATCTGCAGCACACTTGGATCAGATCACAACGTAGAACTCAGTCACTAGCTGCGAAGCAGATCTGCAGGCCTGGCCGCTCGCATTCCTACAAGGACACTCCTGAAGAGTAATGGTTTGACTTTTTGCCCTTATGAGCTCAGCTCTAAAAATGTGAGCCGAGAAGCTAAATTCTGCGTGTACCCAGACCTTGGGAAGGCAGAGGCAGCAAACTAAGGAACACAGTAGATTTATTTAGGGCAGCGGTTCTCAACCTGTGGGTTGGAAACCCTTTGGGGGAGTCAAATGACCTTTTCACAGAGGTCACCTGAGACCATTGGAAAATGCAGATATTTACATTACAATTCATAGCAGTAGCAAAATTACAGTTATGAAGTAGCAATGGAAATAATTGTGTGGATGGGGATCGCCATAGCATGAGGAGCTGTGTTAAAGGGTCGCGGCATGAGGAAGGCTGAGAAGCACTGTCGCTGGGAAAGTCCTTGTTCAGTTTGTGAACATGAATGACCTCCAATCTCACTATGTTGTTGTCACTTAAGCCACACTCAAGGCCGGGCACGGTGGTGCACTCCTTTGATCCCAGCACTCGGGAGGCAGATCGCTGTGAGTTCGATCGAGGCCAGCCTGGTCTACAAAGTGAGTCCAGGACAGCCAAGGCCACACAGAGAAACCCTGTATTGAAAAATTAATTAATTAATTAATTAATTAAAAAAAACCAAAAACCATACTCAAGAGTGGAGACCAACACGGCTTAAATGACTTGAGGCCTTGACTTTAAATTTTGTTTAAATCCCACCAGAAACTGTCAGACTTTTACATCATGTGCTGAGGATTCAGCTGTCCAGGCTGAGATGGTGCCTGTCAGGGCTAGTGTGGCCAGTAGGAGGCTGGCTGGGTTCTGAATGAGCTCCTGGTAATAAAGAAATGACTTAAATATTGGGGTCATTTAGTCTAATGAGATACTGATGATTTCAGGTCTGTATTTCCTTTTTGAAAGGAAATGGCAACTTCCTGCTGAGTGCTTTAAAAAAAGAACGAGTACTGTGAATGAGACCAGCTTTGTCAACAAACATGATGCTTTACACTGACTTTCTTTTTCCAGCAACTACAGCTCTTCGGTAATTACCAGTATCTCATGCAAGACGTGGCTATCACGCTGATGGTCAGCTTAACGAGTAAGTTTGCATCTTTTTTTGTGAGGTCCCAGAAATACACAAATAAGATCTTGGTGGGAACGTGACACCCTAGTTACTAAAGCCTTGTTACCTATGAATTTATTTAAAGTAACATTAGGAGTGAGTGAAGGCTTGGAGCTGCCAGACCTGCAGCAAACTAACCGAAGAGTAGACAAGTCTTTGCCTAAGAACTTGTCCACATCGTCTTAGCTCTCTGTTGTTTTGTCTCCTGCCCAGAGGGGGGAAAATGGGTAAGATATGGAAAAAGAACATTTTCTATTTTTTTTCTTTAAACCTAAAGGTCACTTTCCATTATTCAACTATGTTTCGCATTGACACAAAGCTAGATCTTTGCTAGGGCTTTGGCTTGGGAGAACGATTGCTACTGTTTTATTCCGGTGCAGTTCTTTTGGAAGTGAGGTGTGGCTCACAGGAGCTACTGCTCACTTCCTTCTTCAGAGATGACACTGATAAAGTGCTTTTGATCAAGGAACTCGGGGCTTGATACTAACTCTTAATAAGCGAGAGAGAGAGAGGTGACTGCCATCAACAGAGAGCACGAAGAAGAATGGCGCTGTCACTTCTTCTTTGTTCAACAGCGAGGTGCTGTGAGAAACAACGGATAAAATATCTGGCATCACAGGATATTAATAACCTTGACAATTTCATGTCATATCTTAAAATACAAAACTGATATTGAAGTCATCTATTATATCTACCCAACGATAGAATTTACTAGTCTCTATGATATAAGTAATATCAATTTTGATTATTAGGCTGAAGTGTGTAGTCCAAGCCTATTACACGTTTTCTACTATGGCTTATTAATATCCATCTGACTGAATAATTTTGAATCAGTGATAGTGATGCTATGCTATGATGCTGGGTATTTTTAAGCAATTTGAATGACTTATTTATGAATGACGCTGCAATGGGAAAGAACCCCAGGAGGTTCTGGAGCCCCCGCTGGCAGGCAGCGCTGTGCTCTTCCAGCAGCCAGAGATCTCCTGGGGACAAAGCACGAATGTAGAGATATGTAAGTAAACAACAAAATAGTGACAATATTGTCTTTTTCCAGTATAAACCTTAACCTCAGGACAAGGAAACACAAGGAGCTTTGCTGAGGGTCATTTTATAAAGGTCACAGCCAACAGTCCTTGACTTTGAAGGAGGCAGGTGAACAACCACAGTCAAGACTCCACTCTGCTCTGGCCTAACTCGCTTTTCAGAATGTGTCTTCTGCTGTTTCCTTTCACTTGCCCTATTGTGTGGTCGAACTGAAAACCTCACCTCCCATATTTGTCTACTGTCTCTTACCCATGTTATTTCCTTCCACTGGAAATGCCTTTCATCTTAGTAAGTATTTCTTTAAAAATTAAATTATGTGTATGTGTATGCGCGCGCGCGCGTGTGTGTGTGTGTGTGTGTGTGTGTGTGTGTAAATACAGTATCATGACCTATGAGAGCAATGCTCACTCTTAACCACTGAGACGCTTCAGTAGTCCCAAGCAATTTCTAAATCTGCCCATCTTTCTCCTATATTAGAGTGAATCCTATTTCCCCCACAAAGCTGCCTGCAGTATTTCTTTCTTGTCTCTTCTCTGCTGACAGAATATCATTAAAAAAATAATAAAGCAACTCTCCTTTTTTTTTTTTTGAACTTCCAGAACATCTGCTGCTATCAGGCCACACTTTTAATTTGAATTTGTGCTTCCTCCGTTCATGAATGTAACCTCCCCAACCAAACTCTAAACTGGAGTCATGAGCCTTTTTATGCCCCAGGTGTCTATGTGTCTAGTACAGAGAAAGAGAACAAATGCTGGTGTGAGTGGGTGTATTCCTACTAGATGGAGGTTTGCTGAGCTGGATATTTGAGAATAGTGAATTGTGAGTGCCAGTTGAGCATGAAGAGAGATGATGGCAACATCTCCCTCCATCATATCTCTTAAAGAGATCTTTACTGGTCCTTCCATCCTAAACATATTCCCCTCCCTATCCATGACCTGGGTATTGGTTCTATTGATTATCAAGGGATGCTTTAAGGAGAAGTATAAAGTTTTGTTTACCTCTGAGGATTGCCACATCCAATAAAAGACACTCGTAGGAAGTGTTCTAGGAAAGTCTGGGTGATTTTGAAGGGACACTGTGATTTTGCTCACCCCTTCATAATAACAAACAGGAGAGAGAGGACAGCCATCATCTTGTAGGTAACGTAGAATCCATGGAACTTATTCAGGCTGGAAGTATCCTAGCAAGATGCTGCCTAACAGGGCAGGCTGTACAGGATATTATGGTATGTACTCTAAGAGACATTTGAGGAAAACATTCCTGAAGAGTCAGAAGGAAGGTATACCATTCACATTGGTTCAGCTCAATCCACAGGGAAACTCTGTAGAGTCCACCAATGAGGCCTTGTCAGACTTCCTAAGTTTACATAGCTGCCATGTTAGAGAGCATCTGCCAAGAGGAAAACAGCACCTCGGATAAAATAGTAGCGTTTCCATGGTTGCCCCATTCTCTAAAGCACGGTGAAAAGTAGGTGATTACACAGGAGAATAAAAGAGGCAGCCAAGCCCTTCTCTCCCGCTGCTAGTTCCAAGACACTGGATCTCTCATATCTAAAGGTAGGATCATTACAACACCTGATACCGACCAGGAAATGGCCTACCCAAGCTTTGACTAAGCCTACAGGGATGGGAAAAGAGAACATTTGAAAACAAAGGGCGGTGAACAAAAAAAAATAGCTGCTTCTCAACTTTAGCCTCTCTGTCACAGGTTTCCTCAGAGTTCAACTCATTGATTAAGTCAATGACATGACTGTTGATCATTGGTAAAGTGTTGCTGTCCTGATGGGAAAGCTTCAGGGGTAGCCATGTCCCTTAATAGAGGCACCTCAGTCTCCTACAGAGCCTGTTCTTAGAGGAGAGGCTAAAGATCACAGGGGGAACAACTAAGATAACAGTCAGGACAGCATGCAGTGGCCTCACCTCCATGTCAGTCAACTCCACAACTAATACTGTGCAAACGAGTGTAGGAAATCTCAGAATAACTCCATCAAAGTCCCATACCAATTCTGAAGCAAGTTTAGAAGAGTTGCCTGTGGCTTCTAAAGAGAGCAGCCTAGTTGAACATCTTCTTGTGTTCATTAAGAAGGCCAGTCTTCCCAAAGATGGAAAGTCCACTGTGAGACCATGCAGCCTATTGTGAGTCTACTGTTCCCTGTGCTATGCTAAGCCCACCATAAACATCATTGTAGCTGGTCTGCAGAACCTGCCAAGGCCAGTTCACTCAAGGAAATTACTATTTCTTAAATAAATTGCCAAAGATCACAGAGATTGAGACACACGCAGCTAATAATACAAGATATGATATATTAAAGAAGAAGGCCGAAAATAATGCCAGGAGGAAGGTCAGTTGAGAAAATGTAGGCCATGAAGTCCAACTTGACCCTAATCTGTGTGGGAATTTGTACTAGTACCACATTTGCCCTCTTTAATAAGATCCAGTCAGACTACATCCAGAAAATACAGGAAAGAGGTGACTAAAAACTCCAATTCTCAAAAATGTTTGACAATAGAAACTCTGGGGCACCTCATCCTTAAGATGGCTTGCACACTAACGGGTCAAAAGCGAGGTCTCTTTATTCCCAAGCATCCATTCCTTCTCTCCTTCATGCCAGCTCTTGTGGTTTTAACCTGTTGTCCTCTCCTCATTACCATGGGAATGTCCTAAGAGGTGATACTCCAACTGAAGTACCATCACTTCCAGCTGTTGACTTGTCTCTCTACAGCTAATGATGTCCAACCTTCTCTGATCCTTCTTCAAGTCTTAAAAAAAAAAAAAAAGAAACATAATGACGTAGTATGGCCTTTTGTCAGCCTCTGCAGTAGAAGAAGATGGATTCCAGGCAGCGCCATTTAGACTAAATATTCCAGTATATGGAGAAGGCCACATAGAGACAGTTAGGCCTGAGAAAGCAGTCCTCCATTTCATACATGCATCTTTTTTTATAAACCTCACCAAATGACAGTGACCTTTTCTGAGTGTGATCTGTTGGAGACCTTCATGTACATCTTGGAAATCTCCCAAGGTGCCCTCAGAGCTTTCTTTGTAGATTTAGTGGACTTATGGGCCACTTGAGATTTGGCTCACATGATTTGTGATACATAATTTGTAATATAAATGCATCAAATGATTTTGAACAATTAAAGAGCGTAACTGGAAATGGCACATTCTCCAGTGCAGCAAGCTTGGTGTTAGGTCTAGTTAGAATTAAGGTGGAACAAAGCAGGGTTTCTTTCTCGGGGAGCTGACAGTCTGCTGGGTTGCCTGTGCGAACCCTGTGGTTTACTATACAACACCCTGCAGTCGGCAGTCAATATGAATAACGCACTGTGAGAACTCAGAAAAGGGAGCGGTTAATTTTAGGTGAAATACACCATCTAATAAGTTTGTATTTCTCTGCCTGCAATCCCATGGGGAGTGCTGTTGTCTTCATTTTAAGGAAATCTAGACAACGCCGAGTCTGCCTGCCTGGTTATAAGCAGTGCTGTTCCCCAAGCTGGCACAGGAATCCCACTGTGTTCTTTTAAACTCAGAAAACTCATCCTACTGCAAATGCACAGGCTTTAAGATCAGACCCTCTTGTGTTCGTATCATCGCCCTGCTCCTCACTGTGTCCTTAGGAAAGAGAATCTACTTAACACATTTATTCATCTACAAAAGTTACCCTTCACATTGACTTTTAAGGAAATACAGATAATACTTATAAAAATATTCGGCACATCTCTGGAATGTAATGGGTGCCCCAAACCAGTAATCATTTTTCTTTTAATAACCAGAAATGCAGATTTCTTGTTAATTAGGAGTCTGATATAGAAATAGTTAAAATACCCAGTATAAAAATATCAACCAGCTGGTGCCACAATACTGCTGTGTCACAGCTTACCCCCAGATTCAATGGCTTATGTCATGAAGAATTTCTCTCCGTTTCTGGGCCTGGATGTGGACTGCCATTCACCTGACCTAGGTTTCTCAGCTGTGCCACCATGCATGATGCTGTAAATAGTTTATTTTGATCAAGTTGAGCTCAGGCATACTCCACCATTCTCACACTAGGGCTGCCATGAAGGGTTAGAGTACATCCACCGAGATTCATAGAGAGCTGAGCCTGACATCACGGTGAGCCATGAACAACTGTTTGAAACCAATGCTAATATCACCATGGCAAAACCATAGCAGGAAGCCCCAAGTGAATACCATCTCTATCAAGCCAATTTCCCAATCTCCCATGGTTCTTATGTTGAAGGGGGAGGTGTCAACTGTAATAAGCATGTGTAGGAGAGTATACCAATGAGGTAAGGGACCATTGCCCAGAGCTGTGATGACACCCTTGTCCAGTGTGCACAGCCGCCTCATAAACTTCACAATTGCATCTTGGATGGTGGCCTATAGATGGCATTCTAAGATCTCCAGCCTTCTGTGAGTTACATGCAAGTTCACAGCACTGACCACAGTCCACATCGTCTGCCCCTTCTTGGTGTACCCAGATGGTCACTTATGACACCATCTACCCACAGTGAGACCAAATATCACAGGTTGCAGCCACAACCACAAGAATGACTTCACTTCAGACACTGGGCACAAGTGTTGGGGTTTCTCAACCGACTGCATTTTGACTAGCTAGCTACAGATTAGAGGCTTCCTTCCCTTCTATCCTGTATTCAAGAATTTGCTGATTCACAAAACTCACCTCAAGTATAGTATTTATTATCACAGTTTCACTGATAGAAAAATGAGACAGGTTAGAATTAGTTGAGGGGAGAGACACACGGGGCAAAATCTGGGAAGGATCATGTAGGTTACTTCCATTGCGTTCCCCTTGTGGAATCAGGGCGCTTCGCCCTTCTGGCACACACACATGTGTGATAATGTGCAAGATACTGCCAACTAGAGCTCAACTACATTTCCAAGTCTGTAGCTTGTATTGAGCTTTCATTAGCTGAACACAACTGATCAAATCATTTGCCACAAGGATGAACTCAATTTCCGGCTCCTCCCTGCTTCTATGCCATGCGGATCTGTGGCCTAAAACCCAGTTTTCCCAGCGGTCTATGGAGATATAGCCAGCTCCATTCCTGCCTAGCATTGTTAGCAACAATTCTCTTCAAAACCACCCCCATCTTTGAAAACTTTTAGATATATTTATTTTGTGTGTATGAGTGCTCATCTGCATGTACGTATGTGCACCACATGTGTACCTAGAACCTATGGAAGCCTGAAAAGAATGAGATCTCCTCGAACAGGAGTAATAGACAGTTGAGAACCATCATGTGTGTTCTGGAAATTGAACCCAGACCCTCTGTAAGAGCAAAAAGTACTCTTAAGCATTGAGCCATCTTTCTGCCTCCTACCATCAATACTCTTAGCATAAACTGGGGGCCCATTATGAAAAGGAAAGATGTTCCTCTTACCTAGCAAATGTCGAGGATTCAGAGTATATATCTTGGAAACATAGGGGCAAAAGCCTACCGCATTCTTTTAAAAGACACTATTTTATTAATTATTTGACAATTGTGTACGATCTTTTTCTGTTGTTGTATTTCTCTCTCTCTGACTTTTTCCAGACCCATCCTCCACCCTCCTGCTTCATGTCCTCTTTCAGAAATATACCCTATCAAGTCCAATTTGTGCTGCCCACATACTCACTGGTATGGGGTCATGCACTGGGTTGTGGTCAGCCTACCATAGGCTACACCCTTTAGGGAAAACTGACTCTTCATCAGAAGCCATAACAAACTGCCCATGGTTAAGGCGGATGGGCTCATGGGCTTCTCCTCTCTCTGTGCTATGTTGTCTTGTTTGATCTTATGTAGTTGTATATTATTTAAATAGCACCATGAAAAAGAAATTATGAAGTTCCTACCACAAATTGATAAGCGCAGTGGTCATGCTGAGTCCAAAAGACATCGTTTCTGTCTGGTCCTACCAGACCTTGGGTCCTTAACAATCTTTCAATCACCCTCTTCTGTGTTAGAACCTGAACCCTGGAGGGGGACAGAATATAGATGTCCTATCTGTGGCTGGACACATCACTTATTCTCTGCACCTTGTTCGGTTGTGAGTTTCTGAATTAACCACCATTCACTTCACACATTTCTCTGATGGGGACTGAGAGCTACATTAATGGAAAGGGGAGGTATAGGTTGGATGGGAGGTTAGGGCCGAGAGGGGTGGGATGGATAACTAGCAATAAAGATGCTTGGAGAAGCCATATGGAAAGCCACTACTTTATAACCTTCTAAAACACACACACATCACGCGCGCGCGCACACACACACACACACACACACACACACACACACACACACACCTTCATATAGAAGTGGCATGGGATATTTCTCAATTTGCTGGTTAGAAGTATTCAAGAGACCTCCCCCAAACAATACAAGCTATTCTCATTGCTTTGGTTGCCCACCACAACTTGATGGTTAAGACGCTAAGGCTGAAGACGCAACACATTTTGGTCATAGGGCATAGGGAGATGAAATTGATACAGGCAAGGAAACCTCCTCCTTAATAGCTAGCTTTTCTAGTACTGGAAAGTGCTTTGTAGGCTGCTGCTACTAGAAAAATCATCAGTAGATCTGACCGATATTGCAAGATTTGTCCATGAGTGCAGTCGTGGCACAAATGTTATAGAGGCAACCTACCACTTTCTGCTTGCAATTAAAGACCATTCCCTGGGAAGAAATGTATGCCTGGTACTATATATTTGGCTAAGAACTCATGGTTTAGAAACTCACAGGCCCCAGGATAATCTTATGCCATTATTTTGCTAAGTGGATATAGACTCAAATTGCACTCTAAATCAGTGTGCTTGTACCCATTGTGTTCTTTGACTATAAACACAGTCTCTGTGTGTCCGCCGGACTTGGAATTTGGAGGGCCGAGTTCCCGCATGCTCCATAATCTCCAGCACTCTGCTGGAAAAACACATATTGGAATGTAACAGTGTTGCCTTAGGTAGTCATAGCACTTTAGAATAAATACCCTATGAACATATACAGGGGAAGGAGGTCCCCCTCAGTCACAGTCATAGGGGAGGGGAGTAGAGGGAAAGCAAGAAGGAGGGAGTAATGGGAGGATACAAGGGATCAGAAAACTATTGAGATGTAATATGTTTGAATTAATAAAAATAAAATTAAAAATAAAAGAATAAATTAGGTGGAAGGGCCTTTGCGAAGCACTTAAACCTTACGTCATACTCTTACTTTACATGAAAATCTGAAGTGCCAGAAAGTTTGCACCATTCTCCCAGATCACATAGAGGTCAGAAATCTCCTGTTCAGTTTCTTTATCACAAAGTTTACATCAATTCTTTACCACCCCACCTCTACATGCATGAACATAGGCTGAAGTACATGTGCCCTAATTTTTTGAAATGGAAAAGAAACAGGCTGAGAAAGGAAATGAGGTGACAAATTAGAGGACAAGGATGAAAGCATGACTTATGTGCATCTTTAAATAAGATGTTCTGAACTGTTAGCTCTCCATGCCTCGTTCCTGCTGCCCTGAAAGGCGGAGAAAATTCCATGCCTGTTGGCTTGTTAGAACATGAAGCACCTAAGAAGGTTGTGGTAATATTTTTAAAGGTTTTTTTTTTTTTTTGCATTTCCAACCACTTTAAATGACAAACTCCGTGACTGAAAGTGCAATATATTTTAATACTGTTATCTAAAAAACAAGATTTTTATGACCCTGCCTTCCTTCCCCAAACTAAATGGAATGTGTAGTAGCAGCCCCCCCCCCAACATGTGTATCCAGATGGAGCCAAGCACACCTTGAACACCTATCACTGTGCCCGGCATATTGGAATGCTTGGATACTATTGGTTGAATATCAGAGTGAACATTTTCCCTTAATTAGCATACAGAGATTAGTCAGGAACGAGGACCACTTAAACTTCTCACCCAACTACCCATCTTTCCCACCCTTCATGTGAGATATTGGTAATACTCATCTTCTGAGTCCATGGAACAAATGGGCATCACATGATAAGGTAAAGTTATCAATTACAGGACTTTTCACCCCATTGTGCTACACACCCGAAAGTAAAACTGAAGCATAGAGGGGACCAAGATTGGTAGAAATGAATATGCAACTACGGGCTTGTGTAGGTGTAAACTCTCAATTGGTGTTCTCCCAAGCTGAATCTTCCTCAGAGACTCAAGCTGATGTGCATCTCATCTTTTATCCTTAAAGATAAAATTGTAAAAGGAAAAAAAACATATCCTTGCCTCTTTCAGTGAGCATCAACCATGCCTACCCGAAGCTGGCTCCATACAGACCAGCAGGACAGCTGCTTTCTCCTCAGTTGCTACTCTCGGTCTTCCTGAATTCCTGCTTCACCTGCATCGTGCAGGTGTGTGCATTTCTCTCCGTGAAGCAGCAGCCTTGGTACTGTGAGGTCTACAAATACAGGTGAGTTTATGCCCATAGGGTTCCTTTCTATGAGTGTTATAAACAGTGCACCACAACGTTGTCTAACTTGGTACCAATAGCAGCTCTGACATCTTCACTAATGAAAACAATACTTTTCGTGCTGCAAATCACAAATGATAGAACAGAGCACGTCCAATGGGTGGCCTGCTGGGTGAGCATGTGGAACAGGCAGGAAAGATCTGTTACCTTTGTTGATAGTGAGATGATTTTCCAGCTATTGACTGTGAATGTGGTCCATTCCTTCGGGATGTCATATGGACCATGGCTTGGTAAACTCTCCCTGTCCCAAGTCAGAGACTAACAGATAGCTCAGGCTTTCCAAGGATAGCCTCTGCTACAACTAGTTGATGCTGCTGCTGCAGTACAAGAACAGCCATAGGGAATACATAAACTCAAGCCTTATTTTTCCTAAAGAAATGTTATTCTCCTTTTGAACTTGGGTATGTACACTCCACTGGGAGCCTAATGGCATCCAAACCCCAGAAAACAGAAACACAAACAGAGAACCAGCAAGTGATGTGTAAGGTCTTCATTCGCACTCCAAAATCAGCAATTCAAGCATGAGTTGGAATATACGATCCCATATAGTTTCAGAGCCAAATGCTCCACTAATTTGGAGCAAATATGCACAGAGGGGAACAACTGTGATTGAAAATAGGAGAAAAGAGGACGGCGCCATAGAGACATGACCAGGACATAGAGATGGCTCTGATTCTATCACGACTTGCACCACACTAGCTCTCACCTTCCTCATCTGCAACATGACCGGATAGAATTATATACTTTTGGTGTCAAGCTCTGAAATCCAGGCTATTTCAAGAATTTGACTTCTGGCTCTTTACAAACATTACATAGCAAACTGAGCATTTACTATAACAAAGCACACATATAGATCTGGGAGACCCCAAGATATTAAGAATTAAACCGAGCTTGGCATAGTGATGCTCACCTACAATCCCCCATTCAGGAGTCTGAGGCAGGAAGATTGATCGGAAGCTCAATGCCAACTTTGGCTATGTGGCAAGATGTTTTCTAGCTTTTTTAGGGTTTCTATTGCTGTAATATAATACTATGGCAAAAAGACACTTGTGGAAAGGGCTTATTTCCACTCACAACTCTAAGATCACACTCTATTGCTGAGAGAAGCCAGGGCCGAAACTCGAGGCATGCACTGAAGCAGCAGCTATGGAGGATGCTGCTTATTGGCTTGCTGCTGGTGGGTGCCTCAGCCTGGTTTTTAAAATTGTATCCAGGACCACCTGCCCAGGGATGACACTGTGCACAATGGGCTGGGCCCTCCGAAATCAGCCACCAATCAAGAACGTGGACCACAGAGTTGCCTAGGAGCCAACTCAATAGAGCTGTGTTCTCAAGTGAAGTTCCCTCTTCTCAAACGACTCCAGCTTGTGTCAAGTTAACGTGAAGCCAACCAGCACAGTATTTCAAAAAGACAGGAAAAATAAGTCTTGTATTTGAGGTCACAGTTGGAAAACAAATTATGTGTATAATTTTACGTTGAAAA
Source organism: Acomys minous (assembly GCF_964271855.1). Classification (NCBI taxonomy): domain Eukaryota; kingdom Metazoa; phylum Chordata; class Mammalia; order Rodentia; family Muridae; genus Acomys; species Acomys minous. Next base: position 62,205,997 of record NC_140492.1, read on the forward strand.
GTAACTTAAAAGTTTCAAACTAAACAAGAAAACCAGCTAAAACTAATTTTCAGGGCTTATTATTGTTAAAAAAAAAAAAAAAAGAACATTGTAAATAGGTCAATCAGAACTAAAAAGGCCTGGGTCTTAAAGACACATTTTGCTGTGTAAATATTATAAGATCCCACTATGCTAGATGTCAAAAATGGTTGTAAATTTGCTAATACAAAATACACAAAGGAGGATGCACGGGATGGGATAGCAATTGAGATGTAATACGAATGATTTTATTTTCAATAAAAAATTATAAAGCTAAAACAAACAAAAATACACAAAGGAAATTCATAATACATGGATGAAAATAAAAATATCCCAACAAAGTAATTCCAAAATAGCGAGCTAAATGCAGCAAGAAGAAAGAACCGGAGAGGGGAACTAGGACTAACTTCCATACAAAGGTAGATATAATGAGGGTTGAAGAATAAATAACAGTAAAATTAACGGGAACTGTACACACAACTCAGAAAGTTGGTAGTATTAAGGAGGAGCAGGTACTATGTTAGGAGAATAAGGAGTATTGGTAGGGAGCTTGGCAAAAATAAGACTAGAGAGGTTGAACTCAGAGTTTGCAGCTCTTCTAAGTCTGGCTGAGAAGTCTGAGCTTACCTTGTCAGGACACGAGAGCCACAGATACCTCACAATTGGAAGGTCTAAGCTGGGCCTTTACTACGATTCCTAGGCTACTTGACGAGAGAGTGGAATGGAATAGGGATACAACTGGGACCTCAAGTGAGGACGCTTACATCAATAAATGAAAGAGAACAGAGAGAGAGAGAGAGAGAGAGAGAGAGAGAGAGAGAGAGAGAGAGAGAGAGAGAACACATATACACGTACACACATATACATACATATAGACATGCATGCATACACATAAACACATACAGAGATACATAATCACACACACACACACACACACACACACACACACACACATGAACACATAAATACATATTCTGTTCACGTGGCACATTTACTGTTTGATTTGACAGGAATTCCATAGAAATTGTCACCCAAGGCCTCTCAAGACAGATTATCTGCTCTATACCGGGGACAGATGGGGGATGATCTTGCTTTCTTCTGAAGTTTATTTCTGCTTTGTCATTGTAACAAGTAAGCAAGACATGCCTTGTCAGCCACCAGCTGGAACAGGTTGGAACCTGAAGCCCACCTGGTGGTAATAAAGTTACTTTGTCACCTACTAGATAAGGCTTTTAAAAAAAACAGTATAGAAAAATGTCATAACACTGTCAATTCTTTCATAGCGAATGCTTTCTGGTCAACCAAAGTAATTCCTCAACCAATACGAGTTTGGAGCAAAGCTGGACTGGAAATGCGACTCTGGTTCCTGCTTCCGTTTTAAGTTTTGAGAGCACCACTCTGTGGCCCATCATCACCTTCAACTGTATCTCAGCCGCGTTTGTTTTTTCTAAGGGAAAACCGTTTCGGAAACCCATCTACACAAACTGTAAGTGTACAACCTGTAAGGTTCCCTCCTCCTGAGTTTTTTGCTGTCCCCACCATCTTCCCAGGGTCACCTTCTACCAGCCAATGAGATGCTGCCTCTCCCAGGCAGGGTCTCGGAATAAAATGGCCTTGGATGGGAGAGCCTGAGGGCGGAAACCTGCTCCTGTGAGGAGGTACAGTCAGTACCGAATGGTCAAACGAGTCATCAAGAATCACTCCTTGCTTATCACGCAAGCTTATAGGTCAAGAGAGTTTGTACAAGGCTTTTTAGGGGATTCACAGGTTTGCCTCTTAGCAGCTTCATGATGCCTGCGAGGTTGCACTAGGTCTTTTACACCCTTACTTTGTCATGTGTAGAATGGACCTTCAGTCTTGTGGTGAGAGTTAAGTAAGACATTCTATGCAAAGGGTCTCGTGTACCAAATAGGAACGTCCTCACATTTATTTTTCTAGAAAAGCCTTACTTCTCCAATCTATTTCTCTAAGTACAACAAAGGCAACCCCAAAGCAAAACCCCCAAAGTGTTTGAAGTTACAATCAAGACCTCCAGGCAAGAAACAAACAAACAAACAACAAACTAGCGAACGTCCTTCCACACTTCCGTGAGTGGAAGCAGCTGCTGTGAGCAATTATGCCAGCTCAAGCAGAGCCCTCAGAAGTTCAGATGTGTGGGCATCTTGTCTGCCATGCAGCTGGCTTTGCCGGGTCAGCGTTATAAATAATTCCACACACTGCAGTACCCATACTGCATGAGCTATAGCTTAGTTAATAGACTGCCTGCCTCACATGCACAAACCCCAAGGTTTCATCCCCGGTAGCACAGAAACCCAGGAGTGGTGTCGCCTGCCTACAGTCTAGCACTCAGGAGGTGGAGGCACACAAGGGTGAGAGTTCAAAGTCATTCTGGGCTACACGGCAGATTTGAAGCAAGCTTGGGTTACAAAAGGACAAAACCAAAGTGAAACAAAAGTCATTTCAACTGGCCTCTGATTTCCTTAGTACAAGTTCGATTATTTGGTAACACCAGGTGAAAATGCTTCAGCTTTTACGATATGGTTTAAATCGATTTTCAGAGTATCTGTAGTAATTTTCATTGATATCAGCTTCCTTTTAGATTTGTTTCGCAACAGAATAGATGATACGTGATATGAAAGTGCTATATGGAAAACAAAATTTTGCTGATATGATAAGAGGGTTTTTTTGTTGTTGTTGCCGTTGTTTTTGTTTGTTTGTTTTTGTTTTGTTTTGTTTTGAGACAGGGTTTCTCTGTGTCACCCTGGTTGTCCGGACTCACTTTGTAGACCAGGTTGGCCTTGAACTCACAGAGATCTGCTTGCGTTGTCTGCCTCCCTGAGTGCTGGAATTATGGGCATGAGCCACTGCGTCCAGCTCAGATAAGAGTTTTTTTTGTTTGTTTGTTTTGTTTTGTTTTGTTTGTTTTTGGTTTTTCGAGACAGGGTTTCTCTGTGTAGTCTTGGCTGGACTCACTCTGTAGACCAGGCTGGCCTAGAACTCACAGTGATCCGCCTGCCTCTGCGTCCCGCGTGCTGGCATTAAAGGCCTGCGCCACCACTGCCCGGCTCAGATAAGAGCTTTTAAAGCATGGTATTTTGTTTCATTTTAATTTGTATTTTTATTTTCAGTGAAGAGAAATATAGATCTGTATAGAGCATGTGGTCTATGACTTGTCTGTGTACATTTTAATCTGCTCTCACAGTGGATTTCTGCTACTCTCCTTATTCACCTGTGTGGGCTGTTAACTCCCCTGTAGCTATCTTTATCTTGTTGCCTTTATGCACAGAAAGGTTTTTCTAATTACAAAACAAAATGGATTACACTTATTTATTTTTAAGCTGTCCTGATACTTTTGAAATTTTAATACAATGTGGCATGCTTACTGTGTGGGTCAAGTAAGGTTACCCAATTAATCACTTTTTTTTCCTAGCAGATTTTTGCAGTATTGAATATCTAATACTCTTTTCATTCACTTATCCCCCCACTTAGAATAACACTAGCATCGCGATATCTATGTTCATGTAAATTATTGTTTTAGTATAGATAACTTGTATTGGACACTGGAAGTTTGTGGTACCTTCATTTATTATATGTATATTTATGTAGAGTTAGTCTGGAGCCATACTCTTTTCTATTTCACTGATACTACATGCAATGGCACTTTAACACGCAGTTTCAGTGTATGGTGGTGGCCCACACCTTTAATCCCAGTACTCGGGATGCAGAGGCAGGCGGATCTCTGAGTTCAAGGCCAGCCTGATTTATAGGGTGAGCTTCAGGACAGCCAAGGCTACACAGAGACACCCTGTCTTGAAAAAAAATTATAGTTTCATGGTTTATTTAATAGGCAGCATGTGGGTAGTATACTCTCATTTCTATCTATCTGTCTGTCTGTCTGTCTGTCTGTCTGTCTATCTATCTATCTATCAGGCATTGGTTTTTTGAGACAGGGTTTCTCTGTGTGTATTCCTGGCTGTCCTGGAACTCACTTTTTAGACCAAGCTGTTCTTACACTCACAGAGATCCTCCTGCCTTTGCCTCTCAAGTGCTGGGAATAAAGGCACCACCACCCAGCTTAATTTAAAAATTTTTTACAATATCTCACTTTCAAGTTTTCTTCCACACGAATTATAGAATTGTCCAGCTTCAAATTTTCTCCCTTGGGAATCTTTACATTTTGAGAAGACGTTATGGGTTGACACACTTTAGTCTTCCCATGTAGGAGAGTTCTGCATTAGTTTGCTATTCTCTTGTTCTTGTGACCAAGTGTGTGACAAGCAGCAGCCTAGGAGGGGATGCATTCGTTTGTCCTACAGTTTGAGGTGACAGAGCTTATCACAGCGAGGAAGCCACAGTGGCAGAAGCATTCGATGGCTTGTCCTACTGTGATTACAGTCAGGAAGTGAGGTTGACACGAAGTGGGCTGGAACTATAGACACATGCCAAGGCCTGCTCCTACTGACCCTCTGCATCCAATATGGCGCCACCTTCTCAAGGTTCCACAACCTTGTAAAGTGGTGCCTACTACCTGGGCCAACAGTTCAGATGTGTGAGCCCATGGGAACCATTTCATAGGCAAAATGTAAAACACACACACACACACACACACACACACACACACACACACACTTTTATCCACACCTCTTTTACTTATCCATTAATATCAGTAGTTTTCTCCACTATAGGTTCAGTACATTTGAGAACCTAATCCTATTTGCTTTTCTTTTTGTCTTAAGAATGGCTTTTTCCTGTTGTATTTATAACCGATGTCATTGTGACATTCGAAGGATATAGTATTGCTTTCACTTTCTACACAGAGTCTTTCCTGACCTTTTTTTGTTAATCCTTGAGTCCTAAGTGTTTTAGAAAATGGTGATTAATTTAATAGTAATTAATTGCAAACAAAAATATTCCTTCTTCTTTTTAAACATCCAAATGCCTATCTATGTTTTCTAATGTACGAAACCCAGAATTCAGGACAATGTTAGGTAATTATCAAGGCTAACAGATAAATACATACCTTGATAACAACATTTGTAGTAATTCTCACTTAAGTTGTTTTTAAGTATACTTTTGGCTGCTGGTGAAATTATCATGAAAAGCTTCTATTGTATAAAGAAAATATCCCGTTTGTTTGCATTAATTAAGAGGGATTTTAAAATCTGGTGTAGGAGGCAGATTTCAACAGATACCATCCCGTCATCTAACAAAATAAATACTCCTTGTATCTTCTTAGCCAATGCTACCAATGTGTTATGTTAATAATTCGGTTATTAAATCATATACTTGAAAATATCTTACTTATTTGTAGTAGATTAAACTTTTACTAAATTAAAATTTGTAGCTTGTTGAAGACCTACATTACATGGTATATTTTTCAGCTTTTTTTTTGTGTGTGTGTGTGTGTGTGTGTGTGGTAGATTTTTCCTAGGTTTGAGTTTTAGTCTTAAAAACTGACCTTTTTTTTTCCTCTATAAAGATTTTAATAGGTAAGAATGGTTTCTTCCTTGACAACTTACAAAACGATACCAGTAAATTACTTGGCTTCAAATCCTTCCTTTGAAATACTGCTTTAAGGATTAGTTTGGCTTATATTGTTTTAAATAATTTATTTTTGCCCATATAATACCATTTCATTAATATTATCAAATTTTATCATATAGCTTCGGGTAGAATTTCTTTAAGTTTTAAGTACTTTCTGTGACACTTACCTTTGGATTATAATTGTCTTGATTATGCTTATATGTGTCTTTACCAGCTTTCCCTCACTGTGACAAAATGCCAAAAACAAATTTTAAAGTGAGGAAAGACTCGCGTTGGTTCATGATATCAGAGGTTACAGACTGTGGTTAGTGGCTCTAGTGTGTCTGGGACTTGGTGTGGGAGAGAGATCATGACAAGGGGACGCATGGTAGAACGAAGCTGCCCATCTTCTTTATGCCAGAGACGGGAATGAAAGCAAGGCTGGGCAAGCTTGGGGGCGGGAGTTTGGGGAAGGGGATGGATGGGGTGAGAGAGAAGACAGGGGCCAAGTACACCTTCAAGTGTACCATCCTCCTCCTAACTGTGATATGTTCTCTGCAATTTTGTCTCACTGTCTCAGTTTTCTACCACCTCACAGTGCTCATTAAGCCGTGAGCCTGGCCCAGGGGTAATCCACTGATTAGGGCAGCGCCCTCACTGTCTATTTACCCACCCCTTGAAGGTGTTGCTCTGTGCTGCAGCGGAGACCACACCCTCCACAGCTGAACCTTTGCTGGATGTTTCAGATCCGTATTGCAAAAATGTTGCTTTTTCTTTTTCTTCTTGCCTTACAAGCATTTCGTTCCTCCCTCCCCCCACTGGTTAATAATAAAACAGTTCTCCGAGTTTTAATTCTGTATTGCTTTTGACTTTCTCATTTATTCAGGTTTATTTTTCCTCCTTTCTTTGAATTTGTTTTGAGCTGACTGTACAGTTCATCTTTATTAAATTAGAAAAGCATCCAAGGCTAGTCATTGTAATTTGGAGTCCATTATTTACATTTTTACATACCAGTAACTTTGACCTGGTTTCTTCTGTGGCCTAGTAATTTTCAGAGCAGTGTATTTTCTTGTTGAGACAGGGGGTGACATTTTACACTCATGTTCTTTTCCCTGTTTCTTTTAATAGTTCATAAGCATATGTTTCTTTTCCGTCTTGGTCCAGCAGGCTTTAATATGTTTCTTTATAGGTATATTGTGGAGAGGGGCTCAGGTAGGCTGGTCACAAATGTCTGTTTTGATTGTTGGCATTAGACAGCCTTGCCTCTGACACATGCTTTGCAGAAATTGCTTCAGTGTTATATTGGCTAAGCTCCTGTTTTGTTATAAATGCGCAGTTATTGTTAAAGCGGTTTCATTCGATTTTATTATTAAAATTCTCTTTGTTCTCGAGTATCTTTGGCAGAGTTGTCTTGTCAAAGGATTTGACATCATGCTGGTGTCTGATCTTATATTTCCTGTCAGTGTCTGAGTTCCTCATCCTTTTTTTTCCCTCAGTTTTGAAGCAGTGTTTCAAAGTACCCTTGACTATTGTCAAAGCAAATTAAGATTCTGCTTTATGGTTTAAAGGTTTTTTTTCCTTATAGTCCTTATTTCTAAATTGAAAGTATTTCATAAGGAGAACTTTTCTCAGTTCCTGGTACTTTAGTAGTAAATACAGGGGACTGACATACACCAATTATGAATTAGAATTAGATTAGTTACAACACGGGTACTTGAAGCTTAAAGGCAAACTGACATCGCATGACAGACACAGCTAATAATTCTTATCCAGTTGAAGGGGTCATATTTGTGTCATAGTGTACATGTGGAGGCAGAGGACAGCAACCTATGGGAAGGAGCCAGTGGGCTCTGGGATCAAACTCAAGTCATTAGGGGTGGTGGCCATTCTAGTCAGGGTTTCTAACACCATGAACAAAATCCAGCTGCAGAGGAAAGGGTTTATTTGGCTTCCACTTCCACACTGTAGTCCATCACTGAAGGACCTTAGGACAGGAACTCACACAGGGCAGGCACCTGGAGGCAGGAGCTGATGCAGAGGCCATGGAGGGGTGCTGCCTCCTGGATTGCTTCCCATGGCTTGCTCAGCCTCCTTTCTTATAGAACCCAAGAGTGAGTGTGGCAAGGTTTGTGCACATGTGAATGAAGGTGCCCATGGGGTCCAGAAGAGGACATTGGATCTCCAGGAGCTCGGGTTACAGGCAGTACTGAGCGCCCCTATGCTAGTGCTGGGAACTGAACTTAGGTCCTCTGTAAGAGTGAAAAATGCTCTTAAGCCCTGAATCATCTCTCTTGCCCCCAATGCACATGATATTGCCCATTGTTCTGAGTCAGAAGTCTTTGGAAGTACTGAGAGATACAATATATAAATGGTTTCATCTTAGGATAGCACAAACCTTGCTTTTCTTATCAGTGTTTGAGAGAAGCTCGCCTTTCTGATGACAAGATACAGAAAAAGTACACATTTTCTGTAAGCAAGTGTGAGTATTACCAACCCTTCCTTTATTTGAAAACAAGTTACAGTAGTTTTTTCAGTATTTGCTTCTAAAATTACTTGCGCCCAGAGGGTCCCATTCTTTCAGGTTTCTTTATCAATAGCAGCTAACCAAAGGGCAAACACTCATTTCATTTCTTCATTGCATTTTTATTTTTATTTTTTTCTTCGTTGTATTTTTAAATCAAAGCTAAAGTAAGAGAGAGGGGCCTACTTTGCAGATCACTAACCCAAGGACACACTGAATGCTCAGAACTCAGCCAGTGGCTAATAAAGACCCGTCTTTTTTTAAAATTTATTATAATTTATTCAGATTACATCCTGATTGTTATCCCCTTGCTTGGGGAAGTGATCATATTGGAGGTACCAGAGTTCATGGCAGAGGCAGTCCTTGCTCTCCCCACAACCGTGAAGAATGAGCTGTCCATTGGCTAGATCTGAACAGAGGGGCTAGGTTTACCGCACACAATGTCCTTGGTTGGTGCAACAGTTTGTGAAACCTCCCCTGGGTCCATATCTGCTGGCCTTAATGATCTCCTTGTGGGGCTCCTGAACCAGTGCTTTTTAGCAGGACTAACAGCTGATGTCACTTCTTCTTCCAGTTTCTGGGTCCTGGTGACTCTGTAGTAGGACAAACGGAAGAACCACATTGTTGTCCCCAGGGATCTTTGTATCACCATCATGGGCAGTTGCTCTATTTGGGAGCAGTCCTTCCCCCGCCACCCTGGCTCCTCATGCCCCGAGTGTGGCCATTCTTTTGGGAAAAGATGGGGCAATGCTAAGGATGGATAGAGGTGCTTAAAGGTGAAAACAATTCTGGTGTCTTCAGAAATAGTTTCTGTGGACGCATCTCAGGTTTCTAGGTTGGTCCAGATATAGAAAACCTACAAGGTGGTACTTGGCTTTTTACAAATACCTTATGAAGACTTAAGAGTCTTCTCTATCACGGTAACTCTGAGTGAATTCTAGCACTCAGGGCCTGAGGGTGATATCCCGAGCAAACACACTTCTGCAGCACTATTTGCAGCATGCTCTGCTGATGGCTGGGCAGACAGAGAGGCAGGTGAGCTTCTGGTGGTAAGAAAAGGGATTTCGATGTAATTCATCCTGGGATATTTATGTTCTAAAATTCAGGGAGCCAAGGATTTGGGGAGGGAGCAACCCAGCGACTTCGCATATTTATTTCTAACTCACCGTTCCCAAAGCCCCAACATCCCGGAGATGAATACAGTCACTCCCAAGTGGTCACATCCTAGGTCATAGGTCAACTGAGGTCATAGAAATCAGATTGTGAAGTGTAATATGACTTAAGCTTTGTAAGAGAGGACTGGGGAGCTTGAAGAAAAGTGGTCCTTGAATAGGGCCCATTAAGTTGGGAGGAAATGGAAGGTACCACGACACAAGGAATATTGTGTACATATGGAACTTAATGATCAAGAGCACAGAAGCCAGGATAGGGAACGGAATGGGAGCAGGCAGAGAGTTCAGAAAGGACCTAACACCGGAAAGCTCTGTGAGTCAGTCAGTGGCTCGTTCTTGTACTCCATTCTCCTGGAGCTGAAGACTAAGATGCTGTCAAGACTGGATGCTCACCCTACATATGCGTGTCTCACTAGATGGTGGTGATCAAGTGCCGGACTGCTCCGGTTACCATGCCGACGGGCTAGTCAGCCGTGGTAGGATGTCTCCACCCAAGGGACCCTCAGTAAAGATGATTCCTTTGTGAAAGTTTCTCTAATATGTTTGATTCCATCTTTACGAGGAAAGGCTGTTAATGTAACACCTTTATCGTACAAGCATTAGAACATATTTTAAAGCATATGATGATGTATGAAAACATCTGAAGATACATCTAGAGTTTGCCCAACATGAACTAATTGCTAGCGTGTGCCAAGTTATATGAAGTATTCTCTTAGCACCTGAAAATAATGTTTGGTGTTTCTTCAGATTTATTCTCACTTCTGCTGACATCTGCTGCGGGCCTCACGATTTTCATTCTGTTCTCTGATTTTCAAGATATATACCGCGGAATGGAGGTAAGTGATGTACAGCATCTGTTGTGACTCAGCGGTGCCAAAGTTGTGCTCGTGCTGCAGTTTGCCAGTCAATCCTTATTCTATTCTCTCTAACCCACTAGACACTATGAACTTTCAGTTTTTTGGAAGAGAAGATATTTCTTTATCTCACATGCATGTTCATATTAATAGTGTCATCATTTTAGCATGGTTGTACTGTTCAAAATATTGTTTGGGACTAGTGATATCACACGGTAGATAAATACGTTTGTTCCCAAGCCTGATGACCAGAGTTCAGTCCCTGGGGCCCACATGGTAGAAAGAGAGAACCAATACCCATAAGTTGTCCTGTGACTTCCACACATGTTTTGTGGCATGTATGGCCCCCCATGCGCATGTAGGTATGTATATACACGTGCGTACTAATTAAATAAATGTAAAAAAAGTAACTTTCTTGTTCAAAAACTTGTCTTATATTTTTGGTTGTGAGCCTAGCCTTTAATGGCTGAGCCATCTCTCAATCATTTGGAGGCGGGATACTGTCTCTGACTCTGTTGCCTGCTTTTTGGATCCCTTTCCCCTAGCTGGGCTGCCTTGTCAGGTCTCAGTGAGAGAGGAAGCACTTAGTCCTGCTATGACTTGATGTGTCAGGGTGGATTGGTACCCATGGGGCGGGGGAGGGGGGAGGCTTAGCTCTGAGGAAAAGAAGGAAGGAGTAAGGGGAGAGAGATGTGAGGTTGGCACTGGGAGCAGAGAAAGGGGGGTCTGCAATTAGGCTGTAAAGTGATTAAATAAGTTAACTAATGAAGAAAAATGGAAGAAAAAACTTTGTCTTATCATACATTATCAACTCAATGAAGTTAATGCACTAATATGATAATTTTCCAAATTTACCTATTTAAAACAGTAAAAAAAAAAAGTCCCTTTAAATGTAATTGCAAAAGGAAAAGATTGGGAAAGTCTTATAGGAGCAGTACGTGGCTTTAGACAGTTTTATCCGAGTGGCCATCATTTGCTCTAGAACACACTAGTTTGAAAGTAAATTCATCGGGAAGTTTATTAAAGCTATTCTCCGACCCAGCCTTGTGGGAGATGTCTAGAAAAGAAAGGAATGCTTTGCTTGTAGTTCTGTTTTGAAGACTAGTCATTCTTCACTGACAAGTAACCCATAATTCAAGGGGACATAAAAGCAGAGTGGGAAGAATATGAGAAGAAATTCCTTTTTTTTCTTTCTTTCTTTCTTTCTTTTTCTTCTTCTTCTTCTTCTTCTTCTTCTTCTTCTTCTTCTTCTTCTTCTTCTTCTTCTTCTTCTTCTTCTTCTTTGAGACAAGGTTTCTCTCTGTAGCCTTGAACCCACAGAGATCCTCCTGCCTCGGCCTCCTTGAGTGCTGGGATTACAGGCGTGTGCCGCTGCTCCCAGCCATAGGAAGAAATTCTTACTGTCACTGTGGCTGCCAGGAGGGCATTATGAAAGGAACATGGGTTGGTGAGGGTCCAGCCACACAGGTGAGACCTTGCTAGGTCAGGCTGTTTTCTAAGGGGCCTTAGCACCAGGAGAAAGGCCTGTTGCTCTTCCGTGAATGACTTGGGTTTGGCAGTGTGAAGAACGTGGGGCGGCTGGGATGAAAATCAAAGCAAAGCTCACACGATGGAGCAGGCAGGTGCTGTGCCGCGGAGTGTAGAGACTAAAGGAGGCAGGCGCGATACAAGGCAGCCAGCGCGTTTTGTGCTTTCTGCCAAAATAACAGACACTGGCGGTCCTTTGGAAGGACATCTCAAACAGATTAATTAAAGGAGGCCAGGAAAACAAGGCAATGGAGAGACAGGGAATGAAAACTCTCGAGATTCCCTCTATAACCCATGACCTACGGAGCTGCAGAATGTGCTCGGGTCAGGAGCAGAAGCTAAGTAAGATGCTGCTCTGTATAGCTCAGAAGTCGAAGTAACGGAAATCCACTGTACAAGTGAATAATTCCAGACAAGAGCATTCCCAGGCCGGGGATAGAAAAGAGCCTTCCTCACTGAGGTGGAAGCAGCTGAGATCTGAGTGGGCCAGAGTATATGACCCAGCTTCTCCAAAGCCAACGTGCTGCTCCTCAGAGCCCAGGTAGAAACTGTCTCCACTCAGGGAAACAAATGACCATGCAGTGCCTTGAGCCAGCCCATCCCAGGGTAAGGATGAAAACTTGAAGCTGAGTGAATAGAGCAGTTGTTTTCAACCTTCCTAAGGCTGCGACACTTTAATACAGTTCCTCGCATTGTGGTGAACCCCTCCCACACACACATACCATAAAATTATTTCGTTGCTATTTCATAACTGTAATGTTGCTACTGTTATGAACTGTAATATAAATATTTGACATGTAACCCAAAAGGGGTCACGGCCCACAAGTTGAGAACCACTGGGCTGGACATGATAGAGGTAGAAAATTCTGTGCTTGTAGACCTCAGACTCCTACACGTTCAATCAGACTTCGTGGGTTGGAAAGGGGGCTGTATAGCTCCCCGTTCACTCTGGGTACAGCTCTCACATCTAATAAACGAACATGTTCACTGGTAAGCCTGCGACCCTGTAATCTTTGGACAGACTGTTAGACTTGCATGAAGCAATTAGATTTGAGGCCAGTAACATTTGTTCAACACATCACACTTAATCAAAACAAACCTAATCTTTTTTTAAAAAAAAACAAACCTAATCTTTTGCTGGAGGGAAAAAAAAAAGAAAAAGCAATGAATTCCAAGTAAATTGTGCTTTAGGTGAATGAAAAACAGGAAGAATTGCAGAAGGAGGATTTAATTTCCCATCCTCTCCTCTGGGGTTTTTAAAGCATAAATGAAGAGGGCTACATGAGCTCCAAAGTGTCCTCTGCTCCACTGAATAAGGCGTCTTCCTGATGCCCCTGACAGTCACCACCAGGCCATCAGGCTGTGGAGGGAGCACAAGCCAGGATGAGTCCATTTTCATTTAGATTTCTGTCCCCTGAGTCAGTCCTTGGCCAAGACATGCGACCCGATCGTCAGCTTTCCTTTCTGCAAAGCAGAGAAAACAGCACCCACCCTCTGCCCCCATGGTTATTACAAACACGGAATTCCAAAGAGTAGGGAGCGTGTACCTTTTCAAAATGTCAAGCGTGCAACATATAACGGTGGCACCTTCTTTTGCACCAGTTCATCCCAACCGTCACATCCTGGAGAGTTTCAATTCTGGTGGCAGCCTTTGTCCAGTTCTGCGTGGCCTTCTTTGTAGAGGTAAAGTATACGGCTCCTATGATTTTTGTTTGTTTGCTTAGGTAGTGTGTAAATTCAGGGTCTCGCTCTCAACATGCATTCGCTGTGTACAGCAACTGCTTTGGTCCCCCTAAAGGATTAGTAGGGCTTTTTTTTTAAAAAAAAGACTGCATGATCCTGTTAAGAAGCATTCTTTGGAGAATAGCTTACGATTCTTCGAAGGCTGCTGCAAAATATTCCTGGCATCTTTCTCCATAGAACACAAAACGTCAATTCAGCTCCAATGCTTGTCACAAGTGGTGCTGTGTTTGCTCCCTACTATTTTCAATAGTGTGGAAGGGAGGCCCAGTGGCCCTGCAGCTCTGAAACCTGAGGAGACCTTTAGACAGGGAGGCAGCATCTTCAGGAGGGCGCCTCTGGTTGTCATCAACTGCGAGCCTTGTGAAGGCCTTCCCGTGTGAGTGTTACTCTTCTTCTGACTGTCAATGAATGACTCACCCACACAGTAAACGGCTTGGGTGGTGCTTTTTAAAGGAATTTAAAAATAGATGACCCTTGAAGTCCTGAGGAGGAAAGGGCCAACCAAATTGGGTACGTGAGTGTGTGTGTGGTGTGTGTGTGTGTGTGTGTGTGTGTGTGTGTGTGAGAGAGAGAGAGAGAGAGAGAGAGAGAGAGAGAGAGAGAGAGAGAGAGAGAGAGAGAATTTCATATATTCTTTAATTCAAGAATTCCACCTTTACATCAAATTTTACAAATATCACAAAACGAGACAGGAAAATTTTAAGTCCTACTTGTATGAAGATATTCATGACATTGTTATCTACAGCAGCAAAAATTTGATTCAAACATTGCACTTAGATGCTTCTACTGCAATTTGAAGAAGTGTCTTTAAAGATAAGATGACTAGAGCTCTTATGTCAACTACAAAAAGCTATCTTAAAAGATGCAATTACCCCAAAGTTGTGTATGACAGAAAATCTAGCTTAAACAGATTAATGTACAATGCAAAACTGGATCCATTCTTTTGTTGTTTGTTAAAACTGTATAAGGAAAGAATAAGGAGCTCAAAAGGGTGGGAAACAAAACAGTTGTAAGGGACTAGAGAGACTGTGGTTGTGAGTGCTTGCTGCTCTTGCAGAGGGCCTGATTTTGGTTCCCAGCAAGCAGACAGCTTACCACCCTGGGTAATTCCAGGTCCTGCTCACCTGACACCGTCTGGTGTTTGCAGACATTCGCATGCATAAACACATAGCTCCCCACACTGACATGCATAAATCAAAATCAAAATTTAAAGCGTATTTGATTGCTCCAGACTAACTCATTCAATCAACAGTAGCTGGCGTTTTGTATGTGGCAAGTGGTGGAACTCAGTTTTGGGTGTTTTTGTTTCCCTCCTCTTCCCTTCCCTCCCTCTTTTCCCATCTCTTCTTCCTTTTATTTTATTTTATTTTATTATTTTTTTTGAGAGGCGGTATGTTATTGTTCATTTGAACCCCCTAGTGAAAGAATTGCTAAGTGAATCCCTAGCCAGGCTTTCACCAGGAAGTCTGCTGAAACGAAAGGCCTCAAGTTTCCAGCAGGTTTCTGTGCCTTGGAAGCATCTCAGCTTCCAGAGAAAACAGCAGCAGCAGCAGCAGCAGCATTTCACTCAGCAGAGAGGAAGCCCAGGGTCCCTGGCTTCCAGCACTCGCTGACTGGAGGGAGCTCACTTGCATAAGCACATGATTTCATTGTTCTCCCTCTGCCGATTTTTCAGGATGCCATCCTTCAAAACAGAGAGCTCTGGCTGTTTCTAAAGAAAGAATTTGGATTCTACTCAAAAAGCCAGTATAGGATCTTGCAGAGGAAGCTGGCGGTAGACTCTACCTGGCCTCCCACGAACAGGACCGATTATGCAGACATCGGCAAAAACGGATTCTACATCAACCGAGCCTATGAAAGCCCAGAAGAGGTCCCCAAAGGGAAACTCAGACTGGGCGGGCAAGCTTCAGAACAGCACTTTTGGACCAGACTGTAGCCTGTGTTCCTGCCATGCTTGTTCCACAACATCCCCTTCCCCAAAACAGACATCGCAGAGAGGTGAAAACTGCATAGCCTTCTCTCTCCATCTAAGCACCCCGCGCACTTCAACATACCCAGCCTTTCGGCAAAGAACTTCACATACGTTATATCCTTCACTAGCAAGAGAGGAAACCGCAAGTCTCAGATCACCATGTTAATAAGCCGCATTCACACTATGTTGTTCCAAATGCATCGCTCTCATGCAATGAAATCAGATGCACGGACATCAGATGAGAACGGTAAATGAGGAAGCATTTGATGTTTGAAAGGTTTTTTTTCTACTATATCAATTGGTGTAAGGCTCCTTAATCTCACATTAATTTGTGAGGCACATTCAGCACATATCCGGGCCCAGCATTACTCAACTGCTCCGGTTTTGCATCTTTGCTATGGCTCCAATAGAGAAACACGAAGAGTCATTCTGCCCTAACTGCACAGGAAGCCAGAGTTGTGTGGAAATGGAGGATGGTGGAGATGCGTGCTAATCACTAATGATCGTGGTATGGGCGCTGCAAAAATGTAAGCGAACCGCACCGACTTTGTACGTTTCCAGAGTATATTTCAAGGGGCCGGTGGCCCTCACGGTTCAGAGTAAAATGAAAATAATGAAATAAACTGTTCAAATGTGTTTTTCACTTTCTAAGGTATGTTAACCTTCATGATTATTATTATCAATACACAAAAATCTCAAATTCTAACCCTAGAAGCTTTCCTGAAGTCATTCATTGATCGTCTTAAAAGTCTAAGGAAGGGACCAGTGGTGATTTTTATCCACACTATGGGAATCTACATGCTACTACACAAGCCATTTCATCGTTTTAACTACCTAAATCATCATAGATGTTCATTAAAGACAACAGAAGGATACATGCTGCACACTGCATTTTCTACTCAAGTTGTGTCGCCCTTGTTGTGAGCTGGAAAGGACCAACTTCTGGAGAACATTTGAAATTAACTACTAGGTTTTTTTTAAATACCAAGTCTAACTTTGCTAATCTAATAGACCTTTCACAATCATAGGCAACTTATCAGGTGAGCCCCATGAATATCAATTATGTGGCTAAGACCACAGTGCATGGCTTCACTATGTTAGCTGTTGGGTCACCACTCTGAAGTCTTTAGATTTCAACATTTTAGGAAACTATGGCTGTAAAGGGTATTATGAACAATGTTCCTCAAACCAGCAGCCCCAGCGTGCATACGTATAAAAACAAATATATTTGCCTTCAAGCTCTTTTTGTGTTCAGAGCTGCTTAGAGAGTGATAATATTGAATGTCCAACTTACTGCCTGTAATGATTAATTTTCATTGTCAACTTGATCGTAAGAGAGACCTCTCTGTTACGTCTAGAAGGTGTTTCTGGAAGTTTTACTGAGGTGGGAAGACCTGTCCAGAATGTCTGTTGTACCATCCATGGCCTTGGTCCCTAATGGAATAAAAATGAGAAAGGATGCTGGGCACCAGCATTCCTTCCTCTCACGTCATTATTGTGGACATGGTATGGCCAGATGTCTCACACTTCTGCCAACATCCTTTCCCAAGCGATGGGCTGCAAGTCCTCCAAACTGTGAGCCAAGGAGACTCACATCTCTCTCTTAAACGGCTTCTCTTGGGTAGTTAGTAACAGCAAAACCAGTAGAATTCAAACTCTTTGTTAAAAGATTTCAGGGCTGAAGAGATGGCTCAGCAGCTGAGCACTGCTGAGGAGCTGTTAGGATGCCAGCGCCTGTTGGGGACAGTAGGCCACATGGCCGATGTTCAGCCATCTTGTCCAAGCCTGCCATAAGGCATGGGCACCTGCAAGGGGTGTGGGACAAGGTACCGCAGAGGGAGGACCCAATGGTCAGACTCTGAGTCCCCTGAAAAGTAAATCTGATCGCAAAGAGGTTGATGTTGAAAACTGTCTTGTTTGCTGTATGTTGGGGGATGCTCACAGACAGCAGATCAAGGACCCCCCTCTCCTCCTCAAAAAGCATCTTGGCAGGCCAATCTGGCACTAGGAGGATCAGGTCAATGCTTCCCCCCTCTGGTTAATGCCTGCTATCTCCGTGGACCAATGCTCACCCATATATATATAATGGATCCATCTACCTCCTCTTTTAATAAGAAAGGGAGGAAGCGCCCATGTTAAGCAGCTAAAGAGTCTTGTAGCTCCAGCTCTGGGCGGGGGAGGCTGACTGACACCTCTTCAAGTGCACATGTGTGTGCACACACACATAAAAAAAACCCTGCTTTTGTAAAACCATGTTAGCTTATCAGTTTTTAAAAGTATAACAACCTTAAAACTTTAGAAGCAAAAGTCTCCTTTAGCTGACAGTCCTAGTCAGTCATTTCACTCTTAGAGTGAACAGATTCAGTTGATACAATTTGACATTTAGATAACACGCTTTATTTGTTATATGTACATTTTCAATAAAGATACAGACTTTTCTTTCCTAGTATTACCATCAACCTATCGCCGGATGCAATGAACTTTACATTTCATTGTTTGGAACACGGTAGAGTTGAACCCCATTGCTGACTGTTAAAAACATGCCCAGACAACATTTCACAGAGTTGGGGAAGTGGCTGATCCAAGTACAGGCTGCACCGATTGTGTGGGCATCGAGCAGCTACAGAACAACAAGCCCAGCTAGTCTGAGCTGCCCATCCTAAGGCTCGCCATTGTCTTTTTATGGCATACTAAGGCTGCAGAAGCCTCATGCAACTGATAAGGAAATGAACCCATGAATTAAAAAGTACATTTCTGACGTTTCCTTTTACTGTGTTGCTTATCTTCGGGAGTGGGGCTGTCAGAGGTCTCTAAGAAGGTTTGGCTTGAAGCCCCTAGAGGTTTTTGGATCTGAGTTCTACTATTCCCTGGCCAGTCATTCCACCTAATTCTGCCCTGTTGCAACTTGGGTTGCCCTCTGTAAATATCTTTTTATTGAGGAGTCCGCACTCTAGGAACCCGGCTGCTGCATATACTTTGCTAGTTGGGAGCAGAGATCTGATTTTGGGGTAAGAGCAACTTCATGCCTTCCCAGAAGGTCAAGTTGGGGGGGGGGCGGAGGTAGGGAGAATGGAGCACAAGTTTGTGGGTTAGAACGAGTACGGCCTGTTATAGAGAAGTAGAGACAGGGGTCTCTAGGGCGGAGTGGCAGCACATACTTCTGTCACCATTACTGTTGCCCACCCCTATTAGCTTGAGTGTTGCTATCCCCAGAGTAAAGTAAGTTTAATAGTTGTGAGGTTTCCACTGAATTTTGGGCAGTTATTTTTCCATATTCTATCACTTCCGACCCCGCCCCACGTGTTTATTGACATGTTTTCCTTATTGACTGACATGATTTTGATAATGGTACAAAAAGGATGCCAGGCTGGCTGAGTGTTTTACAGAGGCAATGCTCTGTAAGGCCTTCACATTACCTTCATGTAGAAGGACTTACATTCCGCCTTTCCTGGCCTGCTGGTACCAAGAATCCCACAGAAATGGTATTAAAAGGTGGTTTAATTCAACACAATCAATAAAACAAAAGAATAAAATAATGGAATTCCTTGACTTACAGTAAAAAAAAATCTTTAAGGGGATATGGGATTTTTGTGCTATAAATATAGCACTTTACATCAATATTAATGATTGCTCGCCAAGGCTCAAAGGTCAAACCACTGAGCTACTGTGCAATCTAGAGGGAACAATTTAACTCAATAAAAAGACAGCCCATTGCTGATCACTGACTCCTGTAAAGCAAGTAGGTTCTAGGGAGCGCACTGGGTCTGAAAGTCGAGCACAAAGCCAGGAGATGGCTCAGTGGGCAGAGCACGTAACAGGTAAGCAGGAGGCCTCGGGTTTGGATCCCCAGAGTCCATGTGGAGGTTGACTCAGTAGTGCATTTCTGTCACTCCAGACCTCCTACAGTGAAATGGAAGCAGAGACAGGAGACTCTCGGGAAGCCCAGGGGTTAGCTAGCCTGCCATAAGCTGCAAAGGACAACATAGCCTGCCTCAAAATAATTAGAAGTTAAAAGAATGGAGACCAAAGACTGACACCCAAGGCTGTCGCTCCACACACACACATCATTTATAAGCACTTCATGCACATGCATACACAAAGCCCCTCCCGTCCTCTTCCCATAGGGGTGGGGGTACTACCTCAAATGCTGTGTCATCCAGAGATCCTTTATTGCCTAACCAAATCCCGGATATATCCACTTTCCTTTTTTTTTTCTTTTTTTTTCTTTTTTTTTTTTCTTTTCCTGACAAGGAAAGGAATAGGAATTTAGATGTTGGCCCTAACAACCGTCTTTCAGAAGCATATGCAAATGGTTCTCCACCCTGGCAAAAATAGCCGTCCTTAGGGGAAAGAAAAACAATATTTACAGACGAGGATAAAATGTGATCTTAGTTTTGTTAAGAGCCTCAGCTGGCTCGATCAAAAGGCAACCGTTTTTTTTGTTCAAGCTGCCACGGCAAATCTGTACTGGTGGGGAAAAACTTTTCTTGGCTCAACGATAAGATTAAAATCAGCAAGCAATTTATTAAAGAGTCTGCCATCCATCATGGGGCTCAGGAGCAATAATGATGCCTTCAAAATAAGTATTCACTCCAGGGTTTTACTTTCTCCTCACAAATGTCTTCAATTCCAATCTCTTCAATTAACTGCTAATATTTGGTTCTCCCTCTCTTTGGAAACAAGCCAAGGAATGTAAAGACATCAATGGCAGCGGCCACCACCCCAACGGTGCTTATTGCTCGGTTGGCCTAAAAGGAAACAAAAAACAAACAAATAAGAAAGGAAAACAAACAAACATACCCGAGTCTTATTCTAAAGATATCGGTATTGTCTTGAAGCTTCGGTTCGTTTCATAAACCAAGGACCTAATTTAATGTGCAATGAATGTATTTAAAGTCCAAGGTCAAAATGTGAATACAATTATAATCTTTATAATTGTGCAAAAGAATCAAGCACACATAGTTTTCTATTTCTGACACTTAAAGCACTTGCCAGGGTCTAAGGTCATCATGAACAGGGGTCCTGCTTGCTCATTGCAGTTCTCTGGTGAGGCAGGGAGTGCTATGCTCTTCTGTAAAACTTGGAAGGCATAAGTAACCAGTTCTGTTGCCCACATCATGCCACCTAGGCGTGTCCATGTAGGTCAGAGCTACATAGATGCATGCTGTCTCTCCAGCAGCCACAACACAGTGTGATCTGTACTAAAATAAGGTGTCTGTATGTCTGTGTGTCTGTATGCCTGTGTGTGTATGTGTGTGTGTGCGTTTCTGTGTGTTTGTTGTGTGTTATCTGTGTGTGTGACTCTGTGTGTATCTATGTGTTTGTGTATGGGTGTGCCTGTGTTTGTATGTCTGTTTCTGTGTGTGCCTGTGTGTGTGTCTGTCTATCTTTGCATGTGTCTGGATGTTTGTGTGTGTGCCTGTGTCTGTGTCTCTGTGTGTGTCTGTATGTCTCTGGGTATGTGTGTCAGTGTGTGTGTGTGTGTGTTTGTGTGTCTATCTGTCTGCCTGTGTGTGTGTGTGTCTGTGTCTCTCTCTCTATCTGTGTGTGTCTCTCTGTGTGTGTGTGTGTCTGTGTGTATGTCTGTGTGTATGCCTGTGTGTGTTGGTGTGTCTGTGTGTGTGTCTGTGTGTCTGTGTGTGTGTGTGTGTGTGTGTGTGTCTGTTTTTAACTAAATAAGGCCTTCCTGACCCAGCACCTGTGTGGATTCATACCCCAACTTCTTGTGATGATAAACTATCTCCTGTAAGCTGAAATAAGCATTTTATTTACCCTCCCCTTAAACAATGTTTTATTTACAGGAAACTAGGTACATTTTTAAGAAGAGTCAATATTAGTAAACTATCAAACTGAATTGGTTTTTATACAGACAAAAGAAGCCATTCTCAAGCTCAGGTGTCCATAAAAGACTTCAGGCAGTCATAGCCATTAGAGTAGTAATTGTTATAATGACGAGGGTAGCTAATGAATATTCATGGTTCTCCTCGCACTCAGCTAATATTTGCCTTGCACCATCATGGGTTTGAGAGCAGTTTTATGACTGAAAGGTCCTATGCAGATACTTTGGAGTCATCACAGACCTAGAAGACAACAGTCAGTCTCTGGGATTCAAGAGTCACGGCTTTCAAATAAAGCAAAAACATTCTTGTCAGATATCTGGGGACATCTGGCCAAGGAAGGCCACAGTTGATAGCTCTCTCTGTATAGCTCACAAGCTTTTACCACGGAGCCTCCACGTACATATTTCTGAAACACGGGACTGGCTCCCTCACCGCTGCTCCCCTGTTGCAAACCAGCAAGGACACAGGAGTGTGGAAGGAGCATGTACTCTATGCATTGACAACGTAACGCTCCCTTTGCTATGTGAGCGTACACTCAGAAGGGAGTGGGCCTACGACTCCGACTCTTTGCCTTTCCTAGTCAGCTAAGGGAATGTCAGATGAAAGATTGAGCAGATCGAAATTGGGCATGTTGGTGAGGCATTGATGTAGGAGGGCCCAGCCCACTGTGGGCGGACGGTCCCATTCCCTTAGCAGGTGGATCTCGGCTGCGTAAGAAAGCTAGCTACGTATAAACCAGCCCGTGAGCCAGAAATCAAGTAGTCTGCCTTGCTGTACATCTTTGATATAAGGTGAGCTCTTTGATTGGAGATAACGTTGTGTAAAAACAAACAAACAGACAAACAAAAAACAAGTGGGGCTGTCTCCAAGTAGCACCTGCTTCCTTTCCTGCCCCGGCGTCCCTCAGTGAGATTCTTCTGGTCATTACAACAGAGTGAAAGTAGAACTTTGCCTCTGCTCAATGCCCAGTTGGTGGAGAGAAGGGTCATGTAAACAAATCCTATCTTTTTCTGTAATTTTACTTTTACTTACCTGGTTGTTTTATGAGTATTTTAGCTATGGTCTTTAATAATCAACGGCCTCGATTATTCGCCAAAAATATCAAAAGGTAACCAGACAAGGAAATGCTGTGTACAGAAACTTCCCAGGAATATTAAAGAGGAAGGTCAAAAGCTAATGGCCGTGACTTAAACCCAATCCTAATAATATGCACCCAAGGTCTGACCCAGGGAAGTGGGGTGGAAACTGAAAACCATGAAAGTACAACAGGCATCAAATAGAGTCAAGTGGCAGCGGGTTCCAAGCCTGGGAAAATGGCAGGATGCTGGGGGCAGGATGGTCACCCCAGCCACATGCCAGGCTAACTGACTAGGCATCTCTCAGCCTCTCAGGCCCCGGAAGGTGAGATATTGGAGAAACCTCATAAATGGGAGGCTTCGAGAAGCGATATGCAACCCGATGGCTGAGCAGAAATCATTATGACAAAGCCCCTCACAGTAGTGTAAGAGCACCTAGTTCCGCAGATCCCGAATGCTCTTTTATCTCTTGTAACCTGGGGATGGTTTATATGTAAACATGTTTTTGTTTTAATCCCGGGTGTGGGATATAGGGGCTGCTCTGCTTTGTCCACAGCTGATAACTGCCTCCTGAGAGGACAAGTGATCTTTGTCAGCTGCGCACTACCTTGTGTCAGGGTGTGGTCTTGGTCGGTAGGGATAAAAGCCAGAAAGAGAGACTGCGGGGGGGGGGGGGGGGCGGGGGCAGGGGGGGCGGGGGGGGGCTCCTAGAAAGAAAAGGGCTGCTGATGCTCCCCCTGCTGCCCCTGATGGCCGGTTTTTAAAATATGTTCAATGTGCCATATCGGTCTTTGAGTCTTAGTCGCCTTTTCAAGAAGAAGCAACTTTCTGGAGGTTAATAGTTTTTAAACTATTTGGACTTCTTAAGCGTAAAGAGTAACACTTTTGTATGTATTTTGAACAAACCCTTTTATTCTCTCAGGTCCCCTTAATGATCCTTGGGTTAAGTCCTCAGAGATGGGGCCCCACTGGCTTGAGGACAGGCCAGGGAAAGGCAAGGGGGGTAAATGCTTACTTGGTAGGGAACCTGCTAGAACACTGCAAGATAGTACCAGAAATCTCCAGGATTGCAGTATTACAGGATTCGGATACTCGGACGTCAGTTAATATGTTAAAAGTCATTTAGGAGCTCGGTGAGTTAAATATCACAACACTTCTTTAAAAACCAGTATTTTAAAGAAATAGGAAAAATTTATCAACCCACTGATCAAGACATGAATTGGTTGGCTGCTATTCCCCACTGGAAAAGAACCTACTAATGAATACCCATTCAGCCTCCTTTTTGCTACCTTATTTTCAGCACATAGGGTTTGAGATTTCTAAACAGGGAAGTGATAGAAACTATGATTAAGTGGAGTCAGTAAGACTGACAGGAAGCTGTGGACTGGATGCTACTTCAAGTCCCTTCTAGTCCAACTTTCAAGATGGCCCTGTTTAGTCAGTTTGGTTTCTAACTTGGTGTATTTTT
Source organism: Acomys minous (assembly GCF_964271855.1). Taxonomy (NCBI): domain Eukaryota; kingdom Metazoa; phylum Chordata; class Mammalia; order Rodentia; family Muridae; genus Acomys; species Acomys minous. The sequence continues at coordinate 62,229,711 of NC_140492.1, forward strand.
TTAAGTGCCTTTCAATGTTCCCACATTTTCTTCTTCTTCCTCGCATTTTGGCTGAAGGACAAAAACATTATTGTAACAGATGGAATTTTCTCACTGTGAGACACTTCTCTCATCTTGAAGGAACCAGCCCCTCCTCCTCCTTAAGGACCCCCATTAAGGCCAAAGTCTGGGGGAATGTACAAGTTGGCCTACCCAGTCCTCCCTTAAGGACCCCCATTAAGGCCAAGACCTGTAAATCTCCTCTGCTTGGAGAATCCAGCTTGTCCCAAAGAGAGCTAGCAGACAGTTTGTGTTTACAGATAATAAAGAGTCCAGATTGACCCAAGGACAGCCAGCTTGTGTTACAGCTTGTGTTTAAAATTTTCCACTACCCCAGAAATGTACTTACCTCTCCTCAACTAGGAAAGCCCCAATGCTGGTCTATTAACTAATCATGTTTCCCTGATAAGTTCTGCTTCTATAAAGGGTATAAAAGGCCCATGCCTCTGCTTCTCAGGGTCTCCAACTCGAAAGAGCTTGGCAGACCCCATCACGTCTGCTCAATCAATTCCTATGCGTTTGCACCTACAGCGGACTCCGCCTCTCAATGGGAACTCCGAGATTAGACTAGAGATCTCCGTGGTGGTCTTAGTCTTACAATCTCCTAAAGAAAACTCACCTGCTCTGACACCCCTGCTCCGTAGCGGAGCAGGGTCACAAAGTGCTCACAGTTGTTGACCAGTAAGTCATAGGCTACCTCCTGCCCAATAGCGAACTCTGACCGTTGTATCACTTCCTCCACAGGAAGAGGGGGGTAGGTTGTGTCGTACTTGTTATTTATTCTGTATGTGTCATTTCCCACCACGTCCTTCAAGAGCTGCATTTTCACCAAGGCCTTTGTGCTGAACACAGACTTGGCACTTGTGAAAGCCGAAGGAATGCCATCTGTAAGGAGAATGTTGGTTAGTGGGGCTAAGTGATCCAAGCCACAGAGTAGCAATGGCATCTAGGGGTGCTGGAGACACTGGGGAACTTGGACTGGCCTCTGTTCCTTATGCAATGAACCAAGGGCCCTTGATCTTATCCACAGAATCTGTGTTATCAATCACAGTACTGCATGAGTGAGAACCCAAGTTGCATGAAGTTCTCTGCCTGTTCCTGAGAAGCAAGCCCTTTAACAATTGGTATTATGAGAGATCTTCCCATGCATTTCTAGCAAGGTGTGGAGATGATTGCCCAGTTTTTCCGTCGTGCTGTTCCTCCACAGCATCTGAACTCTTCCAAATAGATATCTTAAGGGTTGGCAGTGGTGTGTCGCGATTCTGTGATCCTAACTGTGAACTCCTCGCTTCTTTAGACACTTGCTCTTCCCTAGGCTTCAATGTAAGCCCAGGCTTCCTGCTGTAAAACAGGCACGGCCCTTCGAGGACTCGGCTAAGCCCCTGCTTCTCTTCTGTCATTTCCTCTGGCCAGCAAACTAACATCTTAAACCTGAAGCTAACTCCAGTGGACTCTACACATAGATTGGGGGCCCCTTGCTATGTTTTACCTGCTCAGACAATCCCCCACATCTCTTCTGTTTCCCTAAGATACCCTCTATTGATCACCACTGCCTGGATGGCCAGGAACCTTCATATGTGGGCCCGTTATACCAGGACCGGAGACTAACAGACGGTTCCCCATGGCTTGGCATATGGTAGGATCTTATCTCTCTCCACATTTGCCTACATTCTATGCATGGCTTTAATATTCTTGTAAGTACTCAGAGGAAAGGACTCTACATAAACTGACGTACATAAATTTTTCTTTCAGTTATGACTAAAATAAAACTTTTTCTTGCCGGGCGTGGTGGCACATGCCTGTAATACTAGCACTCAGGGAGGCAGAGACAGGTGGATCTCTGTGAGTTGGAGGCCAGCCTTCTCTACAAAGTGAGTCCAGGATAGCCAAGGTTACACAGAGAAACTCGGTCTTGGAAAAAAAATCCAAAAAACGAAACAAAACAAAAAAAATCTTTCTCCATTCCTCTTCTATCTTGGTCTCCTTTCCAGAGCAGTGTTCATCAGTTAGCTTTTTAGCCACTGGAAGCATACAGGAACAGATGTGTACATTGATGTATATAATGTTCTTAAGTGGGGTTTCATGTCACATATTGCACTTTAATATTAAGACCATCTCCCAACTAGTTAAACATGTCCAAAAACACGCTTTTAAAACAGCTATTGTAGTTGCTTTAGCACCTGCTCCACTATTGCCTGTGTCTTCCCCAAAATGCCTGTCAGAGGCAATCACTGTATTACATTTCATTCTCTGGAAATGGAGTTGTGGCTCACAATGGGCCAATTAAGAGTCATTCTCCATGATTTCTAAACTCCAACACACAGAAAACAAATTAGCTCTTTCCTGCTGAGTCATAAAACTCTAAGAGTGACAGCCTCGGCTTGTGAACTGTCCTCTTGGTTCCTTCCATAGGTGGGAGCAGGACGGCAAACAGAAAAGGGGACACACTGGTGTGGTGACATTCTCTGGCCTGGAAAAGCCTGGGGCCAGTATCAGCCTCACCCTTTCTTAAGTTTCCTCCCTCAGAAGCCACGGAAGCCATGGAAGCCACAGCCTTGTCCTTTTGCTTGTTTGCTTAAGCTAGTGTGAGCGTTACTTCCGTTATATACAACTCGAGAATTCTAACAGGCAACAGATACCTAAGGCCTGGTGGCTAAATCATAATGCGCTTAGCCGGCCCCTTGTCGAAAATTAAACTATTGTCTCATGTTTTTAAGCCATTAGAAATTATATTTGTCCACACTTGTAAATGTTTCCCCAGACTCCTGTAAGTAAAATGAGATGCAGAGCAGAAGAAATCATTTAAGACTCTCAGCACATACAGTTAAGCTGTTTTTGTGGATGGCGCTCTTCAGTTTCTATTGCCTTCAGCGATGTGCTTGTATTTATTAATCTCAATGTCTCTGTCTCCACTGAGTGCTTTCGTCTTGTCCTTTGCCAGTGACACTGGCATGACACCAGACAGTGTCTTGGCCTATAACTTTCAGGTGAATGCAAAGTTGACATTTCTGCTCTCTTCTTCTTTGGTTGACCGTTTTCAAGCTTTCCCATTTGTTGGGATCTTGGCGTTTGGTTCTCCTGGTAGGACGGAATCACTTTTCTCGGCCCTGCTTCCTGGCAGGACTTTCCTAATTGCAACACCCCGCTCTGCCCTTCCCTGCTCCCATATTCCTATATCCAGCCCTTTACAAGCACCTTCTCCGCTTTTTTTTTCCCCACATCCTTCCTAACACATCTATAATTTGCTCTTGTTCTCTCCTCCTGCCTGTGAGAGTGCAAGCTCTGCCGTGGAGAAGTCTGTATGGCTGTGTAGCCCCAGTGCCTAGGGTAGCAGTCATCACATTCGGCACACTCTATTAATAGCTACCAAATTAATTAAAACCACCCACTTGTGGGAGATGTGAGGACATAGGACTTAGTCGTGTTTGGGGCCAATGTCTTCCCCAGTTAGTTAGTTATTTGTAATTAGGAAATTTTTTTATAGAGCTTTTAAATTTTATTTAGTCTGTAGAATCTTTTAAATCATGCTTTGGTCTTTGAATATCATTTCCTAAATTAGTTGGATTTAGTTTCTATATTTTATGTGCTTTACAATTTTGTCCATGATCTCTTCTCATTACAAAGCAGCTTTTAAAAAAAGAAAAGAAAAGCTCTCAGGAGCTCCTGGAAACATCTTACCTATAGGTACAATGTTGACAACGTAGCCATCACCCAAGTACAGTGCCCAGTGCTGATAGCCGGGACGGAACACTTCAATCAAGTCCCCTGGGTGTGGCTGGTGAGGGTAGGTCAGACTGAAGCAATCATTAAACTCCATCTGTAAGGACAGGCAGAAAGATGGTTTTGCTGGTAGAACTCACGGGATGGGAGACGGAGGAAGGCTTCCACATCAGCAGAAGGATGTAGAAATTACTGAGGTGACCTCCCCAGCTATCAACTCAGACTAGCGTGTTTTCTTTGGATGACTGTGTGTGCTAGCAGCCAGAAGGGGCCAAGTTAGCTCTGGCATGACTCTCTACAGCAGTGCTTTATTACCGTGATCATTCTTTAAATCTAAAGTTCATGATTTGTGGCACTTCCTTCTCTACAAAATTTCAGTACTTTTAAGTATTAAAATATGCCTTGTTTGTAACAGGGAGGAGAAATAAAGGGAAAGCAAATGTTTTTTTTTTTTGCTATGCAAATGTGCTAAAAAAAAAACAGTAGAACGTATCAGCCCGCTCTTGCTTCCATAGCCTGAAATAGTCAGGGGTTAAAAGTCTAAGATTAGAATTCTTTCAGGCTGTGTGCTGTGCGATACATACAACCAAGGAGTGGGAGCGTGGGTGGATGCCGAACACTGTGAACATTAAAACATGAAAGAAGTACCTTGTACCGCAAAAGTTGCTCTGCCATTTTATTTTAAGGAGAGGCAGGTTACAGCCCAGATGGATGTCAAGCCAGACATTCACGTGCCATGCAGGCTCTGGAATCCAAGTTGAGAATGTGCACTGTACTGCAGCATGTCTCAGACTCCAGGCTTCCACCTGCCACATCTCAGATGTCTTTTGTCCCTGTAACCATGGCGACCAGCCCCACCCCTTCTCTTACTGTGATGTCAGAAACAGTACCAGGTGGTGCTCCACCACAGAAGCAGACTACTTGCAAGGTGGGGAAGCTCACTGCATTGATGAGCACTGCCTGGGATTTCCAAGGTGGCAACGTTTTCTCCTTTTAAATCAGTACCATTTAGGAAGCACGTATAGTTCTGACAGCTGGCTTTTGTAGAGGTTACACTTCTGGGTAGCCACAGAAGGAGAAGAAGTCAGCAAGAGGGAGTCATGTACAACTCCACACTCAAAGAAAGACTAAGTGCGGTAGGCACGCTGTGTCTCTAGTTGACAATGATGCTCCTTACCAGCTCATCCTCCTGCACCCTCTGTACGCTCCCACTCAAAGAAAAATACAAGTGCTAGAAACTGCCAACTCACCTACGCTATGATCACAATAGCATAGACTAAGGACTTGGGAATACACTCTTTCTTGGCACTCTAGAAGTCTGGTCCTGCCCCACCCCCACCCCACCAACAACAGTTAATATTGGAAGGGTGTTTCCTTGAGTATTTGCATGCTTGCTGTCTGTCAAAATCTTCACTCATCACACTGACACAGAAACCCAGCCAAATGTAAGCTCTCCATCTGTTGGGGGAAAAAAAACTACTAAAACAACTATATAGAAGCATTAAGTCTGAGCATCCTACAATGTAGGTTTGAGTCTTGCTTGATATGGAAGTTCACAATCTGGTCAGCAATAGGAAAAATAGATAGTATACTATGATGTAAATGAACATACTTTCCAGGAATAGAAATCAAGCTCCCAACAGCTTGCAGAGATCAAAGCCTGTTCTATAGCCCAGCTTTTATTAACAACCAGCATTTGAACAGGGAATATTTGAAAATGTAACTTGCTTTTCAGAAGCATTTTCTCAATTAACCCTGCTTAACTGAAAACTTCCATTTCTATTTGAGTTTGTTATGTTATTATCCCACTGTAGAGATAAAATGCTATCTTTTCACCCAGGCGATGGTGGCGCACACCTTTAATCCCAACACTTGGGAAGCAGAGGCAGGTGGGTCGCTGTGAGTTTAAGGCCAGCCTGGTCTATAAAGCGAGTCCAGGATAGCCAAGGCTACACAGAAAAACCCATCCCCCCAAAAGCAATCTTTTCAACTCCAACTTACTGATAAAACTCCCTGAGTTCTCCCCGAATTCTATTTGTCACTTGCTGGGTCACTAGTGACCCACTAGTACTGGGCGGGTCACTCAGGCACAACCTCAGTTGCATGACTTTGAAGACAGGCATACAGTTCAGCCTGGTCTTCAGAATGAATGGTAGGACAGCCAGGGCTACACAGAGAGACCCTGTCCAAACAACATCACAGACAGGTGTAATGATGTCAGCTCACTTGCTTAGCTCAGAAAGCTACTGACAGCATTCCTTCTGGATGGGCAGCAAGGTGTTAGGAGCACCTTGTGAAAACTTGGGGTCGGAGGGACTGCACAAGTGGATGGGAAGACAACGTTGTTGTCCGTAAAGCTTTAGATTGGACTATGTTTTATGTGTGATCCGGTCCCTGTTGTGTCTTTGAGACCTGACATATGACTTCATGGGATGGGTGCTTTCGATTTTACTGTGAAGTTTTAATCAGTCTTTGGCATATAGTTCGAGACGTGACCCATAAAGTATAAGTGAATTAGCTGCACAAAGCCTAGCATGCTTTATTAAAAACAGATGGTAGGACAACAAGAATGCCATGTAAATAACCCTCCAGACACTGAGAACCTCCCTGCTACCACGTAAGGGGTGGGTGTGAATACTCATGCTGACCTCTTAAACATCCTAGCAGGTTGTTCACAGAGGAACCTCAGATACTTTATACTTTACTGCTTTTCTGAACTTGGCTTCCAAGATCCCAGAACTCCTAGAAGAATATATAGCTTGAAAAACAGCCATCAAGCCCCAGTTCAAAGCTCTTGTTTCTTAAGAAAAACAAAAGTGAACTCAGAAAATATTTTTTAACTAATGAGGGTCATATGTTTTCTCATAACAGAGTTTCAACACTTAGTGCACACGAGCACGCGCGCATACACACACACACACACACACACACACACATGCACACATGCACACACACACACACACACACACACACACACACACACCACATATGTGGTGAAACCACAAAAAAAGCCTTGAAATTGAGGTTAGAGTACTTACATTTACTACCAAAAGTAATATCCACAGAATGAAAACTCAGTAAATAGGATATCCTCAAATTTAAGTATATCCACAGTGAAAAAGTGAAGACAGCATCGAGAACACAGGAAGCGCTGTCAGGATGGGGCTGGAGAGACAGCTCTGTGTGTTCAGAGCAAGCGCTGCCTGGAGAGGCCTGCCTTCAGCTCACACCATCACTCAGGTGGCTCTGGGGAACTGATGCCCTCTTCTGGCCTCTGTGGGCACTGCACTCATGGGTATAGGCACACCCCCACCTCCCCACACTCATAATTAAGAGTAATAAACGAATATATAAATTTCTTAAAATTTAACAGTGGGGAGGCAAACAGAATGGAAGCAGAGGAAACGAAGGCGCCGTTCATATTTCTGAAACTGCACACAGATGTCAAACAAGTTATGTTCCTCACTGGCCATTAGGGAAATGTACATTAAAGCCACCATGGAACATTAATGAGTGCCCCTCAGCACAGCTCAAATGCAAAAGAGAGGTAATTCTGGACGCTGGCAAAGATGTGGAACCATTAGATCACTGGCTCATTGCTAGTCTGAGCGCAAAATGGTGCAGCCACACTGGAAACATTTTTTTTTTTTACCTTGTTACCAAGATATATCCAGCAATTATATCTTTAAGCATCTGTCTCAAGGGACGACATCAACAAAGACGTAGGTTTAATCAAAGCTGGTCTTCAGACATTTATAGTGGCTCTGTTCCTAATAGCTCCAAACGACTCAGCTGACCCTCAGTGCGACAACGGCGACAAATGCTAGCAACTCTCTCAAGATTCAAGATAGCTGAACAGAAATGCTCAACACATAGGGCAGGAGAAAGGGCTCCTCCGTGGATAAGAGCACTTCATGCTGTGGCAAAGGAGCTGAGTTTGGTACCCAGAACAAACAGCTCACTGTAGCTCCTGTTCCAGGGCATTTGATGCCTTGAGGTCTCTACAGGAAGAGCCCAGTATTCACTCAGTTTCTACAGAGAAAAACCAGAACGGTGCGTGCAAAGCAGCATTTAGAGGCCAACAGCAATGATGAGAGAACCCTGGGGAATATTTCTGACAGAGCCCTGGCCCCATAGGTGGAGAGACAAAATACCCCAGCATCTGCCACCCCAGCTCCATAGTGGAAAGGAAGGGGCAGGGCCTTCTTCTAGGAGAAGTGAGAGTTCCGGCAAGCTCCATTCATTTAGATGCTGGTAATCATAGCTACTGCCCAGGCAGCTTGCAGCCCTTTTAGATTAGTAGCCTGAAATACTCTGGCTTTGAGAAAGGGCCTCACATGTCCCCGGGAAGCACCCAAGGTTTGGTATCCAGCACCAATCTTGAGACATGGGCAGTTATTGACAGGAATCAAAAAATCCCTTCATACTCCCCATTGTGTCCTGTATTACACAAACACCCCTCCCCCCCTGCACTGGCTCTGCAGATAGCTGGGGACATGGCACAGCAGGGGAGCTGTGGCTAAACCTGCTGGATGCCCTGCTCTGTAGGGGTTGTCTGCTATGACCAGAGAAGATTGAAAGGCGTTGCCTCTGAATACCAGGAGCCCAGCACACTTGCTCTCTGAGACCCAGAATATAGTTAGCCATGTGTAGTGTTTCCAGCAGAGGGGACGGGGTAGTCAGCATAGGATTTCCATTCTCACGGCACATAGAGAGAATGGCCCGAGACCCTGCCACACTGTGTATGGAGCCCAAGCTCATAAAGCATAACCATGGAAGCTATAGAGAAACTATACTTCCTCACTCAGCTAGAACCAAAATCAACACTGCACAACAGACTGACAACTCAGGACACCACTTCAGAAGAAAGCCACCTATTAGGCCACCCCGTAAAAGTGGTAGAGACATCTGTCCCGGCAAATGCACGAATCTCTATGTAGAAGCACAAGAAATATGAAAAGGGGGTGGTAGGACACCCCCAAAAGAACATAATAACTCGCCAACGACAGAATTCTAAGAAATTAAAATGGATGAAATCTCCAAAAAAAAATTAGTATACATTTTCTTTTGAATGAGATCCCCAAGAACACAGTTTAACGGCTGGATGAACTTAGGCAGCCAAGAGCAGAGAGAATAAGGCGGAAAATAAAATCTTGCAAGTGAGGAGGCCAATGGACCAAATAAAATCTAACCCTCAAAAGCCTCAACAACCAGCTAGACGTGGTGGAAGAAATACTATGTGAGCTTGAAGATGGCTTTTAAAAATACAGTAGGCAGAGTAACCAGAAAAGATTAAAATTAAAGGCACAGAAAAATCTGTCCAAGGAAATAATTGCTGAGAACTTCCCTCAGTCTGGAGAAACACCCGTCTACAGAAGATCCGTCTAAAACTCAACTCAAAGTGGACCAAAGACCTAAACATCAGACTAGGAGTCATAGAAGAGAACATGGGAGGTCTATCAAGACACAGGCATGGCTAATGGTTTTCTGGATTGGATTCCCCAAAGCATAGGAAACAACCAAAATAGCCAACTGTGATTAGACAGAACTGAAACCTTCCAAACAGTAAACACGCCACAGCGTGAAAAGACAGCCCACGGGGTGGGAGAAAATATTTGTAAACTATATGTTTGGCAAGGAGGGGCTGTCATCCAAGATATATAAAGAATTTCAAAAACTCAGTCCAAGAAAACAAATAAATGAAATAAGCCAGACACAGTAACACAAGTACAGAATATTCTTTCTCATGCGGAAGCTTAAAAAGTCAAATTGAAAGTAGAATAATGATTTGTACTAACTGGAAGTTCTACTGGAGAGAGCGGCTGAAGTTAACTAATGTATACTCTACACATAGATATAGAAATATAATGCTTTTAACTCATATTGTCAACAAAACCCAAATTAGTCTCCAGAGAATTATATTGAGTGGGTATATATATATAATATATATATATATATATATATATATATATATATATATATATATAATATATATATATATATATATATATATATATATATATATATATATATATATATATATATATATATATATATATATATATATATATATACACACACACACATACATACACATGTATATATATGTGTGTGTGGAGAATAATATAAATGTATATGTAAATAAAAAATAAATAAATTTTTAAAGAAAATATGTTAAGAGGCTGCATGCTTTGTGATTCCACTCTATAACATTCTTGAAATGATATTATAATCTTAGTGGATAATGGTGTTCTCAGGGGGTCAAGAGAGCGGTGGGAGGGAAGGTGGGTGTGTCTGTAAGATGGAGACATGAAGGATTGGGACGGTGACATTGTAAGCTGACTGTAGAGACCAGCTGGGTTCATGCCAGATCTAAAGTCATATAGGCAAGTGAGTGACAAATCTGAAATTCAATTTCAGGTCTATCTTCCTACGCCAATTTCATGCTCCTTTATACCATTGAAATACGATTAATAATTAATCAAAGGTAATGCTGCTAAAAGCCATTGCATCCTTGCTGCTTCTCACACTTCCATTAGAGGTGAGAAGCTTCAGTAGCTCAGAAATATAGACTTAAGATAAACACTCATATAACAAGCTAATGGACCCTTGCTGGAGAGTCTTTATTTTTCCTCTGCTCAGGAGGCCTTTCTATGTGATGTTAGACCCGTCTATGTGGTCTCCAGAATCTCACATGAGGCAGAGGGCTACGGTTTACTTAGCAGCTAACCTGCACAGAATCATATCGTGTACGATGAAAACTGGCATGAACACGGGTACTCGGTCTCGTACAAGGAATTTATTGTTCAATTAAGAAAACGTCTGGAGAGATGGCTCAGAGGTTAAGAGCACTGTCTGTCTGCTCTTCCAGAGGTCCTGAGTTCAATTCCCAGCAACCACATGCTCATCTATAATGAGATCTACTGCCCTCTTCTGGCAGGCAATCACACATGCAGGCAGAATATTGTGTACATAATAAATAAACCTTTTTTAAAAAGAAAAGAAAAGAAAACGGGGCTGCTTTGTTTATTGCACCGTCTCAAATGTATCTGGGGCTAGAATCAAAAGAAAGAAGTGTTCTGGGGAGAGATGGGTATAGGACATTTCGTGAATGCTGTCTATGTCTCTGAGGCCCCCTGGGTTGTATGATACCCAGGAGAAAGGTTTTTGCTGACGACCTCCGCGACCCACGAAACACCTTCACTACCTGTCCCTAGCTTCCCAGCCTCCAAGAGCCTCCCAGTTCCGTCGGGATGCTTCCCCATTTCCATCCATTCATCTACCCTTCACCCAGAGCATCCAGAGCCCCCAGAGCCAGATTCTTCCTGGGCTCCCCAGTACTGGGTCCATCTAAATCTAAACCCTATCCCCTTTATTGTAGGTCCGGCAGGTTGCCATCTTCTGACACCTCCCTCCCACGTTTTCCCTGGTGCACTCTTCGTGTTGTTCCTCTCTCTCGCCTACCCACTTCCTGAGCTGGTGTCAGTAACTGGTGTCTGGGGACCTTCTCTGATTTCCCATGTGGAGGGCTGGTTCTTATTTATCTCTTAGAATTGTTTGTAGCAGAGTGTGTGCTGCAAATACTTGCCTAGGAAATGTTAAATGTTATATGAATAAATAAAGGAGACCTGTTCACATCCCCCTCCCTCTCCCCCCCCCCCCCCCCAGAACACGAATAACAATCCTAGTACAAAATTCCAAGATAATATCACCGTCCTGGTTTCAAAATCTAAGACTATGCTGTCACTTTGGTGAAAACAGAGCTGAGGAGTCAAGCCGACTGAGTTCCCTGTTATCTGTTCAAACAGGTCTCTTTTGTTTCCCCGCTCCCCCATCTATTACAAAGAGGAGGCTGAACCGAGTCAGGTACACCCTCACCTCTGAACTTTCCTGTGAATCAAAACAAGGTTGCCTAGAGCCTACAGAGCCTTCCGCCCCCTCCCCCAACGCACCTCCTTCTCAAGCTGTGTTGTCTTGGTGCCTGAGAAGCACTGGCTGGCTTCCCCGGTTCTTCCCCGGCTCGTTGTGGCGCCGATAGCAGCCCCAGGGCGACTCCGTCCTTGCCGCCTGCCCCGGAGGCCAAGGCCAAGGCCAAGGCCACAGCCGCCCTCAGCTGCTGCTCCAACGCCAGCGCTCGAGCGCTGCGCCACCCCGGCTGGCTCCCTTCCCTGGGTTCCTGGCGCGCGACAGCAGAGCTCCTGCACTGCACGGTGGGTCCCAGGCCCTGACCTCCTAGTCCTTGGTGCTTGCCCTAGACCTGAGCTCTTTTGGCTACCAATATCCTCCGAGCACGCTGCAGGCCAGGGATCCCGGGATTTTTCATGCACACTGGAGGCCTGAGCCCGCCCCCCTCGATCGATCCTCCATGCCTATCGCAGGTCCTGACTCCCAGGATCCTAGGCATATTCCTGGTTGGGGCTCCTGATCCCCTGTGCTAGTCCTCAACATGCATGGGGGGTCCCTACCTCGGTGTCTGCCCACCGGACACTGAAGCTGGCTGAAATAGACATACAAACCGCCTGCTCACCGTTCCAGCCCCAGCCCAGTGCCTGCTTGTTTTATCTTCCCAGTAACCTTCCCACGACAAACTTTTGTGGTAGCAGCCGCCCCTCCCCCGCCGAGCCCCCACCGGCCCTGTTGAATGCTACAGTTTTAAGGATGGCCTGTCATATGGAGCCCAGAAATATTTAGGTATGGTCATCATGGATACACAGTATACCGTGTCCAGGCTGGGCGTGGGCGCATTTCTTATGAGCCAAAGGTTCTTTTTCCTCTGCCCTGCATCCCGAAGAAATATCTGTCTTTGAGTCAAAAAGAGTGGGAGATGAGGGCACACGCCTTTAATCCCAGCACTTGGGAGGCAGAGGCAGGCAGATCGCTGTGAGTTGGAGGCCAGCCTGGTCTACAAAGTGAGTCCAGGACAGTCAAGGCTACACAAGAAACCCTGTCTCTGAAAAAGAAAAGAGAAAAGAAAGAAAGAAAGAAAGAAAGAAAGAAAGAAAGAAAGAAAGAAAGAAAGAAAGAAAGAAAGAAAGAGAAAAAAGGAAGAAAGAAAGAAAAAGAAAAGCCCATGACTCAACACACGTGCGTGGGTACATACAAAACAGTCCTATTTAGAATGACCCAGAGCCCAGGGGCCAGAGAGAACACACTGGCCAGCTCTCTGGCCCCACCCACATGTCAAAATCAACTTGAGTGTGGGGAGACAGAAAGAGGAGAAAGAATGAAAGGGGATCCTCTATTCCCCAGACCCACATACCACGACGTGCTGCTTTCCCAATTGGGAAATTACCTGGCTTTAGATGGGGTGGAGGTGGCCTTCATTAAGGACCAAGGCAGAGTCCCCCCCCTTCCCCTCCTCTGAAGAGTCCTGGAGCTACTTGACTCCGCACTCATGACACAGCCACACAGCAAGCAATCCTGCCATTTTAAGCCAGCCGGACCAGCCAAGCCAAGACAGCAGAAAAGCAGCTACTGAGGCTAAAAATAAAGCCCTGGATGGTGAGGATCCTCTTTCACTAGGCTTAAAGGAGTAAACCAGGACAGGCAGCAAGTAGGAAAGGATAGAGCGCTCAGTGAGCAGTTCTGAGAGATGCACAAGACTTTGTTTAGAGCTGGCAGCGTGGTGGCGCACGCCTTTAATCCCAGCACTCAGGAGGCAGAGGCAGGGGGATCACTGTGAGTTTGGGGCCAGCCTGGTCTACAAATTGAGTCTAGGACAGCCAAGGCTACACAGAGAAACCCTGTCTCAAAAAACCAAACCAAATCAAACAAACAAACAAAAAGGCTTTGCTTAAAACTAGTCATAGTCAGACTTGTACACGAGTGGACAAGGAATTTCAAGCAGAAGACACCCACCCCCTAATGCCAGATTTGAACTATTGATCACATGGGGCAAAGACCTAGTAGGAAGCTGCTTTCACAAAGGAACCAGCTTTCTGGATCTGTAGCTCAGGGTCACATGTAATGCCTTCTAAACAGCATTGAAAGTCTTGAGAAGCGCCTGGATCCCTCAACTGGCAATGTAGAAATGAGGGTACTTCGGGGCCCTTCAGGAACTTTCCCCCAGGGGAGACACATAAACATACATTTGCTTACATTCTTCAGCCATCCCAATTGAGCCATCACAGAAGGAGGCGGCATATGCCTTTATACAGGAGAGTTAGCATGAGTGTTTATAAAGCCATCCTGCTTATGAGCTAAATTTATTACGTTTGCCAGGTTAATCTGTTTTCTCTAATCGGACAATTCATCATCCAGTCTCCTCCCTGCATTATGGATTCATGAATGTCAACCGAGGAGAGTTGCTCAGTCAGGGCAGGATGATAAATTATCACTTCATTTTGGGGGTATTTGTGACTAAATGCCTCATAATAGAATTAAGATGAAATAAATCTCGTAATTTTAGTTCTAGATCCCTGCCAGGTGTGGAGAAAATGCATCTGGCCAAAAGCAAACGCAATTCGACTGGTGGATGAAACTTACCGAAGGGAAAAAGGCTTCGTGTGCAAGCCAGCCAGGTTCTTCCTCCTCCTCTAAGGATGGGAGGTTGTTGGTCACTCCCTGGTCCTATACAGGTGGACCGCACAGAATTACCATTTCCCATTCAACAAGGCTGAGCTCCAAAGGGTGAAAGGCACAGTTTGTCCACACGTGAAGTTGCCATCCTGGGATCTCATGAGTGATGCACAGTACAGATTGGTCCAGATGTCATATTTTGCCCAAATAACAAGTGAATGGCTTTCTTGGTTGGGTTGGGTTGGTTTTGTTTGGCTACTAGAGCCAGACCTTAGTTAGATCCTATGGGTCAAAACACTGAAATCGCCATGAGGGACATAACTCAGTCACATTTTTATTTAGTGGATGCCAAGTCCATATCTAAGTGACAGTGCTGAGAGAAAACAAGAATGCTTTGTCTTTTTTAACATATAGAGATGAAGGCTGATTGACATGTGGCATTAGGTGGAGGTCTCCACCCAATCATATACATATATATTTTGTGTGATGCTTTTTATACTTGGCAAAAAGTATTCTTATGGTGGCCCTTGGTTCTCCCAACACACCTCAAGCTCCTTGGGTCCTGGCTGTTGCTGAGAGGCCTGACAGACAGATCTCTGAGCTTATAGTCTCCTGGGGTATAACAGAGATTTCTTAGTTGAGAATCTTCGTGTATCTAGAGTTCCTCTTCCACTGAACAGCAAAATTAAAATCTTACACTGATTTATTCATTTAATGCTTCTGGGAGTTAAGCCAAGCCTCATTCATGCCAAAATGCGTGTGCCGCCCCTGAGCTATAGCAGAATTCTGCGGCCTTACTTTTGCATTAAAAATAATAATGATAGTAAAAAACAACAATAAATGGGTTAACAATGTTATTTTGGATATTTGAAAATACTTAAAGGAGAAGATTTTAAAGGTTTTACTCACAAAGAAGTAAATAAAAGAGGTGACACTCATTTGATTATTATATCATGTGCAAACATATTAAGACCTTATATTGTATATTCCACAAATATGTATAAGTATCTGTTCATTTAAAAAAAATGATACATGAAAACAAACAGCTGGAAGCTGGCTAAACCGGAGTATCTAAATAATCAGGTTAAAATGATTAAATACTGTATATATGGAATAAAATCTCAAAATAAAAGACTTTCACATATATAAGATAATTAAGAGCTGGAATAATAAGTTGTCTTTGCCATGACCTCGTGACCTTACCCAGATAGTCTCGGGAGTAGGCGGTGACTACAGGTTACAGGAACACAGCTGAAACAGTCATTTAAAGAGTTCGAACCCTGCTCTTCCCTCACCAAATGATGCTGTGAAAGTAAAAACATCAGATGTCAAGGGAAGGACTGCTCTGCTCAGCGTGCTAACTGCTCTCCTCCTCAGTCTATGTTGTAAGTCTTAGTGCTGAGCCAACTGGAACAGACATCGGTGCCCTCACTGATTCCGTGAGTGTGTAAGGTCTTTCCAGGCCCGTTCTGATGTCTTTGTGGCTGCTGCTTCCCCAGGGCTAGGTTGGTGGCAAATGACTAAGCTTGTTGAATTAGTGAACTGAGCCAATTCTCAGGGACAGTCAAGGATTGGCTACCAAACAGAGCGATTCCATGAAATCCAAGCTGGAGGTACAGAGGCCTGTCAGTGCATGGCAAAGAAAAACCATCTATAGAAGTAGCCTGCATTCGGCTGGGGGTGGGGGGTGGGGGTGGGGGTGGGGGCAAAGTCCTGAAAGGCTTGAGTTCTAAGCCCAGGTACATCCCTCACTAGGGCCATGAGCTCACTCCTCAGACCTCCTGAGCTTATGCAACAATGAAATGGGGGAAATCATAAGGTAGTCTGCCATTCTCACAGATTTGTGAATAGTTCTTCAGAATATAAAAAGCTTAATGTATGTAAGAAAGCTATAATTGTTCAAGAAAATAACCCAAGAGTATCCTTGAAAATCACACTTACGTTTAATCACTTACAGAAAGAAAAAATACCTACATATATAAGTACATTTCTGCTTCCTCTCTTTCTTTGCCTCTTTCTATTTTAAAATATAGAATAAGCTGTCTTTCTTATTGATTGCAACATTTATAACTATAAAATGTCACTTAAAAGGTATACTGATAACAGTTAGCCTTGCTTTTGTTTTTTGGGTTGTTTTTGTTTGTTTCTTGTGTGTGTGTGTTTTGTCTTTTTATTGGTCTTATAAATAAAAGCACATCATTGAAAGAATGCCACACGGAGGTGGACTGGAGCCTAGGGGAAAATCATTCCAGGCAGCAGGAAAAAGGTAATTTTGACTGGTCCTCTATAAAATCCAAATTTCTGCACAAAATCTTAAAGCACAAGTGTTTACAGGACTCTTGGTGACAAGAAAAGCAATAGTAAATGTGCGTTGGCACTAAAATTCATGTATCCATGGAAACCTGCGAAGTTCCTGAGCGCATGCGCTCACAGCCTACAGTATTTCTCCTCCTCAGGCGGAGGGGGATAAAGTGTGTTACTCACTGTGGAGGGCCGGCAGGTTGCTGAGAGCTACTTACACAGGCTGCTTCAGCTTGTTTTCCTCCACTAGATGTAATTGTGGGGAAAAGCGGAGATCTCGTACATCAATGAGGGAAAAAATGTTTGTTTGCATGTACTTATAGCCTGGAATACTCTGTGCTCAACTCTTGAGTTTTCATCAGAAAGCCTTTGGTAAGGCAGCGGCAGCCCCTTCCCCACGCACATCTGTGGCTACCTCAGCGCTTCTTGGAAGTTTCCCCCGTATGAACAGATGTGTATGTTTCTTGCATGACGGAAGAAAATGCCACAGATTTTTTTCATCCCGATTATTCTTGGTGATTTAAGTGTGGGTCCTAGCCATTGGTTCCCGTGTATCAAACAAACTACATAGAAACACCAGAGAGTGGGGAGGTCAGAAGGAACGCCCGCAGAAACTAAAGTAGCTGTTAAAAAAAAAAAAAGAACAAGGATTCTAATGAAATAAAGTAGAACTGTTCACACACATACACACACACACACACACACACACACACACACACACACACACAACTATTTAGATGACAATATTTTTTCATTTTCCATCTATTGCTAAGCCTGGGATTCTTTTCTAATAACTTGGAGATGATTGACCAATGGAAATAGAGGTAAAGGTGTTAGTGAGCCTTCTAATACACTGTTTCCTACTATGTGGCTACTGGTCACCCGTGGCACCTCAGATCAGATGTGGCTGGTGCATGTGTGACACACTATTGAGTGTGTCACATGAGCTGGTTAACTAGACCATACAACTTGCTATGGTTTGGGTAGGAATTGCCACTACCAGTTTATGTGTTGAAGGTTTGCTACACAGCTGTGGCACTATTTGAAGAGGTGACGGCTGCTTTGGGAGTTGGGGGATGGCTAGGGGAAGTAGGCTTCTGGGGAGGGTCAATAGAAGCTAAGCCTTGTTTCTACCCACTTCCTGCCTCATTTATAACCACCCAAAGGGAGCAGATCCTCCACCTGCCCATTGGTCATGCGCACTGTTTCATCACAGGGTCAGAGGCAATAGAGCTAGTGGGCAACCATAGTGAGCCAAAACATCTCGCACTTGAAGCCAAAATGTATCTTTACCCCTTAAATTGTCTTGTTCTGTGTGTTGGTGACTTGGTGTCAAACTGACACCAACTAAAGTCACTTGGACAGCGGGACTTACAACTGGGAAAAAACACCTCCCTAAGACGTGCCTGAAGTCTGTAGTGCAGTTTGCTGAATAACGGTTGATGTGGTGGGTCTACTTCTCTGAGGATGGAGCCATCTGTGAGCTGGTGGTCCTGGATGGTATAAGGCAGCAGACTGAATAGCTGTGAGACATGAGCCAGAAAGCAGCACTCCTCCGTGACCTGACCTTGGCATCAGCTCCTGCCTCTGGCTTCCTTCTGTTTAAATTTATATAGCGTGTTTAAATATTCTGTTATATATATATATATATATATATATATATATATATATATATATATATATATATATAGTGTGCACACAGTATGCACAATCTCTGCAGTTGACCCACTGTATTTTTCACCACCACAAAGAACTTAGGACACTGATTGCTCTCAAGGGTATTAAATGGCCCTTTTTGCTGTGTGCCAGGTTTCTCTCTGCTCCGGTACAATTCTCCATGTCAGAGTCCAATTAGCAAACCTTTTCCCTGGCATCCTTCTGTCTGAGAGCCACTGAGGCAGGGCACCCACCCCGACCCTGTCCACTGCAGACCTGTCCATACAGGGAAGCCCAATGGGTCCTAGGGCAGGCTTAGCCAACACCTGAGGTCTTGCTGCCCTGTGGGAACACCAATGATCAAGTAGCTCAGGTTGTTTTGAATTCTAGTCCGGACCCAGATGAAGGTCTGAATCATGATTTCGTTACCCATGCATGGATGGCCTTCCTGACTTTTATCCAACGGGCTCTTTAGGATTGCAATTTCATTTCATTCTAATTAATATTTTAATGATCAAGCGAATGCTATAGCTACCACTTTTGTCCAAATGTTCAGTGCGATCTATGGTTCCAATGATTCTGTTTGAATTCTAAGACTCAAGGGGGAGAGAGCACGAGAGCAAACACTAGTTTTGCTTGAGCTGAATTAATGTTTTGAGCTGTAACAGCAGGCACATTAAGGGAGCCGGTGCTTTGTTTTCGCCTGTCGACGAATCTGAAGCCTTTGCAGGGCTGATGTGTGCGTGGGTCCTCAGGCAGGTGCAGGCAGTCATCAGAAGACTGCATTCAGCTCTCTTCCTCCGGGCTCCCCCTCCTTCCTACCTTCCTCCAGGCAATGTTAATTCCTGCAATGTTTTCCAAATGTTTCTGCCATGTATTCCCTCTCCCCCCTAAAGTGTTCATATCTGGTAGTCAGAAGACTTCTGCTAAATTTCAAAAGCGATGTTGCTCCCCTGCCCTGAACCCTGCAATAACTTTGAGTTCCAGACTCTAGGCCCCATCAGTCCCTGAGCCTCTAAGGTCTGTCCCTAGGATCTCGCTTAGACCCTTTGCTTTCCTATTGCTCAAGCTTTCTCCCCTCTGGCCTTCCCTCTGCTTCCGGACTCTGCTGAGTGTCTGTTTCCCCCTGCAGACTTTTGTCTGAAGCACGGTCTCCTTCCTGTCCCCTGACCTCTGAGCAGCTGCATGCCTGATCTTCCAAGTCTCTCGAATGTTAAATTTTGGTTAGGCTTTCTTTAGTCGATCCACATAAAAACATCACACCACTCTCACACTTGCTTAAATCAACGTTTCTAGTGTAACTCTCAACCCTGCCTGATACATATTGACTCTCAGCCACTCTGCCCACTTAGAATGGAGCCACTCACACGGGTTGTACCTTCTAGAACTTGCATGATGTCTGATATACGATGAGCATATGTTAAGCGAATACTTCTGCAAGTGAGTGATCCAAATTCCTGTCAGTTTCTCAACAATTTCCTGGGCTTTCTCCTCCTTGTGGCAAAAAAGCTGCTGCAGCTCCCACCATCACCTGCTTAAAAGACACTCTGAAGTGGGAATCAGTGGACACACAGGTCTTTTCCCACACGTATTTCTCTTTTAATAGAAAAACAAATATCTTTCCTAGAACTAGTTCCCCACCCAGCGTCCCTTCATATTGACTAGAGCTGGGTCAAGGGATGTCCTATCTACAAGAGAGCTGGGGATGTATTTGATTTCCTAGTCTGAGGAGAGAGAGACATGCAGATGAGAAAAGTAAGATGAATAAAAACCAGAATGTCAATAAAATGCCAGGACTCCTACATCCCTGCCCCAAGCTCTCCCATGGCTGAGCACAGGTTTTGTAACCCAGGAGATCACAGTACATACATACATTTTCATCTGACAACTCTCTGGCTTTTCTGTCCTTCGTATACTGAGAACACAGCCGTTTATATGGCTTACCTTTCCAATTTAATAACTCCTATGCAATGAAAACCTTTTCAAGTCATTATGTGGGGCAATTGCTTCTACAGTTCCGTGATGAAGGAAGGTTGAGAGAAGGGCAAAGTAGTGGGGACAATGGATACATATGGCCAAAGTCACGCTTCCCTCTGGCCAACCAAAAGAAGACGCGAGCGAGGTCTGCCCAGGCAGGCAGGCAGGCTAGGGCAGGCACTGGGGCGGGACAAGAGAGAAGGAAGAAGCCACCATTGCCCACTTTGTTTCAGATCTTTACTCTGGTTTTATGAGAAAACAAAGACCAATTGTGTGTGTGTGTGTGTGTGTGTGTGTGTGTGTGTGTGTGTGTGTGTGTGTGTGTGTGATGCTTGTGTATGTATGTGGGGGGGATATGCATGTGTGTGTGTCTCTATGTATGCATGTGTTGTGTGCAGGAGCTTGTGGAGGCCTGAAGGTGACTTTCTCGATCACGACCACCTTCTAGAGGGAGGCAGGTTCTCCCTCTCTGATCCCACAGCTCACTAGTTCAGCTGGTCCAGCTGGCAGCTTCCTCTGGGGATTCCCTGTCTCTGCTTCCTGACTGCTGGGATTATAGGCAGTCTTGTCCTGGCTCAGGTTTTAAACGGTTTCTGAGGTCCTCTGAGAACCAAACTCTGGTCCTCACACTCAGCCAGGAAGCACTGTAGCTGAACCTCCTCCCCATCCCCAGAGACCAGAGGGTCTTACACAGCACTTCTAAACCAAACACTAAGACAGTTCCATGGTACTTTTCATTTTAGAAACTTCTTCAAACCTCTCTTCCTGGCAGGTTGACACTGTAACCAGTGGCAGTGGCCTCCAAGTTCTAAGGCAACCTAAAATCCACACTAACACT